>NW_024425897.1:28467326-28542119 GCF_017311325.1 Ursus maritimus
GGGGGGGGGGGGGGGCAGCAGCCCCCAACGTCCGAACGCCTGCCCCAGGCACACTGCCAATGCCAACCGTCCCCTGACCTGGTTTGTCACCTTCTCAAAAGGGACGATGACAAACTGCAGCTCTCAGCCAGCTCCCTGAAGTCCCCTAGAGATGCTCTGCTCCGTGCTGGGTACGGCACCGTGTGGGGCAGGGGCCGGGCAGCCCCAGACTGTGGGACGCAGCCCCGTCACCCCACCCCACAGGCGGGGCCCTCCGCCTGCCTGCCTCCCTCACCACAGCCCACGCTGGATCTCCCACAACCATCCTGCCTGGAGGCCCCAGACTCACCTCACCCACACGGCACTAAGCTAGGAAGCCGGGCCGGACAGAAGCCGATTCCGGGTGGGTCCAGCAGGGGCTGGGAGAAAGCAGAGGGGCCAGGCATGGGGGGTGGTATTTTCTGAGGAACCCCAGACTGTTCACCTTGCCAGTTGGGTGATTCTGATGTGCTTTCCTGCCCTGGATGCCTGGCCCCCTCCTGGTTCAGAAACTGTGAGGAGAGGTGCCCCACGCCCCATAGACAGAGGCTGCCTGGCCCTGCCAGCCTCCTCCTCCCGCCTCGGCTTCCGTTCTCAGAGCCGGGCCCTTCTCGCCCGGCCTCTCCCGTCTGTGCCATCCACCCTCCCTTAATGAGGCGGGGTCTCTCCTGGGAAGAGACAGATGCAGAAGAATGGGAGGTCTCCCCAAGGCCCTCCCACCTCACTCACCCCACTGCCCTGAGAACCCACAGGGATGAGATCCAGTGAAGGGTCTGGGGAGCCCCTGTCCCCTGTCCCTGCAGGAACCCCAGTGGCCCCCCCTCCCCCACGGCCCCATAACTGGGTGGTAAGCCCCACACAGTGGGGATAACCAGCACGGGCTCCCTGGGGACAGGAACAAACCTGCTTCTACAAAGGCCTGAGCTGCAGGAGAGCAAAGCTTCACCCCTGCCCCCAACCCCCGGCTCTCCCAAACCCAACTTCCCTGCTGGCAGGTCTTCCTGCTGTGTAAACACTGCATTTCCAGGTGAAAATACGGCTTTCTGGGGAGAGCCTGCCCCAGCCAGCAGCAGCCTGCTGCCTGCACACAGGCTCACGCGCGCGCGCGCGCGCACACACACACACACACACACACACACACACACACGCACCAGGCACATTCTGCCCGGAACATCTGTTTTGACAAACAAATTCTTCAAGTTAGTCTATGGGATGTGAATTGACAAATCCTTAACGTGCAGGTCCCATTGAAACTCGTTTCAAATGTGAGCCAAGCTGTGAATGATACAACCAGCTCTGCTCTCTGCGGCCCACACCCCCTTTCCCAGCCCCAGCGCCCCGAGAAGATGCTTCCAGAGCCCCCAAAGTCTTCATCCGAAACCACCCCTCATCACACCCCCTCCAGCCGGGCTGGAAAGGCACAGCCCGGATGATGTCAAACTTCCCCCACAGGGGCTTTTCGACGACGCTGGGGGCGGGAGGGGTGAGGGAACCACACACGGAGAGAGAACGCAGCCAGCCTTGCCCTTCGGAAACAGATCCGTGGGGATCAAGCCGCAAAATCAACCATCGGCAGGCAGAATCGTCTGGAAACATCTCTCCTTTCCCCGCAGCTCCCCTGCGCCAGGCATCTCGCCGGCAGCCCGGCTACCTGGACCCCGTTCTGAAGGGCATCCTGTCACCGCTGGAAAATAAACTTTGTCAGGGCAAAGAGTTTCCGGCTACCGCCCTGCTGGCCGGCGCTGCAGCTCGGGTGCCGGAAGGTGAAGGGAAACGGGAAGCTATTTTTAGGAGAAAAAATAAATCTCAGCCTACCTTAGAAGCGAGCTGTGCCAAGACTCAGGGAGGTTCACGCGCAGACAACTGCAGTCTACTGGGTCAGATTACAAACAGGGGGTGAGCGAGGGAGGCGAGGGAGGTGGAGGGGGAGGCGAGGGGAGGGAGGGGGAGAGAGGGAGGGTGAGAGAGGGAGGGAGGGAGGGCACGGGGGTGTCAGCACTGCTTGGACCCAGCTAGAAATGATTCATTAGTTTCTGAGACAGGCCGGCAGGCAGGTCGAGCGGAGACGGAGGGAGACGACCAGCCGCCATGCAGCAGAGCCCGGAGCCTATGAAACGTCCGTGTTTCAGCACGCACACACGCGCACACGCACACACACCCCCCAAGATGGCTCTCCCTCCCCGCCAGGTTCTCTCCCACGGAGCTGTGCGGTCAAGAGATGGGACAGGAGAGCCAGGCAGGGCTGGGGGCCAACCGCGTTCCCTCGATGGATCGCGGCACAACATCTCCCCTGCTGACGACCCGGGGTCTCCCCAGCTGGGGCCCAGGGCCGCCGCGGAAGCAAGGGAGCACCGCCCTCTGAGCGGCCCCAGGAGGCTGGGACACCCCAATGCCCCTGGAATTAAGGGACTGTGTGGACCCAGCGCGCTGGGGGGTGTTTACCCTCCAGGCCGGCTCCCAGCCCCTGAGGGTCCGGTATAAAGAGAGAATAAAACGCTGTGTCTCCTCCCAGAACTTGGGGCTGCACAGATGTACCAGCCTCCTAGCCACACGGGCGAGCCGGAGAGAGTGAAAGGCAAGGAGCGTGTTGGACTTCTGGCTCACACACGTGCACACACACACACCCTTCCCAGGAGGAAGAGTCCCCGTTTCTTACTTAGAGATGCTAAGTCATTTCTCACAGTCCTAGGAAAGCCAGGTGTTGGGCCCCACGGACCCTCATTGCAGCTTGGAGAGATGCTGCCCGTGACTGCCCATCCAGGGACACTCGGGGACCTGCGGGCCCCTGTACAAACAGGAAAGACTCCTCTGAGGGGCTTCCTGCTGCCCCTCGGATCCACTCACTCACTCCGTGGGCTCCTCCGTGAAACCCAACAGGTCCCTCCCCCAACATGCTTTGTTTTAAACAAACCACAGTGATCTAACAGCTACACAGCCGCAGGGAAACTCCTTCCCAGACATCGTCTCCGGCACCACGGTCTGTGGGCTGAGCAGAAGTCTTCCTCGTCGGACTCCCCTCTGCTTCCCGAGCACGGAGCGCACCTGAATCTCCCTGCGAGGTGCGGGCTTCTCCTGGAGGTGCGTTCACAAGCCCCAGCATCTCCCAGGTAAGGAGCTCCGTGCCGACGTCAGGAGTAGGCACTTCGTCTCCCTCCTGGTGGCAAGGCATCAGGCCCCCATAATTGCGACGAGGAGAGGGAGGGGCCATGTCAGCCGCAGAAGAGCGGCACTCAGACAACCCGGAGCACCTGTGGTCACAGCACGAGTCACGACAGCCGGAAGGTGGACACAGCCCAACGGCCACGGATGGGCAGATCAACAAAACGTGTTCCATGCGGTGGACTACTACTCAGCCATCAAAAGGAACGAAGCCCGGACACCTGCTACCACGTGGACAAGCCTTGAACACATGAAGCCACGGGAAAGAAGCCGGACACAAAAGGCCACATAGCATATGGTCCCATCTGTAGGAAACATCCGGAACACGAGGACCTGCGGTGATGGAAAGCAGGTGGTGGTGTGGCTGGCAGGGCACGGGAGAAGGCGGGAGTGAGGGTGACACCTGAAGGGCACAGGGTATCCTCTGGGGGCAAAACCGCGTGGGAGCTCGACGGAGCTGGTGTTTGCACGATGCTGATAACGAACTACATGCCACGAAACGATTCACTTTAAAATGGTCAGTCATTTGTGATGCAAACCTCATCTCAATAAAAACAGAAGAAAAAGAAGACGACCATGGAAGAAGCCCATGAACTGGGGCTCATGCTGGCGGAGGCCCTAGTCCTGCCTCGGGCCATGAGCGGGCACATCCGCGGCGTCCCCTCTCGCAGCATCGTCCCTGCTTCTGATAGAGAAGCCACTTGTCAGGGCTGTTTCGGGGAAGCAAATAAAGTAGCTGACAGGAGAAAATAAAGCTGTCCCCCTTAGAAAGGACCATTCTGTGAAATGACACCATGACACAGAAATGGCTTTCTACCGCGATTTCTCAGCAGGGGCACTAATGTTGAAAGCAATCCCATGGATCACGAGTGCTTCCTTTCCAAGATACTGAATCCTCCCCGCGCCGGGCCATCGCTGTCGCGCCGATGGTTAAGACCACAGAATTGCTCTCCTAGGATTCCCCGTCCGTGGGTCTGGCTCATGCAGGGGTGTCCCTGTGAGCCCCTTTAGGGGGCTAGGCAAGCTGAGGCCGGGGGAGGAAACCACCTCTGCCTGGAGTCACACTGTCGAATCAGAAAGGGAAGGCTGGGATTCCGTCTCTGGGCGCCGTGGTCCAATTTCACAAATATCAGGCAAATTTTGTGCATAAGCTGCTGGAAAATGTAACAAACCAGGGAGTTTTGCAGGGATGGGCTAAGGGGGCTACTGGTGCAGAGGAACCCCCCCCCATGAAGAACGAGGACGTGTCCAACACAGCGGCAAGGAGCTGCCCAGTTCTGTGAGGAGGGCCTCTGGCTCTGGGACCAGCTCCCGGGACCACACCTGAGAAGCAAGCCCCTCGCATGACTGTCACAGGCGGGCAGCCCCCCGGCCCCAGACTGGAGAACAGACTGGCTACTAGCGGGCCTATGATGCTCTCAGAGGCTGCCATGAATACCACGTTTGCCGGTCTGATCACGATTGCAACGAGTGTGGCCAGATGTCAGAGACGCCCCAGATGCCAAGTGGCATCACTGAGGCCTCCCAGTCGTGCGTACGGAGAAAGCAGAACCGGGCAGTTTCTGCTTGGAATGGCTGTCAGAGCAAATGTCAGTCGTCTGGTTTCTCCCTGGTTCTGAGGGCTCAGCCCCAACGCAGCTTGGTCTGCTGCCGTCCTCCGGCTAAGACTAGGTCTGTGCGGACACTGAGCATCAGTGCCCCGAGCTTCCACCAAGTGCAGCGAGTTTCCCGTGAGGTCAGCTCCAGGGCCAGGACCAAGTGTGTCCAGCGATGACTTTACGAGCTGTATTTGGAAGGCTGGTGTGTACCGTGAGCTCAGCGCTGTGCTGGGAGTGCGCTCTGGGGCAGATCCACGCATCGCCCTGTCCACAAGTAGAAGGACCGCCGAACGGGCTCGAGGCAGGTGGTACTTGGAGACGGTATGATGGTCCACGGGGAAAGCCACGTGACTCAGGAAACTGTTGCAAATGAATAGGACAGCATAGCATAGCAAAGAATGGAAAAGACTAGAACAGAATTCGTGTATATTCATTTTTTTTAAAGATTTTATTTATTTAGAGAGTGTGTGTGTGTGTGTGTGTGCATACGTGTGCATGTGAGGGGGAGGAGCAGAGGGAGGGAGACAGAATCTGAAGCAGACACCGCGTTGAGCCTGGAGCCTGACATGGGACTCAATCCCACGACCCTAAGATCCTAATTGGAGCCGAAATCAAGAGTCAGACACTCAACTGACCGAGCCACCCAGGCGCCCCCGTGTACATTCTATAATAGGATAGAAGAACATACTATTTTTGTTACCAGCAAAAATAATGTATATACTATTGCATATAGTAATATGTAAAAATCAATAGTTTTCCTATATAAGAACAGAAAAATCCCGTTAAAAATGGCATATAGAAAGAAGAACATCCCTACAAATGATTTGAACCAGAAATGTATAATATATATTTGAATAAATAGAGAAAGAAAAGGAAATTGCATAAGGAGAAAAGCACACATTAGACTTGGAGGGGATACTTACATTTCATAAATTCCCCCGAAATCAGCCTTAAAGTTTAATATGATTAAAGGGCAGGATTTTTTTGGACCTTTGGGAGCTGATTCTAAACTTTGTATGAAAATACAAGCACTGAAGTACAGCCTGAGCGTTTTTTTTAGGATAAAAAAGAGTAATGAAGGATTACTAGACTTTCAGGACCTAAAAATATATTATCAGTATATAAATAAATGTGTTTGGTCTTGCTGCATGAACAGAAACATCAGAACAGGCTTGGATAAATATATCCAATTACGTAAGAGAGCTTAATAAATGATAAAGTGGCACTTCTAATCAATAGAAAAGATTGATTATCCCATAAATGATATTCAGAAAACTGGATAATTTTTTAAAATATTCTTACAGAGGCACCTGGGTGGCTCAGTTGTTAAGCATCTGCCTTCAGCTCAGGTCGTGATCTCAGAGTCCTGGAATCGAGTCCTACATCAGGCTCATTGGTCAGCGGGGAGCCTGCTTCTCCCTCGCCCTCTGCCCCTCCCCCATGCCTCTGCGTGCTCTCTCTCTCTCTTGCGCTCTCTCTCAAATAAAATCTTAAGAAAACAAAATAAAGTACTTAACAATTTTTAAAAATATTCTTACACAAAAATGAACTTCAGATGAACCAAGCATTTAAACATAAAAAGGAAAAAAATGTGACCTTTCGGAAGAACTCACGAGGAAGGACTTTTTAAGCAGAGCAGAAAACCAGACAGGATGGAAAGGAACGGCCATCACCTCTGACTACTTGGAAATTTAAAACTTGTGCAGAGTGAACACATGCCATAAACAAATCAGAGGATAAGTTACAAACCAGAACAAAATACTCGTGACACAAGTTTTAGACTCGGGTATGGGTCCAGGTTTTGTGGGACCTGGAGTTTGTTCCATATGGGAGCCCTGTTTAAGAAAAACAAAAACAAAATAAAAAACCTCCAGTACAAACTGGTACAGATATGATTACTTACAAAGAATGAGAAAATAAATTACAAGTTCCACACTTTAAAAAGCTGACAAATCCCGCAGACGTTGCAAATTTCACAAAAATGGCATTGTGGTTTTTTTTTATTAACTGTCTGACACACTTCCATAATACTTTAAAAAAAATTTTTTTGGCTGCATGATCTTTGATTAGCAGTGCACAATGAGGTCGTAATGTTTTTCTCCCTTGAGAGAACAGACAGAAAAATTATTTCCCTGAGACTAATTGATCAAATTTGTTCTTTTAGTTTTACTGGTAGATTAAAAATTTTCTTTAATACAATTCTTTCCCATAAAATTGCAATCAATGTACTTGGGTGTTTGAACATAAGTTCCAGGGAGTACATCTGACTTCTGAGAAATCCTATTTGATTTGATTACCATCAAAATAGTCAATTAGATCTCTGATGGATTAAGTTCATGTTTGCCAGATTTCAGGGAGATCTCAGGCGGGAGCACTTCCTGGTCGGCCGTATGTTGGGGAGGTTGGCATCATCCAAATTTTTACTTTCAAGGGTGGGAAGGGTTTTCCACAGACTGGCTTCTGCCTCCATCCAAGTCAGACCTCTTCCCTCACCCACTACCACGTGCTTCCAGCGCCGAACTCCATGGTCCGTGTCGTGACACGGTCTTTGGCTGCACGGGACCATGAAGGGTAATTCGGTATAAAGAGCAGAAGTCTCCCCTTTCACGGAGAAGGAATCCCCAGCCCCTCCCAAAGCCAAAGCCAAAGCCAAAGCAAAGTCTCTGAAGGCCAAGAAAGCGGTGCTGAAAGGCGTCCACGGTCCCAATAAAAGATCTTCACGTCACCTACATTCCAAAGGCCCAAGACACTGCGTCTCCGCAGGCAGCCCAAACGTCCTCGAAAGAGTGCCCGCAGGAGAAACAAGCTTGGTCGTGACGCCATCATGGAGCTCCCCTGACCACCGAGTCAGCGTGAAGAACAGAGAGGACAACACGCTTGTGTTCACTGTGGATGCCATGGCCAACCAGCACCAGATCAAACAGGCTGTGAAGACGCTCTACGACATTGACGTGGCCAAGGTCAACCCCCTGGCCAGGCCCCGTGGAGAGAAGAAACCGTATGTCTGACTGCCTCCTGACTACGATGCTTTGGACGTTGCCAACAAAATTGGGATCTTCCGAACTGAGTCCAACGGCTAACTCTAAATATGATTTTTTCACCATACAGGAAGCCTTCCCATACCACAACGGCTGGTGACGATTTAGACCCAGACATGACAGAAAACCCCCTACATGTATCCCACTAAACCCAAATGAAATGCAACCCGAGCAGAACCGCCTCCTAGCCAGATCTCAGAAATGCCCCCAGCCTGCCTGAGATCGCCAACGTGAGGGCAAGTCTCCAATGAAAGATAAATCCTCTTCGATCGTTGCAGTGAAAATAACTTAGTTGGGTGGATTTTATGAACACACTGCTAGATCCTTTCCGGGGTCTCGTGAGGGCTCGTACAAGTGAGAGCCTCTGAAAATTAAACTTCGTCGGCTTCACGATAAATCTGCCTCTTGACAAGCTAAGCACTAAGCTGCTTCTTATACAAAGAGCTCTTGCAAATCAGTAAGACCAGAGATCCAATGGAAAAATCGGCAAACGATACATACAGATACACGGTTCAGCGCCCCCCCAGTAAAAAATGAGGTGTGGCTGCAACACAATGTCCAACACACATCAAGTGAACAAAAGAAACAAACACCGTGGGTCTGTATTCCCTCGTTTGCATATAAAACAGGCATGCTTGGTATTTCAGGAAGCTTAGCGCGGGGGTAAGAGTGGTCGCCTCTTGGGAGATGGACGAGGGACTAAGAGTTTGCTCAAGATCACACCTCCGTTAGCACAGTGAGAATTTTTTCCATGTGCAGACACTACTATTCTTTTTTTTTTACTCAATGCACTATTATTTACTAGAACCCATTGAACCATAAACCGAAAAGGGGTAAAGTTTACCATAATTAAAATAAAAAATCGTAGTATTTTAAGCAATTATTGAATCGTATCATATAACATATAATGTATTGTTATATATACACGGGTTAAATAGTTGACGTATGTTAAGTTAATATCGCGTGTGTGCGCACAGAGGACACAGTGAAGCTTGCTCGTTGCGTAACGCTTGTCTCCCTCTGGCTGCGGGACTGAGTGGGGACAGGTGACGCGGAGCAGGAGGAAAGTCGGAAGCGCTCGTGCCAGATCGGGTGTGTGTCACTGTTCCCATTTGCATCGAGTCGGCCCCCTAATCCTGTACAGACTTGGCTGGAACACATTCAACTACACGCAATAGAAAAACACACAGAAAAGCAGCCTAACACAAAAATGAGCCATGAAAATCCACCGAGATAACACGTCACGTTTGATAATAGCAGGCTGATACCCGTGTTCGGTTTGAAACCAGACCCAGGCGATGTGGGACCGCGGACAGCTCCCTCACAGCACCCGTCTGTGGAGGGAGGGAGGGTCCTCTCGGGGCAGGTGGGGGCCTGTTGTCTCCGCAAGGTGCAGCTGCCTCTGGGCCCACCTCAGCAGTGGCCCCCCCAGGGCACAGCGGCGGGGCAGTGACCCTGGATGGGGAGAGACACCCCGGCTGCAGGGTGGACCCCAGGGCACTGAAACTCCCCCCTAGGTCCCCGGTCCCAGCACACCTGCTCAGAGCCATGGACGGAATGGCCAGCCAGAAAGGGTAAGTAGCTCAGAGTCTTTGGCACCTGCCTGGGGACCACGCTGGTCTCTCCACTTGCGTGTTCACTGCAGGAATCGCACAATCAAGAAGCCATTTCCAGCGCTCACCGTGCCACCTGTCCGGGGGGTTCAGGACACCGTGCAAACAGCTCCCTGCTTTCCTGGCGCTGTGCCGGGGACAGGGAGGTGGCAGGGGTGCAGAGGATGGGTCCCTGCAGCCTGGAGGCCCGCCCCGAGAAGGTGATGGGGAGCGGGCCACGGGAGGAGGAACCACAGAGGCCCTGTGGGGCCGTGGCACAAGGAGTCGGAGCTCACTCTGAGCGAGAGGAGCTGCACAGAAGGCCGTGACCTCGTGTCTTCTGCTGTCACAGGGTCACCGCCATGGTCTGGGGGCAGGAGGCCAGCCACAAGAAAGGAGGGGGCCTCGGAGAGAGCACTCGTGGAGGAGACGCCGGGATGTCGCTCGGGGCGGGGGCAGCGGCGAGGTACCGCAGGGGCGGGTGGAGGGCGCTTTCCCGCATCGCCGTCAGACCCATGGGAGCAGAGCTGCTCGGCACCCCGCTGCCTGGAGCTGCTCTGGGCGCAGCCCACGGCCCACACCCACTGAGACACCGTGTTCAAACCCGAAGATCCCAGAGATGCGCCTTCTCTTGTTTTATCCTCCCGCTGCTTAGCGCGCGTGTTTCCTGAGTCCCTTCAAGAGCAAGCTGACAGTTGTTAACAGCATTTGGAATTTCTCCAAAAGTTTATAGAAAGAGTGGCTCAAGGCCCAACAAAGCGAAGAACCTTGACCCCTCCGCGGGACGGGACTGGGGACGTTTCAGGCCGTCTTGGGCAGCAATGAATCATCTCAGCGCCTCATTTGCTCACACGAAAAAAACCACATTGAGACTGTTTCCCCCAACAGCTCATGGGCAGGAAGAGACACTTGGTGACAGGTGTTTTCAGTTGGTCGGGAAACTCCTATCAGGAATTTCAAAACTGTGCGTATCTTGCCAAGTGCAGAGATGGTCCCAGCAGCGAAACCAACATCAGCTTACCCAGCAACCCAGAAAACCCAACAATCTAAGACAAAATGGGCTCATTTCTCTCAGACACGGCTTTGGTAGGACAGCTTAAAACTGAAATCAGGGTTTGCAAAGTCAGCTGCCTACAGGGACCCACCAGGTTAATAAATGAGTGGACCGGACTGAGGGTGGAAAGCCTACATCCCTCCAGGGATCTCTTACCTTCTGACTCTTAACAGGGACGTGGGTGCTAAAAACATTCCGTTTCCACTTACTCTTACTATCATAAAGATAGGAACAGGATACTAGGTATGGTGTTGATAGACCCCAAGCACAGGTGTGTGTGGCCTGTGCTGGGGCCGCCGGAACCCAGGACCCCAGGCTGGGGGCTCCCACGATGGAGACTCATCTCTGCAGGGTTCTGGAGGCTGGCAGTCCGGAGCAGGGTGTCGGCGGGGCTGCCCGTCCTGAGACCCCCCTCCTTGGCGTGCAGATGCCCCCTCTTCCCACGACGTCACACAGTCTGCCCCCTGGGCAGGTCTGTGCCCAGATCTCTTCTTAGGAGCACACCTGGCAGATCGGGTCAGGGTTCTGAGGGATGGGGGGTTAGGGCTTCAACGTATGGCTTTTGGGGGGCACACAGTTCAGCGCGTCACAGTGAGGCTCGCAGCACTCTGCCAGAGCAGGAGGGCACTGCTGCGCCTCGATGGGNGGGGGGAGCGGCGGCAGGGGCTCACCCTGCCGAGGACAGAGCTGCTCCCCAGCGGCAGGGACCGCACAGCAAGACGGGTTCCAGGAGTGGGAGAAACACACAGTCTCTCTCTCTCTCCTGCTCCCCTGCCTCTGGCGGATGCCTCCCCAGCCGAGCCTCCCTGGAGCCACTTGGCAAGGATCCCGGGCACATAATTCCAGGGGCCAGTCCTGCTGCCAACAGCAGAACAGGAAAGGAAGGGCCTGGGCCCGAGGGCAGGCCGGCAAAGGACCTGCTCAGGGGGCCTCCCCCATGGGGCCTCCAGCCCCGGGTCACCCTGTGGGGACGTGATCTTCTGTTTCCTCCGAACAAACCAGGACCTGTGTTTTTATCTGACATCTTCCGATTTAAGTCCGTGCAGGTCTCCAGGGTGCAATACTTGGTTTCAAGTGACAAAGATGCTCAGGGCGCCTGGGGGGCTCTGTCGGTTAAGTGTCTGACTCTTGTTTCGGCTCAGGTCATGATCTCAGGGTTGTAGGATCAAGCCCGGTGTCAGGCTCCGCGTGAGTGCAGAGTCCTCTTGGGGTCCTCCCTCTGCCTCTGCCTCTCCCTGCACTCGTGCCACCCCCCGGTCTCTCTCAAATGAATAAGTAAATCCTTAAAATAACAAAGATGCCTGGTAGATGTCTGTCCAGACAAATGCACAAAGTGGCCAGCACCTCGGTCTTGGTGCTGCACTCCTGGCCCAGCGGCGGCACCTGGACGGCACAAAGCCCTCGACCCGGGCAAGCCGCCGTGCTCCCAGCCCACCTGGGGTCCTGGAGAAGACAGGATGTGGGAGGACCCGCTGGAGAACATGCTTCCCCGGCAGCACGAGGGGTTGGTCAGTGTCCTGCCTGGAGGGAATTCCAAAAGCTCCTACAGCAGAGGGTCCGGCAGACAGGACCCCACAGAGCCGCCTCCCGGACCCTCAACCCAACGGACGGCAGACTGTGACAAGCAGCAGTGGGACGACCTAGGACGAGGACAAGCGAGACGCGTTTGCTGCCCGGCCCATGGCGAGGCCCCTGGCCAAGCTCCTCTGGGAGAAACGGCAGCAGAGCCCCCGCCAAGATACCTGTCACCGGACACGGGTCTAAGTTATTTGTGTTTGGGCCACGCAATTTTTAAATTGAATTTGATGGCAAGATTTCAAAACCTCAGGACTGCACGTGCACATCTAGACTTCTGACTTGAGTAGAATAACCAGGTGTGCTGACACTGGGCCCTCGTGGCCTCCGGTCGACAGTGGACGCCACGTCCTCCTCCTGCTCACTCAATCCCACCTGGTAGGCTTAACTCAGGGGCATCACCCACCTGGTCCCTGGGACCACGTGAGTTTGTGAGCTCTGAGTCACAGGACGATGCCTGCCAAATGTGCGGGCAGACCACGGACACGGCGCCCCATACAACAGGGAAAGAGGGACAAGCGGCGTGTCCACATGGGGGGAGACAAGCTCCGTGGCCCCGCTGCTCAGAGAAGACGCCCCAGCGGAAAGCACAGGAAAGGGCTCTTGGCGAAACTCGGCCCCACCTGCCACCAGCCTGTCCTCACCCTGGGTTCCAGAGAGACCCTCCCTCCTAAGAAGGCACCCTTCACTTCCTAGACATGCCCAGCTCTCTCGGGAAAGGCACATTCCCTCGCGAGGAGAGTCTGTGGTGGGGTTTTTCACGGAATCAACTCAGACTTTCTTGGACGATCCGCGTAACTCAAACATTCTAGCCACAGACTGCGACGTGAAGCATCCATTTCAACGGTTAACGAGGAGTTTCAACAAGAGGTGTTTACAGATGTGGGTCTCCACTTTCCCCCGTAGAAATGCCCTGTTAAGCGGATCCCAGGGAGTCCTAACGCATCTCCCAGGACGTGGTACTGAATCCCTTCACTTACTGCGCTGGCCTGGGTGGCACCTGCTTCCTCCCCTGGAGACCTGGGAGTAGACCCGGGAGTAGAACACCACTCTTAGTAGGAGCTGTCCGACAGCTGTCATCACGGACGGAGGGTAACCTCAGGCCAGTCCCGTGGTGCCAAAGTCCCCAAATCTGTCTCTCTCGAAATAAACCAACAGGATGTTGGTCACACTCCTTCCCCTCAGCTGCCTTCTTTCTGGTGCCCGTCCCCAGACAGGTTGGAATTGGAAGCCTGGGCTCCCAACCCACGCAGACCTGCTACCAGCACAACACTAGGACCCAGAGCCAGCCTGCACTGCGTCATGCCACCCACTTTGCGGACCAAGCAGAGCTAAACAGATTAAGTTCATAACTACATCCTTCCCAAGCCAGCAGATTCCCTGGAGTGCGACAAAGCTTCCTTTCTCGGAATGTGGCTAATTGGGGCACCAAATACAAACATCCTGATTGGGTTAAGTTTCCATCTGGGATTTAGCATTCTATGGCTACAAGAGACAGGAGGAATTCTAGAAAGTGACCCCTACTTGTCAAGGTCTGACAAACGGTGGAAAATACACTTTTTCAGGGTCAAGCAGAATTCATCAACGTGGGACAGGGAGCAGTGTCAGGGGGAAGACGGCGGTCTGCAGTAACCGGCAGAGTCCAAGTCCCAGCCCAAATAATTCGGATGAATTCCAAACGGTGCAAACCAAACAAAATCCATGTTTGGTCCCTTGTCAGTCTCTAGAGGGAAATCTCCTGACAGAGCCAAAGGGGACTGGGCCATTCTGACCTCAGCTGATGTCGCAGCACCTTTGAAATTATACATCAGCCTGCTGCATAATTTGATTCATCTTTTGAAAATATATGTACCAAGAATTAAGATCCTAAAACTTCTAGGTCAGACCCTGTAAGAGCAGGAAAATCACCCACAAGGGAAAAGTCCTGGCTTTTAGAGGTAGGTCAACAAACCATGGCCCGTCGGCTAAATCTGCCCCACCACTTGTTTTTGTAAATTAAGTTTTATTGGAATATTACCACACCCATTTGTTTACATATGTCCGTGGTTGCTTCCACTCTGTAATGGCAAAGCTGAAGAGTTTCAACACAGACTAAAATATTTGCTCTTTGACCCTTTCCATAAAGTGTGGGGCGCCCGGCTGGCTCAGTCAGTGGAGTGTATGACTCTTGATCTCAGGGTGGTGAGTTCAAGCCCCATGTTGGGCATGGAGCTTACTTAGAAAAAGAAAAAAGGAAAAAAAGAAAAAGAAAAAGTTTGCCATTCCCTGGTCAAAGGTTTCCAAATGTTTTGATCAGATATCTCTACCCACGTACTCCTGATAGATGGATGAGACACAAGATATTTGCAGAGCTTCAAAGTATCTCCCCACAAATTACTTCCTATTACAAAGGGTGAAATAGTAATTAACCTCAGAGTGGAAAATCTCTGGCAGACACTACCTTAACCAGGAAGCCAAACATTCCCCAGAAGCAGGACAGACCAAAACCACGTGCCTCCTGGCGTGATGCCCCGAGAAGAATTCACATCACTGCCGCAGTAGCCATGCCAAAAATGCACAACCAACACCGGGCAAAAGCCAAACCAAGGGACAGTCTACAAAATGACTGACCTGTACTCCTCGCACACATCAAGGTCACAGGAGATGCGGAGGGGCTGGGGTCCGTTCAGGATTGAAGAGTGAAGAGACACAAGGACTTGCAGCGTGAGAGCCTGGGTCGGTGCTGAACCAGGGAAAAAGTAGCAAAGCACAATATTATCGGGCAATCGATAAAACTGGGATAGGGACTGCAGATTAGGTAACATTTTTTTCATCAGTGTTAAATTTTCATATTTTGATCACTGTACTGTGATTCTGTAAGAAAACGTCTTTGTTCTTAGAAATATAAATATTAAGGGGTAAAGGGGCAACCTAGCTGCAATTTACTTTCAAATAGAAGGTTCTTGGGACAAGTGTCTCCCTCCTCCTCTCTCCCTGTGCGTGAACAGATAAACAATAGACTAGGTAGGTTGGTAAAATGATAAAGAAATTGGGGCAATTTATAAACAATAGATGAATCCGGTTAAAGACCATAAAGGAGTTCTTTCTGCTGTTCTTGCTGTACATGTTAAGTTATATGAAAATAAAAGTTTTTAAAGATTTTTTTTTAATCTAGAGATAGAGAGAGTGCATGAGTGGGGCAGGGGCAGAGGGAGAATCTCAAGCAGGCTCTGTGCTCAGCACAGAGCCCAACCCGGGGCTCAATCTCACGACCCTGAGATCATGACCTGAGCTGAAATCAAGAGTCAGACACTTGACCCCAGCGTGTTTTGGTCACTCTTGTTCCTGGATCATGCACTAGGCACTAGCGTGAGCAGCAAACAACCTCTTTGACCACCCAGGCACCCCCAAAATAAAAGTCTTTTAAATGCCAAAGTAGTAGAAAAATTTAGAAAAAAAGAGTAGAAAAATCCCCAAATCACCCCCAGGGACAGAGCTCTTGTCTTTGAATCGCCCTGGTGACTCATGCTTTCCAGGTCCATGTATCCACAGGCCATCATGAGAAGAGGACTCACCCTGAGACACACAAGGGGGCCCTCGGGCTCTCACTCCATCCCCAGTGCTGATTCCTGGGTGCCCGTCCAGCCCAGCATCCCTGGGCACCTGCTGCAGGGCTGGGCTTCTCCATGGAACTCGGGACCTTGGGTTTGGCGGGAAGTAACCTTGGGTTTGGCAGGAAGCTCTCCTAAAACAAACAAAGGGAGATGCCGAGTGGTGTGCAAAATTTGGCTAGTGTGGCGTATGCTGCTAATCCTTTCCTATGTGCATTCATCCCTTTTTCCTACATAAACAGGATATGGACTAATTTAGGGTGGCAAGGTACTGAGGCTCTGTTGGAGCTAGAGGAGGCTGAGTTCCACTGTTGTGGCCAATGAGCTGTAGGCAGACATCTGACAAGTGCCGGGAGGGAGTTCTGGGAAGTTTATTTGCTTTCCTGCTGAGAGGAACAGATGAAGTGTTATCCCTCTTTCCCCTATTGCCTGTCCTGAATACAGATGCGATGGCTGGAGCTGTGGCAGCCATCTTGCAACTATGACAGAAAGGCCAAGAGAAGCAGAATGGTAGCCCTGATATCCTTGACCCATGAAATCATGGCCAGCAGCCGCCTACATTCAAACTTCCTCTCATGCGAGAAAAACAAAGCCTTATTTGTTTAAGACACTGTTAGCTGTGAAATGTTTTTGTCAAACCTGTTTTTAATTGATATAACAATATTTTCTTTCCTTTTTTATCTTAGGCTCCAGAGAAGAGTTGTGATAAAACATACTGCATTATATTCTCTTAGGGTTCCTTCCTGTTCTCCCTCCCACAGGAAGGTAATTTTCAGTTAAACTATGGACTAAATTCTTAAGTCCTCATTTGGGCAGAACTCCCACTGGGAGGGTTCTCTGCGTAAAGCTGATGATTCCTACTTTCCGTCCCCAAACCAAACATTTCCCACTTCTGTTTAATTATTAATATGCTGCAGATATATTTAAGATGCGACCCTAGCATAAAGTATATTTAAAACTCTGGCAAGGATTTCCATTACGCTGATAAATAAAGGATGAGCTGCTCCAGCCGCCTTCCCTTGACTGCTCTGCTGCTTTCCCACACATTCTCACTTTGCTAGCGGCTCACCGCCTGGTCTGTTTGTCCAGCCACCTGAGAGATTGTAATAAGGATCACACTCAGGAAAGTCATGAGCCCGGGGCTCTGTGGGGAACAGCCAATGTGAATATCAACCAGGAAGCTGTGCGTTGTCAACATGGGTCCAGAAAAAGGAAGACGACTTCCAGAAGCAGATTGTCTCCAGCCTAACTCAACACGGGGCACAGAAAATGGTCAAAGCGGCTGCTTGCTGCTCACGCTAGAACCTAGTACAGGATCCAGGAACAAGAGTGACCAAAACACATGAGACTAGGACAGAAACCCACGGACTCCTTGGAGCAGAAACAGCCAAGTGCAATGGGCACCAGGGGAAGCCCCACAACGAAATGTCAGTGCAAATGTGTCTCGTTGAACAACTGGTTTCTTGTGGGTCAAAAATTCTACCACTGGAGGGTTTTCATCTGGGTTAAGCTATTATGATCCCCCAAAGCCCAAATAATTGGAAATTTCTCTACACAGATTGTAGGAGAAAGATCTCAGGAACTTTCTAGTGCTTTTATCAAATAAGGCACAGAGCTGACCATGGAGGAATGGAATACAGAATGGGTAAATTCTGGTAAAGTAGAAAATAACTGGTGTATCGGGTGGAGGAGGGATGATTGCACAGAGACTCCTGTAGCACCAGAGGGACAGGCATCGCTGGCAGAGCTCTGGGGGCTCGGGGGGTTATGGGAACAGACCTCACTGAGAAATCCTGGGGACGCTGGGGCAGCGGGCATTACTCTCCAGATCCCGGGGACGCCAGGGCAGCGGGCATTACTCTCCAGATCCCGGGGACGCCGGGGCAACAGGCATTACTCTCCCAGATCCCGGGGACGCCGGGGCAGCCGGCACTACTCTCCAGATCCCAGGGATGCTGGGGCAGCCGGCATTACTCTCCAGATCCCGGGGATGCCGGGGCAGCGGGCATTACTCTCCAGATCCGGGGGACACCGGGGCAGCCGGCATTACTCTCCAGATCCCGGGGATGCCAGGGCAGCGGGCATTACTCTCCAGATCCCGGGGACGCCAGGGCAGCGGGCATTACTCTCCAGATCCCGGGGATGCCGGGGCAGCGGGCATTACTCTCCAGATCCCAGGGATGCTGGGGCAGCGGGCATTACTCTCCAGATCCCGGGGATGCCGGGGCAGCGGGCATTACTCTCCAGATCCCGGGGATGCCGGGGCAGCGGGCATTACTCTCCAGATCCCGGGGATGCCGGGGCAGCGGGCATTACTCTCCAGATCCCGGGGATGCCGGGGCAGCGGGCATTACTCTCCAGATCCCGGGGATGCCGGGGCAGCGGGCATTACTCTCCAGATCCCGGGGATGCCGGGGCAGCGGGCATTACTCTCCAGATCCCGGGGATGCCGGGGCAGCGGGCATTACTCTCCAGATCCCGGGGATGCCGGGGCAGCGGGCATTACTCTCCAGATCCCGGGGATGCTGGGGCAGAGGGCATTACTCTCCAGATCCCAGGGATGCTGGGGCAGCGGGCATTACTCTCCAGATCCCGGGGACGCCAGGGCAGCGGGCATTACTCTCCAGATCCCGGGGATGCCGGGGCAGCGGGCATTACTCTCCAGATCCCGGGGATGCTGGGGCAGAGGGCATTACTCTCCAGATCCCAGGGATGCTGGGGCAGCGGGCATTACTCTCCAGATCCCGGGGACGCCGGGGCAGCCGGCATTACTCTCCAGATCCCGGGGATGCTGGGGCAGAGGGCCTTCCCAACTGTAATCCTTGCAGCATCAGGGGGTTGACCGGATCAGACGTGTGCAAGGTGTTTACACAGCTGGGCTTCCTCTCTTCCTCGTGTGCATCCTCTGTGCCATCATAAGAGGACCGTGCCCTTGACAGCAGCTTTGCCTTCAGCCCGTACCCCAGAGTGAGACAGGTCACTGAGACCCTCCCTGAGTCCTGAGCGTGAGGCAGAACCATCCCTGGGTGACCGGGCTGTGCCTTGACCTTCAGCCGACCTCCACACCCCTGATGAAAGCCGATCCAATCTGTGACTGTTGGCCATGCAGCAGCCCCTAACCGGCCCCTTCCCCTCACTGGAGATGAGCTGCCCGTGCTGCGGAAGGGGGCAAAGAAGTTCAAGGTCTGTGCTCGGAGCAGCAGCCCTACATGGCGCTCCTGCTTCCATCCTCCTGTGAGAGGCAGGAAATCATTCCGTGGTAACGCTAGAGACGTGAGCTCCACACTGTGACTCCCCCAAGGCATCCATTACACTCTCGTAAGCTAAACATCGGTGTGTAGCCAACATGTGTCTGCAAATGAGAGCTGACATCACGACGTGCCGTTCGCCGACTGACGGCACACGCGCGGCGTGGGACCGCTGGCACGCCTCAGCCTCTCGGGTGGTCTGTCGTTCCCTAAACTCGGATGGACCACCCCCAAAACACATGCAGCCCTGTTGTCTCGTGTCCTTTATTTGGGGTCAGGGACTCACGAATTTGTGAAGCTTTTCAACTCGATCATATGGTCCACTTCTTTGCAGGGGTGGGTTTCACTCAGCATCTCAACAATCCCTTCCAGGAAAAGTCGGAAGCTCTGTGTGAAATCGCCCCCACGAGACCTATTCCCTATTATTTTACATGGGAAAAGCTAGGACATGCTACACACCAACCCAGACGCCCCAACAAGTTCCCAAAGCATAACTAAGAATCAACAGAACTCCCACATCCGTGCGACAGACTGTCTTGCTCGCAGCTTTTAGAAAACCACAAAACATGACCCCTTGGCGATCAGACGATTCACGTCTCTGTTGTAACTGCTGGTTTGAAAGCAGTACGCCTGGGATACCTGAGGGGCTCAGCCCTTTTGCTGACACTAGGCAGTCTTTCCAAAATACCAACACATGATTTTGAGGTTCTGCTAATGGCATTTTGAGTGTATTTTGAGACTGTGTATGCTTATTTTGTTAAAATGTTATTTGGGGATCCAAAATTTACATACATGTCTGAGAAATGATGTATTTCGATTGCATGCATATATATCAGATAAAGGCTGGTATTAAGCCCCAACAGGTGTGCTTCCGGGAGCGTCCTCGCTGGCCAGGCGCTCGGAGGGCTGTGACAGGGTTTACCAGCTGGATTCTGGACTCCACCAGCGCCAAGTGTGAGCCACGTGACCTCCACTCCCAAGCTGTGTGACCCAAAGTGCGCCGTGCAAATGTCTTCCTCTTGCAGGAAACAGAAATAATCACAGTACTAACACATGGCGTTGCGGGCGCTCAGTGAGATAATGCGTCTTTCCCGCGGTGGATGCTTCCCTGCCCTGCATCCCTCTACGGACTGGAGCCGAGCCACGTGCCGTGCTCGGGCCAGCGCCCTGGGAGGAGTTGTTCAAGTGTGTCAGCGCCAGCGAAACGTTTTCAGGGCCCACGCATGGCCTTCCTTGATCTCTTTTCCTGGTCTCTACAACCATGGACACATGACTGAGATGGAGCTCCTTCGGCCCGGGTCCCTCGGAACTACAGAGAGCAGAGCCCGGGGGTCCTGTGACGGGCACACGGTACGAGGGAGCACTCATCATATTTTCAAGCCGCTGTGTTTGCTACAGTGGTGCGAGCTGACCTGTCCTTGCGGATTCCACGTGGCTCGTGCTCAGCATGCACCAAATTTCAGCTTTGGGTAACCCTGCAAAGGTCTTCCTGGCTTTACAGGATCCCGTTCCTCCCGTGTGTGGGGGGCTGACGACACCGCACCTACCTGCTGGAAATGGGATGCAGCAGCATGGGAAGCACGTTCCGAAACGACGGCGGTAATCAGAGTTGCCATTACCATCATCATCATCATTTCAAAGGTATTCAATGAATATTTCTAGAATTTAGCTGACCTAGGTTTATCCGTTCTCAATAATGGCAAAAAACCCTATCCCATTTCTACCGAGTGGCCCGACCCATGCGCCTCCGGGTCCCACATCCAGCTCCAGGTGCCTGACTGGCCACGCCCCGTAGACTGCACCTGTCCCAACACTGTCATTGTTACTATCACCATTCCTCACTGGTAAGGGTCTAGACCAACAAGGTCCACTCTTGGTTCTGCCGGGTTACTCTTCCTTCCCCTCGGGAAACAGAGCGGCACAGAATCCTTAGCAAGGCTGTCCACCGTTTACCTCCACCAACCTCTTCTCCGCCTCATCTTGATTTCCCTCTTCCACTGGTCACACAGGCCTGAGATCATCCCATTTTTAAGGGCAGGGGTTTGTAAAGTCTTAGGGGCACCCAGGTGTGCAAGCACTTGGGCCTTGTCTAGCTCAGCATTTCCCCATGCCAACCCCACCGCCAGTTCTCCTGCGTCACAGGGACCTGGGACGGCTCCCCGAGGCGGCTCTCACACACCCGCCCACTCACACCCCCGCCACCACAACCCCACAGCTTGAGAGGCTCACCACGGAGGGATGGCACCTGATTCCTAAGCTGGTCCATTAACGCACACCCACCGGAAAATGCCAACAAGCCCAAAGAGAACCAGCAACTATGACCCCTCCCCCCAGAGAGCCGCACTCAGAAGTAATTACTGTTCTTATTTTTGGTACCTACCTTTCCAGCTTATTGCACTATATATATGATTATTTTATGTATCTATTATTTTATGTAGTCTACGCATATTTCATTTATTATACCTATTTTCTATGCCCATATAACATTAGAGGAAGATCATCGTTACTTTGTTTCTCCAGGATTCTGTTTTGTAACCAGACATGTGCTACTCAACTCTTCCCCACGATGCAAGCCTTTCTTTTGAATCGTGGTGTTTGAAACATTCCAGAATGTTCCAGAATGTCACTGAGTCTGCGGCAAACATCTTTGGCTGTAAAGTTGGCTGCACATCTCTCACAGCAACGTATTCCTAGGAGCCAACTGACAGAGCCACTTCTGTGGCTCCTGACTCACTTTGCAAACCGCCTTCCAGGGAGTATCAGTTTGCATCCGTGAGCGGAGCCTCTTCCCCACATCCACACCAACATCTGGCGTCACCAGTCTTTAAAACTCAGAGCCAAAGTGGTATGTCAGAGATGGCACTGTTGGCTTTCATCTGTGCGGTGCCTTGTGCAAACCAGCCGCGGACCAGGTGTGCAGCCTTGGGCAAGCCACCGGAACAATCCGTGCCTCGGTCTCCTCGTCTGTGCAATGGGAGAACGGGCGTCTCACAGGTCTACACGAGCCTGAGAGGGGTCTGTGCGTGGAAAGCTCCCAGATCAGGGCCTCGCGCAGAGCACTGGGAGAACGTGCGCCCTTCCCGGCGTCCCTCAGAGCGAGTGAGGGGTGGGCGCTCTCGTCAGCTGGCTCAGCGGGGCTGGTTTGTCTCCCCGACCCACAGCAGCGATCCTGAAGCCATGTTGTTTATTTGCGAGCAACGTTGGGTCCTGTGACACTTACCGTTAGTAGGATGGGATCCAAACTTGACCCAGTGGAGAGGAACAGACTTTAGGACACTAACACGAGCCAGCAGCTTTCCACTGTGGGGCATTTTAGAGTCGGAGAAGCTGTTTTTGATTAATATAATAACAACAAGATGAAGAATTCACAGACAGTGGGATGGCCAGGTGGGTAAATTTGTGTGAAAGCAAAGACAGCAAAGTACTCATTGCAGAATCTAGAGAGCAGGCGTATCTGTGTCCCATACGGTTCTTTCGGGTGTTTTATATGTTTGAAAATTGCCGTAAAGACGCTTGAGGGGGGAGCCGCTTTGATGTGCAATCATTTCTCTGCTGATTCCGAACATCAGGGGGCCTTGCCCTTTATAAACCTGCGTCCTCCAGCAGGACGACCTCTCGGGGGCTCCAGCCACACCGCCCCCCTGACAGCTGCGTCCTGTCCCCTTGGCGAGGGCCACACCGACTCTGACGGCCCGCCACAGTCTGCGGTGATCCCCTGGATCACAGGGGGCAGCACGCGGCCTTCAAGCAGCCCAGGCCCGCCGGAGCCTCTCCCGCCACTTGGAACCACGCCACGCCGTTTCTGCCGCAGCAGCCCTGGCCCGCCTCCTCACCGGCCGCAAGGAAACGACCCTGTCTTCCTTCAGCACAGCAGCGCCCGGCCCCATCCCACCGGCACCACGGAAGAAACAAGTTCATGCTCCTCGCCACGCGGCTGCCCTCCGCTTACAGAGGGAGGATTATTAGCAAGGCGGCCGTCAGGGTGTCGAGTAAATTTACGTGGCACAGGTGTTCTTTGTATTTTTAATCTCGGGAATTCCGGAGTAGCTCAGACTCCCACAAGGCTTCTCAGTCATCTCCTGCTGGCCCGCACTCCCATCTCCAGCGGGACCACTGGACGCCACTAAGCATTGTGGGAAACTCCCCAAAGCCACCTTCTCAGGAGGTCTTGCTTATTAAAGCCCAGGCCCAGCCTTTCATCCCACCTATTGACCAGAGTCCCCGCTGTCTGGGGATCCTTTGCAGGGCCTGAATGGTCTCGGGCTGACAAAAGCGTTCACGGCAGGGATCCTTCACGCAGGGCCATCCTACAGGTAACCATTGTGAATTATTCATGTTCATAGGGGCCCGCCTTCAGAAACAGTGATAAACAGCTCTTCAAGGGTCGCACAGGTCAGCGAGAAAATGGGATTTGATTGACACAGATTCTATTGACGCCACGGTTTTTAAGAAAACAGTTGCCGAGGACAAAAAGAAGCCACATTCCACTGCTGGGCGCCAAGCCTGGACCCAGGAGCTGTGGCGGAGCGCCCTCTGCTGCCCACCTGCTGCTCTGCAGGCCACGAGCAAATGCAGAGAAAAGTCTGGAAGGTGTCCTCAGGAGGATGGATACTCCCAAGTCCCGCGTGGGGGGCGACCGTCGCTTCTCGAGTGCACTTTGATGCAGGTGTAAGGTACACACGTGCAGTGCACCTGCTGTTACGGCCGAGCCCAGCTCTCCAGCCCCTCCCTGCCCCCAGAAAGCCCCATCCCACCTGCAGCCAGTCCCCACCCCCAGCCTCAGGCAACCGCTGATCTGAGTGGGGCCTCCCTTGCTGGGCCTGTCTTAGAAACCTGGTGTGAACAAAATCCTGCGGTCAGTGGCCTCTTGCATCTGGCTCCCTTCACTCGCTGAGCACGGCCCCACAGTCCATCCCCCTCGCCGCTGGTGGTCTTACGAGTGGAGGGACACCGTCTTCTGTAAGCTCCTCCCCAGTCTGTGGGCATTTGGGTTGTTTCCGCTCTGGGGTTCCAATGACAAATGCTGCCACAAAGACTCGCATCCAGGTCTTTCCACAGGTGAACATTTTTACTCCCCTTGCGTAAATATCTAGAGGTAAATTCTGGGTCAGATAAGACCATGTTTACCCTTTTAAGAAGCAAGCCAAACTGCTCTCCAAAGTGGCCACCCCGTTTCACATTCCCACCAGCAGCCCTGCCTCCCGCCTCCCACGGGCAGATTCCTCTGTCCGGACTCTCCCCATCCTGACAGCTGGGCCCCCACTTCAGAAGTTACCCCCAGTCTGCCCCACCTGTGGCCCACATAAGGGAGTTTTTCTTAAAAATTACATGGGTTGCAACATTTAAACACAAGGAAAGCTCACATTAAGACCCGGACGTGCTGCTTCTGAAAACTCGGAGTTGCCGAGACCCGACCCCGTGCTGGTTGGTGGAGCGAGCTGGAGCTGGGGCTGGGGGGGCTCCTTCTTCAAATGGGGCTTGTATTTGCCCCCCCCCAAATCTGCACCGCTCCCTGCTGCCTTCCCCCTCCCCCCACTGAGGGTGGGCACAGGCCACTTGCCTGGCTGTTTTATTAAACATCAGGTTAGAATAAAATGAAACGTTTCCCACACTCACATGTCTATCAGAACTGGGAGGCAGAACAGCCCTAGGGCACCGCGTATGCTTCTGACGAATACAAACAGAGTTTAAGAAAGTCCGACATTCGGCACAAGACATACACCAGCAGCGGCCCGTGACAGGCACCCGATCTCAGCCTCTGAACGCTACTGCCCGCATGGACGTGAGCCTTGCCCAGCTTCCTCCCAGCACCAGCTCTAGACTCCGCCCCCCAGTCTTTCCTCCAGGACACTGGTTTCAACAGTCTGCTTCAGCCGAAGGCTATTTAAATACCATGCAGTGACTTCAAGAGCTTTGTGTCTAAGCATTCGTGCCTTATTCTCCAGTAACAGTACCCATTTCTGTGGACACAAGTAGGTCCCACGCTACGGACACGTAAGGTAACACAGCCCCAGATCAGGTCGGAGGACCGTGGTCTCCACACCTTTGGCCACATCTCCAGGGAAGTGTCCGTGGGACATGGTCACGGCCGGCCCAGGACGCAGAGGAGGGACAGCAGTGCACGGAAGGACCAGCGTGGGCCCCTCGGAGGCAGAGTCTCACTAGGGGGAAGCTGCCCCCGCCCCAGCTCCGAGCTCCCGGTACTGGACACCTCTCGACGTCCCCTCCTGAGCACACATTCCCCCCGCCCTGTAACAGCTCCTGCTGGTGTTCTGGGAAGTCCCCCCAACTCACGGTGTGCACTATTTCGGTGGGTGGTCACCCATCTCATTTCTTAGCAGGCACGGGAAGCGAAGGTGACCCAACCTGGCCGACATGTGCCCGTCTGCGAGTTTTGCTAGATTTGGGGACAAACAGTGAACTCGGCAATGGCCTGGCTAAGACAGAGCTGACACAGAGCAGGAGCTCGTGAACTGTGACCCATGTCAGAATCACCCGGATTCGGGACAGGACACGTGTTGCTGACCTGTCCCCTCTCTGGGTCAGCAGATCTGGAGTGGGACCAGGAAGCTGCATTTTTTTTTCTTTTTTTTTTAAGATTTATTTTGAGAGAGAGAGAGAGCATGAGTGAGGCAGAGGGAGAGAGAGAATTTCAAGCAGACTCCCCGCCCAGCATGAAGCCCCACACGGGGCTCGATCCTACAACCCCTTATCATGACCTGAGCCGAAATCAAGAGTCCGACGGTCCACTGACGGAGCGGCCCAGGCGCCCCGGGATCTGCATTTCTAATGCACTCCCAGGTGGTGCTAATGCAGCTGGCCCAGGAACCACACTTTGAGAACCGTCAACATAAAGGAAAACTGTACCTGGGTTTTTCCAGCAGAGCTGGGAGGGGCCGGGGCCTGGCTTTGCCCGCTCCGAAAGGGCGGCTCCAGCAAAGGGGTCCTCATGGAGGCCGGCCACGGATGGCTGCTTCAGGCTGCGGGACAGAAACAAACACCCACATTCATTGTGCACAGGAGACACGTCTGAGAAGCGGCTCAGCACGGGGCGGGGGGAGGGGGTGTGCAGTGTTTGAGAACGCAGGTGTGGAAGCCAAGGCTTGGGGTTGGGGTCCCAGCGCTGCCACCTCAAACCCAGAAACACGAGGCGAGGCGCTAGGCCGCACGGTCCCGGAGCTTCCCTGCCTGTGCGACGGGGAGGATGACGACAGCCCATCTCTCCAGGCTGTCAGGGGGATGAAGCGTCAGCGGGGTGTCCAGCACACGGAATTCCTAAATACTTCTTGAGAGCTGTTGTTAAACCATTACTTTAGGTGCCGGGAACCAAAGAGGACAAACACGAAACGGAGGAGTCCATAAGAGAGATTCTCAACATACAAGGAGTCGTTAACAACAGCAAAACACCCAATAGAAACAAAGGCAAACGGCACAAATAAACAATTAAGAAAGACACACAAACAGGCATCGATGGGGCCAGAGCCTCGAGGAGGGAATACATGATTTTACAAGTTTCTTAACAGCACGTTAAACATCTTTACAACGTTCTGAAGAAAAGAGGAAAACAACAGAAAAGACACACGTAAAAATGTTTTTTGCAGTGCTATTTATAAGAAGGAAGGAGGGAAGTTGGGAAGGAAGAAAGGACGGACGGACAGACAGTGAGTCAGGGCAATGGGATACCGCCACCTCCTAAAATCGATGCTGTGCGTCTCTCTCTCAACACGGACGGTGTTCACAACAGATCACTCACTGAAGTGAGATCTAGTATGTACAACGTGATCCAATTACTTTTCTAAAAGGTCTGAGATGATCGTCCACAATCCTTGACTTAGGGTGGAAGGATTTTAGACCCTCACTGCTTCTTTCGTACGTGGAATTCTCCGCGATGAATATGTATTAATTCATCTTCTCAGTGTTGGAAAAACACGACCACTAGTCTCAGGGAGACAGAGACGCAGAGGAATAACCACAGTGTTGTGTGATGAAAGGCACGAGAGAGGACTCGTACTCGTCACAAGCACCGAGGGCCCCTGAGCAGCGGGATCTGAAGTCAGCAGATGGGAGCTGGTGCGACGGCGGCAGGAGCCGCGTGTGTGTGGGGACAGCAGCAGTGTCGGGGAGCGTGACGTGGTCTGGCGTGCTTGCGGGGCCGTGGCGGTGGGCTTGAAGGAGGCGGGTCGGAAGGCTGGCTGGGCCCCTGACACCCATGAGGAATTCGGAGCCCTGGGGACAACAAGACGCTATGAGAGGTTCCTCGGAGGATTCCAGTTTCCAGAAAACCGCAGGCGCTGTCCCTGTTCTCTGGGCTACAGCAAAGCGCCACAAGCAGGGGCTCGAAGGGAACGTATCCTACAGTTCAGGAGGCTGAAAGTCCGACATCGGGGGTGGGAGGCGCCGGGCCCCTCGGAAGGCAGCGGGGGACCCTCCCCTGGGCTCTGGGGCTGGGGCCACTGTCCTCTCTGCCCCCTCCCTCGAGAACCTTCATCCCTCTGTGACGCTCTCTGCAAACCCCCTCTTCCTGGGAGGCCACCAGCCGCTCGGTTCGTGATCACGTCCACAAAGACCCTGTTCCCAAATCAGGTCACACTCACGGGTCCCGTGGCTTAGTACTTGGACACGCCGTTTCACGGCGGGGGGCGGGGGGCACCATCCCCCCCCCGGGGCGGTCCCCAACACGGGTCACAGAGACACTGCTGGAGAGCGCGGGCTACGTGAGGGTCCTGGGCACCAGGCCAGCAGCCAGCACTCCAGACAGATCCTGTCTATACCACCGGCCGTGCCCCCTGGGGTCTCCTTACAAGGACGTCAGCACAGCTGCCATCGGAGGTGGGGTCTCCGCTCCCGCCACTCAAATGTGGGCTGGCGGTTGACCACACAGAAGTGACTCTGTGACTTCCTGGGTCCAAGAGGAGAGCAGCTGCTGCTGGGTCCTCCCAAGACACTCACGTTGGGGTCCCACCCCTATGCTGCATGGAAACCAGGCCACACGCAGGTGTTCCAGCCGGGTCCCAGCGACAGCCACCAGGAACTGCCTGACAGCGGGGAAGAGGCCTCCAGGTGGCCCCCGCCCCAGCTGTCCTTGAGCAAGCAGGGCGAGACGCGGTCAGCCCAAGTCTCCAGGGTTGGTGAGGACAGGGTGGCCATGTGCTCGCTGGGTCCTGCGTGGCACTGGGTCAGGGAGCTCTCTGGGGTCTGTTTTACGAGGGCGCTAATCCCCGCATGGGGCCCCACACGCAGGACCTCACCCCTCCCCCAGCCCCACCTCCTGACACCATCACACGTGGGGTTGGATTTCAGCACATGACCCAACATCCATCCCACTGTCCCGCTTTCCTTTGAGGACCAGTTTCTGCCACGCTCCAGCTGTGAACCAGGGGGTGCTGACCCCACTCCCCAGCTCCAGGCCAAGCACAGGACCCCGTGTCCCCCCTGAAGTCTTCCCGTGAGAGTCAGCCTCAGAATTTGCTGGTGCCGTCGGGAAAGAAGTGGTCCCTACGAGTGTCCATGCGGACAGGGCGCCAGCCCCTAGTGGCCAGTGCCCCAGAGAAGCTGCTGAGCAGGAGACCCAGGAGAACGTGGAGGGGCTCAGGGTGGGCACCGGGGGTCTGGACCCTGCACGGAGCTGGACCTTACAGTCCAGCCAGGCTAAAGCCGGGGCTACCCTTTGGGCCTCTCAGTCATGTGAGCCTAAAACTCCCTCCTTTGGTTCATGCCCTATGACCCCAGCGTTTAGCCTGCAGAACCCCGAGCCCTGAGTGAAATGGAGCAAATGAGGGGAGCCCTGGGGAGCAGGCCCTGGGGTAGCTTCCACACTGCACCTGTGCTCCCCAGTCCCCTGTGCGACTCCAGCTGCCGTCGGCATCCCAGAGCACCTCCTCTCCATGGAGCCCAGCGCAAACTGGAGAGTGGCCGAGGCTAGTCTCCGCACACCGGGGCTGAACACAGCGGAGAAGCGTCCCCCAAAGCCCCCCAGGCCAGAGGTCCCAAGTCTAGGGGTGGGCCAATCGGTTCCTCCGGAGGCTCCAAAGTAGGGCCCACCCCCGGCTCCTCTCCACTGCTGGTGGCTGGGGGAGCCCGTGAGCCCCAGGCATGTGGACACATCACTCCCATCTCTGCCTCAGGCTCAGGGGCTGCTCCCTGTGTGTGTCCTCTGCATGGATGGGTCTGAGTCCTTTATTGCATGTAAGACACCAGTCACTGGATCAGGGACCACTCACACCGTGACCTGGTCTTAACTTCACCTGCAAAGACGCCACTCCCAAACTAGGCCCCATGCACAGCTACGGGGGCTAGACCTTGAACTCCACATTTTAGGAGACAGTTGAACCCACAACACTGGCTGCAAAATACGGGCCCGTTCGCTTCTCCTACCCCACCTACGCTTCCAGAAATGCTGCCCCGACCTCCCTTCTCCCCTCAGAAAGGAAGTGCCGGTTTGGACGGCTCCTGGTTGTATGAACTGGACTTGAAACCAGTGGGCTCACCGCTCTCCCCCTTGTGAAACGGGCCCCGTGCTCAGCACCGGGCGTGGAGACTCACCGAGGCCCTGGGACCCGTCTCCTGGCCCCACCATCCCCAGCACGTGGCCCCGTTTCCATGACTCCTACAGACCAGAAACTGGGAGCTGAGCCCACCTGGCATCTCCTGTTCACCTCTCACCGGCTGGGAACATCACCTGCTGACCCTGGCAGGAAGGAAGGCAGGACATCACCACCTGTCCCTGCCAACCATGCCACGCCCACTCGTGCCCAAGACTGGTCTGGGCGCTGTCTGCAGGAAGGGCTTCTCTGGGCTCACTGTCCTGTCGCCACAGCTGCTCCCTGCCCCCACAGAGTGCCGCCTTGATTTAAAGGGCTGGTCCCACCCCAGAAAGCAGATTGGGAAGACCCTGACCCTGCCTGCCAGCCCAGAAACCACCGGGCTCTGACCCCCCAGGAGGACAGGGGGCTTTCAGGGTCTGTGCAGAGAGCAGCCCATCAAGGGGCCAGTGGGACCAGGGTCTAGTCGTTATCTGGTGAATGAACGAGTGAGCAGATGGTCTGTCGGCTCCAGAGGCGTCAGCGCCCCTCCCCTGCCTCCGCAAAACAGAGACAGCCTGGACAAGCACCCTGAGGCTGTGTTCTGCGCCACACTCCGCGTAGGACCGGTCAAAGTCCGTCTGCACCGCCAGAGCACAGGTTGTGACAGGGGCGCTCCTGCCTAGCACGGCGCCTGGGAGGTGGCAGGTGAACAGACAGTCCCATCCGACTGCAGACAGAAGCAGGGTCCACCAGGTGGCGCTGTTTCCCAGGAGCGTGGGGGGAACCTGCAGGTGGTCTCCTCAATCCTGCCTTTGCCCATTCAGGAGCTCCTCATTTCACTCCCCTACCCGCCACCGAGAACCTGCTCTGGGCTGGCACCTCAGGACAAAAGATGAACAGAGGCCACACCCGTCCCTTCCTGGGGGTCCCCGCCCGGCCGGCCGCACCTGCCGTGATGGTGGACGAGTTCCATGTCCGATGGGCAGCCACGGCAGCCGAGCTCCTCTGCACCTGTGTGGGCTGGTGCCACTGGAAAGCAGGGCTATGTTTTTACTTCAATAGCCCCACATGGCACGAAGCGTCCCACTGGCAGGGCGCAGATCTAGAGGGAGGACACAGGCAGGAAAACTAGGAAATGCAAAGAGAAGGCTTAGTACCATTTCTGTCCATCCATCTTCGGGAGCACAGCCCTGGACGGGTGCTGGCAGGTCCCGCACTCGGGGCTCGGCTACCACAGCGAACCGGGCGGAGGCAGCGCCTACCTCGCTCATGGGGCTTCCGTTCCAGAGGGGAGGGGAGGGCCACAGACTTCCGACAGGGATGCAGGCCCTGGTGACCAGCAGGAGGGGAGAGGTGGTTGGGAGGGGTGCTCAGAGGGCATGACATTTAAGCTAGTCCCGAAGGATGAGAAAGAACCAGCCGTGAACGCTCTAGACCTCCAGGCACGAAGAGCAGCAGGTGCGAGGCGCCCAGGGAAGCCCTGACCTAATGGATGCTGGAGGCCGGCCGGCGGGGTGGCCGGGGCGCAGAGTCAGACAGCACTGCGCTCAGCCAGCCAACGCACGGTCACGGTTCTCCTCCAAGGGTAACGCAAGCCCACGTGATTCCCCCAACAGGTGGGCGGAAAGCTGCTAACGGACCCAAAGGATGTCAAGTTTAGGGCCAAAGGCTGTGGCACTTACTGGGTCTCCTACACCAGTGGGCGACCGTGCAGCCAACTCCTGAGAAAGTGTGTTCGGCCCCAGCTGGAATGAGAAGCTGTGGGGAGGTCTGAAACCCCCCATGTGGGTCTGTCCCTACCACGGGAATATTCGGCCTCAGAGAGCGTAGAGCGTGGACCCACGCCCCGCGTGGATGGGCCTTGAGGACGACACGTGCCATGAAGGAAGCCGGTGCAGAAAGACGCATGGCGTGCGAGCCGAGACACACGCAGCAGGCAAACCGCGGAGACGGAGGTAGATTAGCGGCAGCCGTGGGCGGGGGTGACAGCTGAGGGGCGCGGGGCTCCCCCAGGGGTGACACGAGGCCCCGCGGAGCGTGGTCCCCGCACAGCGCTGGGAACGCACGGAATGCCAATGTATTACTCACTCTTAAACGGTGAATAAAATGTCCAATTTATGGGAGTCTCCCCTTCAACGAAAACAAATACAGAATAACAGTAACTGAGTAACTCGGCCAGAATCCCAAAGGAGAGCGGACAACAGTCCCCGCCGGGTGCTTCCTGTTTGCCAGGACTACAGCGGGCCGCTCCCAAGCGCTCACCGCGAGCGCGTTCAAGGCAGGTGCCACCGTCACCGTCAGCTCCGCCCCACGGTGAGGAAACTGAGGCACAGGGAGTCTAGGTGACTGGACCAAAGATGCACTTGGGCAGCGAGGATGCGAACCAGATGGTCCGCACAGACCACAGACACGGGAATGGAGCCCGAGGCCTCCCGCACCTCGGGGACAGCGCTGGGCATCGGCCTGCCGAGGGCGCCACGTGGACCGCGGGGCTGCGGCGTGGAGGGAGGACGTGGCTCCCCCTTAACGTGCTCACAGACCAGCCAGGAAAGTCGAGCTGCGACGTGAGCCTCTCCCATGAAATACTGTTGTTTCTGTCCCACTGAACGGCCGTCTCAGGGGCCCTAAAACCTTCGTTTTCTGTTTAGCTTGATAGGGAAGATTCAGAGGAAGATTCAAAGAACACGGAATTCCTACTACCGGCACTTTTTTTTTTTAATCACAAGTAAACAAGATTTAATGTGAGATAAATATTTTAAAGACTGTGCCACCGAGCAAAGCAAGGACATCCACGATTTGTTCTTGATGAATCCACCAGAACCTAAGGGTGAGTTTTTCCTGGGGCCCCTGTGTCTGGAGCCCACGGAGGGCCCCACAGCCCCACACCATCCCCACCCAACGACGCCTCCTCGCCGTGGGGGCGCCTGTGTCCCGGGTCCCCGCCCTGCAGGTGCGGGGGGCTGGGGGCTCATGGGGGGGGGGACACAGTCAGCTGGGGGTGCTGGGAAATCCTGGAGGTGATGGGGGAACTGAGTCACGATAACATGAATGTTCCCAACGTCTCTGAGCTGTGCACTAAAAATGATCAAAACAGTAAATTTTATGTCTGTGTGCATTTTACCACAATTCTTGTTTTTATTATTTTTTAAAGATTTTATTTATTGGAGAGAGCGCGCGAGCACGAGCGCGAGCACGAGCGCGAGCACGAGAGGGGGAGAGGCAGAGGGAAAAGCAGACTTTGGGCTCCTTGGAAACATGGTGGAGACGATATTCTGGATGCTTTTTTAAAAACTGACACGGACTTTTTATGAAGTGATAGCACGCCATCCCTTACTACCAGCTGATATAACCCAGTCCAAATTCAAGTTTGTCTGGTCATCTCAGAAAGACTCCAGTGGGTCTGGTTCAAACCAGGATCCCAACACCGTCCACACATCGCACCTGCTTGGGCTCCTCTTAGGTCTCTCTGTCTCTCTTTTTCCTACACATGCATTCACCTTAATTAGTCAGGAAAATGTGGAAAGAGCAAGTGAGCAGGATTTTAAACAAAGGAGCCTATTACCCAGGGCAGGGACCTGAGGGCACCGCACGGCCCCGCGTTCTCTGCGGACCTGCATCCTGTCCCCGGGAAGGTCACGAGGACCTCGGCGCACCTTGTTTGGGTGAACGGTCGTAGACCATCACTCTCCCCGGTGGCCGGAAGGTGGGACGTCACGTGTGGCTAGGACAAGGGGTTCAGACCGCCTCTCGGGGCCTCGTGGGCAACGCAGGAGGTAAAGAGATGAGTACACGCGCCCCAGCGTGGTGACCGAGGCCAGGGATCCTGGCTGTGTCACCAGGGGGTGGGGTCCTGCTCATTCAGTAGGAGCTGCTCAAACTTTCCTCTGAAAGGAAATTCTACAGAATAGGATATGGGAAATCCCAGAGAAGAAACACATTCATCAGCCCCTCAGGGCCGGCCGCCCTGGGACGCACGTGGCCAACCACCTCCAGGCTGGCTTCTTACAAAAGCTCTGGGGCAACTGAGTCATAATCTACTTGTTATTTTGGAGAAACTGTAGATTTACAGAGAAGTCGTGGCAATCACTTTCCGGGTCTTTCCTCACACCCCAGCTCCTGGGCACTTGGAAACCTCGCTGAGGCCCGCCCAGCCTGCGGACCCAACAACACGCCTCCTGTCCCCCTGCCCCCTTCTCTGGCTCTCGATCCCCCTGAGCCTCGGTCCTCTTGTCTTCCTCTGCGGGCAGGGACCTCCCTCCCTCCATCTCCTTCCGCAGGTGCAGCGGGCGAACCAGGCTCTCTCTGACCCAGGCGTGGGGGGAGTGCATGTGTCCGAGGGTTGTCGGAGGGGACACCTGCATGGCTGCTGTTACCTCTGCCGCGACGCTGCCCCAATATCCCACTGGGATCCCGCTTCTCAAAGAGACAAGAGGCAGGTGGGAGGGCACGGGGCACACGTCCTGCTCCAGCCGGCGGCTGCGGCCGCAAGGAGCCGCCCAGCGTGGGTCCCGGCCTCAGCACTGCCCTGAACCACAGCCCCTGGACCCCAGGCCCATGGCCAGCACCGCGTGTCCAAGGATCTCTGTACACGGCATAGGGATCTCGCAGACCTCCTCCTGTCGTCTATAAAGGGCAGTGCCGTAACCTCCTCATGTCTTCAGCACATGAAAGTCAGACCAACCATCCACACACGACCTTCCACGCTCCCATTTTTGTCAGAGTGACAGCGGAGTCCCTGGGAAGACCCACGGGGCACTAGGTGATGGGCTCCCCAACCCCACCTCCACCCCCCAGCACACACTATAGTCTCTGAATCACCTCCTGCCACTGACACCCCAGGCAGCCACCCACCACAGGGCCTTTGCACGTGCTGCCTCTCCAGCCTGGAAACTCCTCCCCCAGAATCCAAACGGATCCCACGCTCCCCTGTTTCACGCACCTCCTGGGTATCACCTTTCAGTCCGATCTTCCGGGCCACCCTACATGCAAGTACGTGGTGTCCACACCCAGCCCCGTTCATCCCCCTCCGAGACGTCCACCACACCCTGCACCCTACATGGTCTACCTCACTGCTCCTGGAGAGGGTGACCTGTGAGTGCAGGGTCTCTGCCCGGACGGCCCAGCACTCTGCCCACCACACAGAAAGCTGCCCAGCATGCAGCGGTCCTCCACGTACGTGTGGAGCCAAAGAGCTGCTTGTTTCACGGGAACAAGGCAGGGGGAGCATGCGTCCGTCTTCGCTGGGGAAGAGGCAGAATAGGACCCCCTGTTTCCCACGTCCAGAGAGCACAAGCCAGGAAGCAGGTAAAGCAAAGCACGGACGTGTTCAGACGGAAGGACCCACAGCTCCATGTGCACAGCACCAGGAGTGACCTGGGGCCCTGCCCGCCCCTCCCCTGCAGCCTGCTTGCAGCCCTCCCTCCCTTCCCCTGTACATCACTGTCTGGACGCCCACAGCACGGCTCAGAAGCACAGATGTCCCCGCATCTCCTCCAGAAAACTGTCTCCTAAGAACCCAAGAAGCGCGGGCAGGGAGGAGGCTGCCCAGTCGGCCCACGTGGAGTCTGGATCCTGCTGCCCCCACGTGCCCCCAGTGCTGTGCCCTCTGGGGCGTCTCAGCGATCCGATGGCACACACCTCGGGTCCCAGTCCAGCGGGCACACGCATCCACGGTCCCGTCACAGCTCCTCTTGGCCAAGACACGGAAGAGTCTGCTGCCACAACCCCTACCGAGCAGCTACAACGCACGGACGGGATAAGCACGCAAATCCTCGCACTCGCCTACGGATGGAAGCCAGGCACGGAGAATTCCTCCAGCAGGCCCGACACCAGGAGCAGGCACAAGTGTCCACCGGCCCACAGGGACAGGCTGCAGCCAGGAACCCGGGGCACAGGCCCCCACCGCCGGCTCCGCTCCTGGCTCGCATCTGCAGGCTCGCCGGCCCGGGGCAGAGGCTGGGCTGGGCGACAAGGGCCTGGCACCTCCCCTCTGTCTGCGGGACCCTGTCCCCGGTCCTAGATGCAGCTCCCGGACAGCAGAGGGCTGGCCTCTGAGGACAGGACAGCCCCCTGCAGAAGAGGGGAGGGCACCTGCTCCTGCCCAGGACATACCACGTCTGCCCTCCGGCCGGGTCCCCAGCCGGCAGCCTCGCCCGCCAGCTCCAGACTGCTGCCGGTGGGGGGTCGTGGCCCCGTGCTGCTGTGACAGGCCACCTGCTCCTGGACATGTGACCACCAGAACCAGGGAGTAATTGTTACGTTTACACACCTACACGCTCGGTAATCTTTTCTAGTTATGGACAATCCTGTTTAGGAATTCATCATTGGAGGGAAGGTTTTGGTTTTTGGTTTTTTTCCCCATCTGGGGGAAATGACCTTAATAGGCCTTTTGTTTAAATTCAAAGGTAAAGCCAAATCCCTATTCCACAATGAGAAAGTTCAAAAAACCAGAGCAAAGCCACATAATAATGAGAACAGTCAGTCACTCTGTGTCAGATACAAATCTAAGCACCGCACCCTATGACTCATTTAAACCTCCTGGCAATCCCATTTAAGAGACAGGAAAGCACAGAGTGGGGAAGTAACTTGCTCAAGATCACACAGCCAGTGAGCCGCAGAGTCTGGATTCAAACCCAGAAAGTCTGGCTCGAGTCTGAGATACTGATGACGACACTGAATCACCCTCTAGCTCGCGAGTGTGAAAAGACTCCTCTTCACCGTGGGAGGAAGGACTTCACTGGGGTCACCCCTGGGGTTGGGGGCCTGGATTGCCAGGCCACAGTCAAGGGCGCTTCCACTGGGAATTGGCAAACGGGCCCCCACAACGGTGGCACAGCGGGAAGCAAAGAGCGGCTACCACGTGGACCTTTCCAACCCACTAGACACACCGCCCCCCAGAAGCCAAGGTCAGTTCCAGCATTTGGACAACCCATCACCTGCAAGGCCCCAGCAGGACATGCAGCCCAGTGAGGCAGGCACGGCAACAGACCACACGGANNNNGGAAAGCCCGAGCCTCATCCAAGCCCAGCTCCAGCGGCCGGCCCCCCGTGGCCAGACCTTCAGAAGGTGGACTAAGAGAAGCAGAAATCTGGCCACGTGAAAATCTACCAATTCGCAAACGTTGGAGATCATCTCTTTAAAAAATCTAAACATGGACTCTGACAAAACAAAACTCACCAAGAATTTCTCAACAATTAAAGAAACTGAATTTTAACTGGGAAAACAAGTCATCAAGGGAAAGACGCGCTGTTGGGGCCCGTTCCTTGCTCACGTGTGGCCTCTGACATGGAGGGACCTGCTCCGTGTCCTTCTGATATCCTCTCCCTCGATCCCCGTGGGACAGAGGCCCCCGCCAGCTCCCCTGCCACCTCACCGTCAGAACACCTGCTACAGGGAGCCGGCAGCCGGCCTCCAGCTCAGTCGTGATTGATCAAAGCCGACCATTTCCCCCTGTTAACCCGTGTAGGAGTGGGCATGTGTCCAATTCTGCCACTGAGACATTAGGGAAAGTCTCCAGAGGCTGGGCTGGGGAGGCCTGGACATTTAGTAAAAAGGGACATCGAGGAACATCCTCTCCATTCTCGTCTGTTCTGTGGACACTGTGTATCAGTCTACGCCTGGATCCCTAGCAGCCATCTTGCGACCATGAGGAGACACGGACTCAGAGAATTAACTACGTTTGGAACAGTCCTGTCTCCAAATTTCTTATTCTGTGGAATCCCACATTTTCCTTCTTCAAGCCATTTCAACCGGGTTTTCTATTGCTGCAGCCATGAGCGTCCCGAACAACACAGTGGCTCTGCCTCCTTCCACGGGGAGCCTTCCCAGGACCTTCCTGAGCCTCACCAGCTGGCGCCTCCAAGAACTTACGGAGCAGGGGGTTGGAGGTCAACTCTCCCAATCCCCTTATCTTCAGATGAGAGAGCTGGGACTCATGGTTTGAACATACCCACAACCACCTAGTGGGTAAGTGGCAAAGGCCTGGTGTGCCACGCCTGCCCCGCTCCCCGGCATCCCAGTTTCAGATGTGCAAAGTGTTGGGCTACCAACAAGGTCATTGGTGTGCGAGACAAAAGGGAAGGCGAATGAAAACAGTGATCAAGCCCTAAGGTCCTGCCCCTGGTTCCCTCCCAACACCTGCTGGACTGGGAATGGTGGGTGACAGATCCCAGGCACTGGCTTTGCAGAACAGACTGTGGAATCTATAAACAGACCCTTCCCGTCTGATGCTGTCCCATCCCATCCTGTCCTGTCCTGTCCCTCAGCCTAAATACCCTCTGTGTGTGGATGGCTTCCCGATTTAGGCCACCCGCCCTCTCCCGAGCTCCGGTCTCTAGGCCAGCTTAGTTTCTTGACTCCATGTCTAACAGGGACCTCAGACTTACCGCTGACAAAGCACAGCTCTCGGTTCTTGCCACCGAGCATCCCCTCCCTGCTCCCCTCAGAGCAGATGGCTCCCCACTCACCCGTCCACGTGGGCCAAGCACCTGGCAGGCACCCCTGCTTCTCTCTGTCCCAGCGGGGCCCCCGCAAGAAACAGAACTTGTAACAGTTTACACGAGGAGGCGTTTCGGAAAGGGCTCCTCTCAGAGATAAGGGCAGGATGTGCATAGACGCTGCGGGCCGAGGGTGCAGAGACCGGCGGGGAATCGTGCAGTTCTCAGAGGTCAGGGAAGCTGGGGTCCCTGCGTGGTGGGAACTGTGACCAGGATGTGACCACCCTGCTGCTGTGGTTTGAACGAGTGTGTCCCCCATATTCTCACCTTGAAATCCTAGCGCCTGGTGTGATGGTGTTAGGAGGTGAGCCTTTGGGAGGTGATGGGATCATGACGGTGGAGCCCCCACAAGTGGGATCAGTGCCCTCACGTGAGACCCACAGAGCTCCCGGCCCTCCTGCCACGTGAGGACACAGGGAGCAGTCTGCCCCGGGAGGAGGGCCCTCGACCTCCAGTGGCGGCAGCCGGATCTCGGCCGTCCAACCTCCAGAGCTGGGAGCAGCACGTGTCAGCCGTGTGTGTCTGCAGCCCTTTGTTACTAACAAACTCCGCCAACAGTGACGGGGTCCTGAAGAAGGGTCGGGACAGTGAACACACGCTCTACCTGTCTCCTCCTCCTTGTGCTCCCCATCGGTCAACCCAGGCCAGAAATCAGAGGGCGAGCGGCCGGATGATGAGGTCTGAGGGGTCAGCCTCTGGGGGTGGAGAAGGGGAGGGGCGGCACGGGGCTGCACACATGCACACACACCCCGCCTAACGCAGCACCTCGCCCGCCGCAGAACCAACCTTCGGGGGCCCAGGAGAAAGTAGAAGCCAGGGTGGCCCGAGAACAGCCTAAGCTCTGAAATCACCCCCACTCCATTCAGATTCATCAGCGGAGAAGGCGAGCTCTCCCGGGTCGAGGGGGTCCAGCCGCCTCCGTGAAATCACCGCTAACCTACGCGGACAAAGGGACAAGCCCCAGGAAGGCAGGCTTGAAATACAAACAGGAAGTAGGGAGACAGAACTGACCAGCGACGGCAGGAGGGGCACAGCGCGGAGGGAGCTCGCACAGGTTTAGATGCAAAGGGACAAAGCAAGGAGGGAAGCAACAAAGCAGCATCGGCCTCGGGGAGGGGCCAGCTCGCAGAGCTCCGCACCTGAGTCTCAGAGACAACACCGCCTCTCAAACGTCCAGTCCTGAACAACACACCGGAAGGTGCATGAAGCAACCTTAAGGGGCATTCCGATCAAATACAGGAAATTTTCCTTTTTTTTTTTTAGATTTTATTTTTCAGTCCTCTCTACACCCAACGTGGGGCTCGAACTCACAACCCCAAGGTCAAGTCACGTGCTACTCAGACTGAGCCAGCAGTTGGCCCAAAGGAAATGTTCAACTTATCCCACAAAGCTAAGGTTGTGGGCCCTCGTCCTGGGCCCCCAGGGAAGCTGTACATTGACGTCTACCGAGGTCAGAAGGGCTTCGCCACTCTTCAAAGCAGGGGCTCTCGTTCTGCCCTGAGCACACACTGAACATCTGCTTCATTAGCAAATAAACTTAAAAAAAAAAAAAACCTCAAACATAAAGATAAGAGTAAAACCTCCATAAGTTTTCAAAAGACGGAGCCTTGCAGCCTCACGTACTAAACACACGACGGTCTCTAACTCTCTGGAACGTCTCTCACCACGATGATTTGTAACTTTATGTTAAAAACAAAACAAAACATAAATAACCTTGCTCCAAACGCTCCTTCCCCAGAGCACTGTCTCCTTTATGAAGACTGTATATCCTCGGCAGCTGTCCTCACTGGGGCTTGAATAGAACCCTTCTCCTTTCTCTTTAAAATTTTTTGAAAGTTCGTCCATTCTACAGTCGATAGGTCCCCACTCAGAAAAAAAGTAGTGGATAGAGACTCTGTGTCCTCAGGTGTTCAGTGTGCAAAGACTCAAAGCAGCTGTTGTGTGTGTGACTGAGGAACTAAAGGAAACCATGCTTAGTAATGAATCGAGAGATTCTCAAGTAGATGGGAGCTTTTTTGTTTTTTGGGTTTTTTTTTAAGATCCAGATGAAAATTCCAGAGTTGAAAAGTGAAGCAACAGTGATGAACGGACGTGCTCCTTGGCGGGTTTCAGGGACGAAAGAATGAGAGCACCCAAAGTGAGATCAGAAATTATCCAATAGGAAGAACAGAAAGAAAAAATAGAGAATGAACAGAACCTCAGAGACAGGGAGGACAGCAACAAGAATATCAAGATACCTATAAGGAGAGTCCCAGAAGGAGAGAAGGGGGGGGCGGAAAAAATATTTGAAGACATAATGGATGGCCAAAAACTTCCCAAATTTGATGAAAAACAAGATATATAGAGATCCACCCATAGCTAGATGTGTCCTGGTCGAGCTCTCGAAAGACAAGGAGAAAATCATGACAGCAGCGAGAATGGACTCACTGTATTCAGAAGAGTGTTGGGACCATTAGCGGCCACGGGATAACGGCTGTGGGACACGGTGGGTGCAGGAAGCAGCGGAGTGAAGCCCTCAACAGGCAAGAGAAGAGTGTAAACCAGGAGTTCACTGTCCACACGCTACCCTTCAAGACTGCGGATGAAACTGAGACATTCCCACATTTATAAAGGCTGAGAACGTGCTTCTACCAGACCTGTCTTCCAAGAAACACTAAAGGGAGCCCTCTGGGCTGAAACCAAGTGAGTCAGTAGTGATTAATCTGTAGGAAGAACACCAGAAACGGTCGAGCCGGGAGCCAATATCAAAGGCACGGTAAGTGTGTCTTTCTCTTTTCTTCTCTTAATGCCTCTGAAAGACACAAGTTGTGTACAAACAATAATTTTATCCAGACTGTACAAAGAACTCTTACAACTCAAAAATAAGAAGCCAGCCAGCCCCACTTCTAAAATGTACCGAAGGTTTGAGTGGCTATTTCTCGAGGAGAGATCTAAGAATGACGAGTCAAAACAGGAAAAGCTGTTCCTCTCCACGAGCCAGTGGGGATGGAGACTAAAACCGTGGGGAGATAGCACACCGCACCGTCCAGCAAAGCTACGACAGGAAGACGGCGCCGAGTGTTGGCAAGGACGCGGAGTCTGGGGTCCCTGCACGTTGCTTGGGGGACTGGGAAACGGTACTGCAAGGGGACAAACAGCTGGGCAGTTTTGTAGAAAGTTACACGGTTATGTGACCCAGGAGTTTCCCAGAGAGAAACGACACCGTGTGTCCGCAGACATGGATGCCGCGATGCTCGGGCAGTGAAACCCGCGATGGCAAGACTGCGGTAGCTCAGATGTCCATGAAGCAGTGGATACGTGAGGCGTGCTTTACACTAAAAACAAAATAAAGGAACAAACTAGGGATTCATGGTACAGAACGGACAGACCGCACCAGTGGGATGTTGAGTGAAAGCAGCTGGACTGATTCCATGTGCACAAAATGTCCAGAAAAGCCAGGGTCACAAAGAGAAAGCACCTGCAGGGTTCCCAGTGCTGCGTGCGAACGCACGCACGCGTGTGTGAAATGTCCCGAAACTGGAGAGTGCATGGTTCCACAAGCCTGTGAATTTACTAAAATCACAGAACTCCACAGCTGCAATAGCTGCACTCACGTAGATTAGACCTCAAGCAGCACCCGCGGGAACAGGAAGGCCGGCGGGCGCAAGCAGCCGCGGCCGGGGGCGTCCCGAGTCCAGGTCAGGGCCCTCGCGGCCGGCGCTGGAGCTGCCTGCGCTGGGTCTTGGTCCCGCCAGACCGAACCACCCCCGCCTGTAGGTTGGATCCGCTGGGGCCCCGAGACAGCAAGCCCCAGCCGGCGTGGAGGCCACTGCACGCCACCCCCACCCCCGTCTGCCCAGAACCCCAGCGGGAACCAAGCGACACGCAGAGGCCAGGCGGGGGAGGGGCGGGGGGGGTGTGTGTGTAAGACTCGGGCGGCGGCTTCCGTGCCCGCCCCAGCCTGAGGTCCTGTGACGTTCTCAGCGCCCTCTCTTGGAAGGGGCGGAGGTCACGCCCAGGTCAGACCTCTCCAGCACTCCAGGCAGCTTTTTCTGGAACTTACCCTGGGGGGACGTCAAGGCCTGAGCCGGCTTCTGTGGTTAGGAGCGCGTCTCCTCCCCTGCAGTGGCCCCAGTCCGAGGGTGAAGGCGCCACCGGTGGGCTCTCCGAAGTCGACCCTGAGCCCTGCCACTCCCCCTCCAGCCGAGGCAAAGGGAGCAGCGGGTCAGCCAAGGGCAGGACACACCACCGCAGGAGGCGGCCAAGGGCCACCGTTTCCCCCAGGCCCTGGCCTGGGGCCCGGCTCGCGCCGCTGGGGCTGCTGGGCAACACAGCAGGTGTGAATTCCGTCCCAGCTGAATCCTGTTTTAAACTCGTGGGAGGGCGTGACTTTAGATGCACTGAAGTGAATAGATTCTATTGGCAGAGGTCACAGAGAGGACACGACCCCGGCTGACCTGCTTCTGGCCCTGGGCTGTGGGAGGCCCCTCACAGTCCCATCCTTGGGGTGGGGCTCCTCTGCCCTTCCCACAGTGGGAGCGGGTTTCCAGGCCTCGGCCTTGAGGGCGATGTGGCGCTGAGACCTTGTGGATGGTGCAGGGACCCCGCTGAGGCCTCCCCGCGAACCCCAAGGTGCTGGTGGGCGGGGCCAAACCCTGCTCCTCTGTCGCCCCACACAAGCCTGGATGTGAGCTCCCCTGTTGTTACACCTGCCGCCTCTGGGGTCTTCTGCCTACTTCTCGGCCTCTCCCTACCCTCGGAGTGGGTTCCCGACTTCACCAGGGGAGCTCGCAAGGGTTCAAACTACCAAAATTCATTATTTATCATCTAAACTACATATAAAAAGTATAAACGAAGGGGCTAACTTACTGCGTGTATCAAGATTGCCATTTGAAGGGAGGCTCACTGTGGAAGGGGCGTCAGGAGAGGGGGTGAACGCATGGGAGACGAGCTCCACGACCAGCTCTCTCCAGGACTGAGTTCTCTTTAAGAATTCTGGGTTTTCAACATCACTTTCCAATATGGTTAGAATTTAAGGGTTGTGAATTTAGAAAATCCCACTTAAGAAAAATTCTGAAAGAGGATTAAGAAATAGAGGATAAACAGCTCAGAGCACGGGGGGAGGGAGGACTGCCGTTAATAAAGGAGAGTCTGTCGCGTGGACATAAGCATTGGAAGCCAGTGACCCTGAAATGTAACCCAAGCCCCCTGAAGTAGAATTTGCTGTGAGCAAGAACTCAGATGGGCTCGGAGACACGAGCCACAGAGGCTTGGAGTAATAACACAAACAACCAAAACCCCTAACATCATTAACTCCCTTTATGATACATAATAGTGGCCACAGGTAAGAGTAATTTCCTTAGTAGAACAATTTATTAATGGATATACAATAAAGTAGGTCTCCAAAAACCTTTCCAGAAATGACAAGACAGAAAGTAAATTTGTTTTCAGTTCTCTGGCAGTTTTTTTTTTAAATGTAAACATAAAATACTTGAAGAAATGATAAAAAGTAACAAGTGAACCTGTAAATATATTTTTAAAACTCTGACCTCAAACAGGCACTTGAGGCTTCCACACAGACGTGCTATCTGATGACTTAACTATTTATCTAAGCAGAAATCAGAAGGCTTTTCCATAACTTCAACGACAAAAGCACACATTCAGTAAGGCCTCCAGACGAAGGGAAAAGGACCTGAACGAGCACAGCCCGAACCCTGACAGGAGGCGAGGCTGAGGAGACGGAGCTGGAGGAGATCGGGGGCCGGACGGACACCCGGACATAATGACACAGACAGGCACAACAGCTACACTAACACGAGCATGATCGGTAAGTATGTGAATATCCCTCGAGGCGCGTCTCCAACGTCGGCGCCCGTCAGTGAGCACACCCCACGGACAGGCCATTTCGAGACTTTTAAGAACACACGTGACAGCCAGAAGGCTCCTCTCGTAACGCTGAGGACGCCGCGGTGACCAGCAAGCAAATGCCTCTGTTCCGACGTGAGTCTACGCTAGGCCGCCGGACGCATAAATTAGGAGCGAGGGGAATTCGTAATTGCATTACATGAAGAACAGTTTCCAAACTGCTCAGTACCATTCACACTTCCCGTGTGGAACCAAGCACGTCCCCATCTGTTTGCACACCAACGTCGGAACACAGGCGTGTGCTTACACAATCGCGACAGCAGCAAGCAGTTAGCGGCATCTGAACATCCTTCACATTCACTCACAGTTCCAACTAGATGCCCACTTGCTAGTGAGGTCCCATACGTTTTACAAGTCAAAAGATAAACCATATTATTACACTAAAAAGCATTTATAAGCAATAAAGATGTTTAATTACAGATTCCTATAAACTTTGGGAATTCACTTTTGAAGTTCAGCAGAATAGTAAGTACTTAACGAGCATTTAAGGAACTCTACAACCGTTTACATTTAGAAGAATTAACGTCTGGAAGTAATTTCCGGAAGTACTAATAAATCTCGGTCTTCTCACCACCCTAAGCTCAGGTCTTATTAATGTAAACACAGACACACACACCTTATTTCCAGCGAACAGGCAGGAGGCCGTGGTGTGTCACCGTGCGGGAGCTGGTTTATTGTCCGGGCTGTGGATGTGAGCACAGTAACGGGGACGGTGATAGAGGGTCCTCACAAACCAGCATCAAGAGAAGGCGTGGGGAAGGCTCTTTGGGGCGCTGCAGCCGACGTGTGCTGAGCCAAAGGCAAACTGTGAACGGCTGTGCAAAGCCAGCTCTAATAATATCAGGAATATTCTTTCAAAAGGCAATATTCAATATATAAAAATGGAGTAAATTAAGATGTTAATATATTAAACAATTTATAAACATTTAAAATTATAGATACCTTACAAAACAGCTGTGATGATAAACATTTTTGTTGCAAACAACACACACACGAATTAAACACAGTACAAAAACTCCTTATTACCATGTTAGCTGGGAGGGGTGGGGAGGAAAGCTGACACCTGAAATCTAATAGCTTCCTAACATAAAGCATCCCTAATTAAACGTCACATGTATTCTTAACACTGAATTATTAAAAAAAAAAAAAAAAAAATTTGAAATTTTCAATAATTCCTTATTTTAAGGCCACTGAAGTGAGTTTCACATTGTTACATTTCTGTGATGTGCTGTTCAGAGTCCAGGGATGTTGGGGTACTCGTCACACCCATCCCACTCACAGACGTTCCCTAAACGACGTATCCTGTCGAGTTTTCCCCTCGCCTTCACTAATAAAACATCAGCACCCAGCGCCACGCGTCACAGCGTCTGGGGCTCAGTCATGGAACGGGAGGCCGTGGACTTGCTGCAGGTGTGGTCTGACTCCAAGGAGAGTGGCTCACAGGATATGGTTGCTATGACAATGTTGTTGCTAGGACAATTCCAAGGATCACAAGCAAAACAGTTACACAAATAATAATGAACATCATTTTCTGCAAGATAAAGAAAAACATTAATTAATTTGCAAAGTATCAAAAGAAAGAAATCACTAAAGTCATTTCTTAACAAAATTCTCCTAGAATTTGAGACAGTTTAAAATACGAGGCCTACAGGTCACAGAAGAGGGAGGGGTGGGGAAGGAAAGCTCCACGGGCAAAGCTCTGAATTGCACACACATGTCCATTAAATTAAGGGGACGTAGTTAAAATAAGTGCCGCTGCAGCGACGACTTGCTCCTGGAGGGACAGGCAACATCTACCTGGCACCATGTGCGTTCTTCACGGACACTCTCTACGGATCACATTCAAACGACCAACTGCGATTCCGCGGATGCACACCTTCTCAGAGCGTTCAATGGATCTCTCGTTTGCTGACCTCTTACTTGCCCGTGTTTTTACACTGAGGCGTGTGCACGTGTCTTCTGCCACATCCACAGCCCAGAGGCCAGGCAACGAGCACAGCTGGCTTTGTTTCCAACTAGCAAGCATCCCCGCCCAGCTGGACGCTAAACCACCTTTGGCTTAAGGCATCTGGTCTCGTCCAGGGAACGTGTCCAGGGGAGTAGGAGGAAGTCTCGAGATGAAAGGCACGCGGCCCCGCATGAGTCCAGTTCTCTTGGCAGACGGCAGACTCATCGCCTTCACCGCCGGCTAGCGCACACACGGCACACCACCGCCTAAGAAACCCGCCTGCGGACACAGTGTGGCTCTGAGGCAGCACCGGCTGGCAGCAGCTCCATCGACACCGTGTGCCCTGATGCTCAGCGAGCCAGGCCCTCAGGAAACTTTCAGTCCCTCAGAGGGTAGGGAGCGCCGCCTTCGGGTCCCCTCTCCATCAGATTCGCGCACGTTCCTGGCGTGAGGACTGCGGCCCCAGCCGCATCCCACCCTGCGCCCCCGTGAACTCCACTCGGCACCTTGATCTGATGACAGCCTTTTCCTTTGGCCTGCGGTACCTTCTTTCTTCCCATCGGCAGCCACCCTTCAGCTCCAGCACCTGCTCTGGCCACCTGGCGTCCCTGGCAGAACCGGCCACCCTGCACGTGAGCTCTGACTTTCTGTGCCCCAGGGGCTGCCTCCGCGGGTGTCGGGCCCTGCACACGTTGTCCTTCCTTCCCCACTGGCTTGAGGCAGTGCTCCCCTGAATTCCATGACAGCTGAACTCCTGCGCCCCAGATGCCACAGACTTAACAACCCTTCTTGTCTCACACCCTGCGAACAGCTCAAACCAAACACGTGCCCTTCTCTTGGTGGGCAGAGCACACCCGGGGCACCAACCCTGTTCTGAGTTATAGTCACGGCTCTACAAGGCACTGTCTCTGCCTATCTCCTCGGACAGGAAATCAAGCGTCCCACCCATGTGGATGAACTACTTGCTGAAAAAATAAATTTTTCCAAAGTATAATTACAGACATCAACCACTGCACTTTTATAAAAGTAACTGTTGGTGTTTTTATTAATGAGGATTGTTCTGTGTTCATATTTCAAGACATCAGAGTAAACCGGACATCCAGGCCCAGGGCCCACGATAAGCCCACTGCTCCCCCAAAAATCACACTGAAAAACCTGTTTTTACTCAATGGCATTACCAAACAGCATCCCTGCATCTAATCTAAAAATTAATTTTAATCTTTAGTGTAAAACCACATTCAACCAACCATATTATGACCACCACGAAAGATTATGAAAATATGTATTTTTAAAACAATTATAGGGGCGCCTGGGTGGCTCAGTCGTTAAGCGTCTGCCTTCGGCTCAGGGCGTGATCCCGGCGTTCTGGGATCGAGCCCCGCATCAGGGTCCTCCGCTGGAAGCCTGCTTCTTCCTCTCCCACTGCCCCTGCTTGTCTCTCTCTCACTGGCTGTCTCTCTCACTGGCTGTCTCTGTGTCAAATAAATAAATAAAATCTTTTAAAAAAAACTAAAAAATAAAAAAATAAATAAAACAATTGTAAAAATATTTTTTAAATGCAATTATATTCGTGAAAAAAAAATCACAGACATCATGTTTTCCAGCAGAGCTAACAGGACAGCATTGTGAAGATCACGTAAACGTCCAAATAAAAATACAGCGCTAAGCCTCCCTCCTTCTAAAGAACGAACTTAAACCAACCCCGCGGCCAGAGCCCGTTCTGAAACAAGTCCCGTGTGATCCCGTGGCCCATGGCCCACGCCGCTTCTCTCCCATGCCCCGCGCAGCTCAGGGCCCCCAGGCTCCGGCTGAGACAGAGCTCTCCGGCCTGCATTAGCGGGCCGCACGCCAGCCTCCTCCCTACTCGGCTGTCGGTCGCTTGCGGCTGCACGCCCAGCAGCCGTCGCAAGGGCTGGGCCACTCGCTCCGGACGAGGGATTCCGCACAGCAGCTGGTATTCTCGCCAGAGCGCTCACGCGGGGAGAAGGGTCCCAAACACACAAGACACAAAATGAACTGAAGGTCAGAGAAAGGTGAATGTGGTGAACAAAAATAAAGATACTTGAATCACTAATTATCTGTTCTGCTCCGAATCCTTTCACGGGCAGGCCGGCTAAGCGAACAGTCTCCGCTTCCGAGCGGGGGCGTGGGCACACCACGTGCAGCGGGCACACGGCCACCAGCGACCAAGGACTTTCCCGGAGAATTCTGCTCCACTCCCCGCAGCCCCCAGCACCCCCACCAGCAAGGAGATCTCACAGAGCAACCTTCCGTTGTTGCAAGTGTTCCCAAAGCTGAAACCGAAAAGGTACGTGAGAGCACGACGTGCCGGTTCAGCGAGAAAGCGCCTCCGGGCTGGGACGGCCACACGCGCGCACCGGCCCGCCACACCTGCACGCCGCGGCTCTCCCGGGCCACATGAGGAGGAGGCCTCCATTTAAAGACGACCCACCAGCAGCCTGTTTCCTCCCAGCACGCGTGGCGGCCGGCGACCCGCAAGCAGGCTGGCAGGACGGTGAGGTGCGTGACAGCGGGGCGAGCGTCACGCTGGCTCACGGGGAGAGTTACCACGCAGATTAGCTGTTACTTACTGCCGCGCTGGCAGGCGCATGCACGGACGCCATCCACATCATCATTTGCCAACTGATAAACCAATAATTAGAGCAATTACGGCAACCAGAGCCACTGACACAGCTACAATTATCCACTTTTTCTGTCAAAGAAAAGCAAGCTGATTACATTATGGTAATTTCCTATCCCCACATTAGAAGACATCATTCACTGAAAATAAAACAATCCACAGGAAGCGGTTCTAAAATCTAAGGTACAGGACATCTGACTGTTGGGCAGCTCTCGGTTCTTCAAAAGGGTGATTTTCAATTGAACAAGGTGAGACTGTTTGGAGATAAACGGTTCTAGAACGCCTGGAATATCAGGTTCCATCGGTGAGACCCGTGAGTCTGGAAGGACTGATGTTCCCGCAGACAGAGCTACGGAATAAGCCCCACCCTGTTTCCTTCCTTGTCTGTTTGCTGTGGGTGGTTAAACCCTCTGCTGCTCCCGCCACACCCCAGAAAGTACAGCACCCTGATGCCGGCTGCCCCCCAGGGGCCCAGGCAGCTGCGCCAGGAGGGGGACGGCCGAGGTCTGAGCAGATGCGGCAGCGGGGCGTCCGGGAGCAGTGAGCCGTGTGAATGAGCCGTGTGATGTCAGGGGTCGGCTGTGTCCCTGGAGAGGCGGGGACAGTGTCAGACACAGGCACCACTCCTCGGAGCAGCTGACACCGCAAAGTACAGGGAGGCCTACTCAGCACCTGAGTCCGCACTTCACGCTAGGCCTGTTGTCTTTGTAAAACCAACTCTTCACAAAACCTTCACTGGGCTGACAGGCTGGTCAGGGAAACGAAGGGCCCGGCCCTTTGCTGATGACTTCGTAAGGCAAGTCCACCGTGTGCCTGGAAGCAGGCGGAGACCTCACGTGTGGACCTATCACCTCACTTCATGGAGGAGTATTTCAACGAGTGTTAACCCAGAATGATGTCAGCAACCAGGTCTCATGTTTCAAAGACAACGAACACACTCAGACATGCCCAAGAGAAAGCAGAGCCTGCGGGCTGAGAGTAGAGCCCAGACGGGCCTGCGCAGTCAGCCCTGTGGACTCTGCACACAGACCCTCACCCTTCCTTTCTTCCCCGCACTCTGGAGCCGCCTGTTTACAAGGCCTCCATGGGCCGCGTGGGGAACCCCTGCCCCGACCAGAAAGACTCCTCGAACTGGCACAGACTTCTCCCGGGACATGGAAGCAGCGGTGGGGGCTCTGTGTGGGCCTTCTCAGCCCTCGGGACAAAGAGGCCACGAACTGCCAGACAAGGACACCCGTGAAATGTGCGGACAGCTTTCTTGTCCCTGAGTCAGAACTTCATTCCATCGTGTCGCTGTTCTTAGAAGAGCTTTGCTCACACACAGCACACGCAGGATGCAGGTAAGGACATCACAACTCCTTCACGAAGCTGGAACGCGGCTGCCACAGAACGCCACAGTCCAGTCTCGGTAATGCTCCTCTTCCTCCAAGCCAGAGAATTAGCAAGTAACCCGAGGAAGGAATCAAGGGTTCACTGCACAAAATGTGTGACCAATGGCTTCCAGAGTTCCCGTCCCGTTAGCTTTACATCCCCTCCAGATAACGGCCCAAGACACAGAGGCCTCTGGAGAAACGTGGGGTCACGGGACACAAAGGGTCACAGTCAACACAGTTACCTACACAACCTTTAACTGTTCAGCAAAAATAATCACTTCAGTTTTAAAGTGAAATAAGAATTTAAGGAATTATTTATTTCTTGGAATTCCTTTTAAGGAGGGCTACATCCACATATTACACTCAAAGCCAAATAAAGACAAGAATGCATTTTAGTTCCTAAAAACCAAACTCACCCTCCTGGCTCTGCTGTGGTATTTAATGGCTTTCTTCGTCTCTTCTTTAGCGTGCTCCACGTAGTCTGCGGCGTTCATCACGTTTTTTTCTATGTTGTTGATCATTTCGCCCTTAAAAAAGAAAGTTTCAGGCTCAGAGGACATTTTTGAATGACCTGAGTGCGTATCTTACGACAGCCGCGGAGCGCCGATAAAGTCTCCACAGGGACATCATGTGCACGTGACGGACGCCCACAAAGAGGAAAACACGATAAACATGCCAAGACAAAGAAATCAAAATTGGTATTTTAAAAAGAATGACCAGGGATGAGAGGGATGGGCGACAACGCTGATGACGAAGGGCGTGTCAAGTACACTCTGAGACGTGCGCTCGTAAGTGAGCTCCTGGGGAAGGCGAGCGCAGCCGACGCCTTCCCGGCGCGCACACACACACACGATGGACAATATCGTTTCCGATGGGCGGAAAGCGGTTTTGATCCCTCTGAAACATCTGTAAACCAAGACCAGCATGTGACACTGAACTGACGAGGTGAAGGAAGAGTGTGGCACGAGGCGAGTGCAGGGAGGTGCGAGGGGGAAGGAGACAGTACCTGGCAGTCCGTCCACGGCAGACATAACCTGCAGCAGTGACAGCAGCAGTGGAAAATGACGCACCGTTACCTCACACGCTCGCAAACTCAAGCTCGCTGGCAGTTCTACACGCACAGTCTGAGTTCAATGAGTCAATACAACGCATTACTAGCACACTGCTGAAAGGAGACCGTGACACGAAGCTAGGAATACAGCCCTTTGTCTAATGGAGCTCAATGCAGCACGTGTGGCGTTGAACCGTTATGGTTAAAGTCTAAGGTACTGTAAAATCTTACGTAATTACAGAAACAATCTTACCTGCATCCTGCGTGTGCTGTGTGTGAGCAAAGTCTAAGGTACTGTAAAATCCTTACTGCCTAGCGGCTCTCTTCGCAACACTCCCTGAAAACACGAAGCTGGCGGAAACCTCTCGCTTCTCGCTTCTGTGTGGGAAGGCAAGGGCTCCACCCAGGCCAAACAAGAGAGAGCCCGTCCGCTGCCGGGGCTGCTGGGTTCTCCCACCAATCACAGAGTACCTGAGCTTCCCACATTTTATGATAAACGTCCTCAAAATAAACCGTGCTCTTCAAAAGGTCAGTGACACACATGGAGAATGAATCCCGTACAAGGAGGCACTTCCTGTCATCCCTCACATAATCCAGAAAATAAGCTGGTCAGGTTCAAAACTTCCCACCAGGGGGCGCCTGGGTGGCACAGCGGTTAGGCGTCTGCCTTCGGCTCAGGGCGTGATCCCGGCGTTGTGGGATCGAGCCCCACATCAGGCTCCTCCGCTATGAGCCTGCTTCTTCCTCTCCCACTCCCCCTGCTTGTGTTCCCTCTCTCGCTGGCTGTCTCTATCTCTGTCAAATAAACAAAATCTTATAAAAAAAAAAAAAAAAAACTTCCCACCAGACTGCTCCTGCCAGAGCAGATCCTGAAACCAGCCTTCCGGGGCGAGAGGACGCAAGCTACCGAAGATGTGTGACATGGGCGTCACCAGAATCCTAACTGTTGAATCAATGAGCGGCTGCGTGTAGGCCTCGCTCCATACTGGAAACCTCACGGAGCGCCTGATTCAGGTCTCAGGAGTCAGAACACACCAGCCTGTGTTTGATACTGGATTTTATATTTTGTGAGGAATTGTCTACACTCCTTGCATCCTCTCCCAGGGGAACCTTTTCACCCTTGGGGTGGCCCGCCCTGTCCCCCTGTGTCACTGGACAAACCAAGACCACCACACAGTGACCACAGACTTCCAGCTGTGTCACAGACGGTACCCTAAATTTAGGGCTATTCTTTTAAATGTTTCTCCCAATTAGTGTTCTAATACATGGTCCTTGTAGAACGCTTGAAAATACATGTATTTTAGAGAAATCAAAATCCCCACAGTCCCACTGTTACATGACTTGGTAGATTTCTTTCCTTCTGTGAACACTGTTCTACGGAGCTGAGTTCACGCCATACACATCCACACGTGTGCATCCGGGATATCTAATTACACGTACATAGATGGGTATGTCCACACATAAGATTTTGTGTCTCCCTCTTCACTTACAATTCCAGCACAGTATCTGTACGTCTCACTAAAAATCTCCCTGAACAAAAGTCTGCCTGTGGCTGCCCAGTCGGTTATCCTGTGGACACACAGAATTCAAGAAAGGAAGCCAGCCCCTCCCTGCTGAAAGTCGAAGCTGTTTCCAGCATTCCCGTCTCACAGTAACACTGCCATCACTTCTGAATTTTGAGACTGGATCCAAAATAGTGGCTTTCTCAGCTATGCGGGACTCTGACGTGAGACTTTCACAGAGGCAGCGGTCCATCGTGAGACGGGGAGACGCGTGCAGTTACCTGGGTCTCCACGAACATGGCCATGTCCGTGAACATCTCATGCAGCTCCCGAATGCTAGTCTCCAGCTTCATGATGTCCTTGTGACGAGACTCGATTTCATTGAGAGCTTGTCTAGTAATTTGTGAATCTGATATAATCTTTGAAAAACAAACACAAAAGAGAAATACTGATGAACTCAGGGCCACGGGCAGATACGTGCAGACACGCGGCCGCGGCCTCCCGGGCGCTCACGTCTGCCGTGAAGACAGAAGGGCTCCCGCTCTCCAGCATCTCCTCCAGCTCATCGTCCGTCGTGGTTCTTCCAGCTGCAAGACAAACACAAACTCCACTCACAACATGCCAACATTTATAAACGACTCTTTCAACCCTATGCAACTAAAACCTGGCTTTACATTTTTAAACGTTTTTCTGACCTTTCAAACGTATTTTCCTAGATGAGTGTTAATGTTGAGAGAAACTGACATAAGACTAAGAAAACAGGAAAAATGAGAAAGCTCTCACGAAGAACCTCATAACTGGAACGAATCACAAAACCTAACTTTAGTATGAAGGAGAAACAACTATAAGGAGGACTCCTATGTGATTCTGTGCCACACGTTTTCCTGAAAGTTTGAGTCTGGCTGACGGATAAAGGGTATGTTACCAGCATCGACTGGAAGGTCATAAAGACTAATTAGAATCAGAGGCTTTAATACTCCACTGTGTTGGCTGGTGGTACTTTTCCTTGAGTTAAATGTATTAACGCTCTCTATGAAATACACTCACGGGTTTTTGGAAAAACTCAATTGATAATTCTTATTTTTTATAATTTGTGCCACAAGACAAAATTAAATGAACGTCATAATAATTCAAATATCATTTAAAGTGAAAGTTCACAGCAGCATTATTCGTATCATCATCAAGTGGAATTGACCCAAACGTCCATCCGCTGAGGCCCAGATAAACACAGCACAGCCCGTCCGCACGACGGCGCCTCAGTCAGCAGGCCGCAGGATGGCGGCACCTCGAAAAATGTGTATTAAGTGAAAGAGGCCAGTCACAAAAAAACCACATATTGTGTGATCCCATGTATATGAAGAGCCCAAAACGGGAGAATTGGTAGAGGTGCGTGGCTGCCTAGGGCTCCGGGGAAGAGGCGCGGGGAGTGACTGATGGTAGACGCGCATTTTTTGGGGTGACGACGATGTCCCACAATCGGCTGTGCGACACACTGGGACTGCTGACCTGCACGCTCTGCTCGTCACTGGCGGTACGTAACCGTGGCGCTGGAGACGTGCTGAAATACCATTTGATGAGGTTCACGCTCATGGCTATTCGGGGCTCCCCAAGTCCCTGGGGAGGTGCACACAGCCCTGGGGGCCGCTGCGCCCACCGTGAGCGCGTGCCATGGCTGAGGAGCCCTGGTCTTCTCTAACGGGGGACAGCACACCTGACTGGCCTTTATGAGGTCAGCAAAGTGCCTTCCGCCCGGAGGGAAGCCTGAGCCTCACCGTCCCAGACTGTTGGCTACACATGGTCCTTGCAAGGCAGGCTGGAGCAAATGGCATCCACACTTGCTTGCCAGACACACAACACCGTGAGGCCCTCAGGGACCGTCTCCCCAGATGGGGCACGGGGGGTGGGGGGCAACAGAAAAGTACTTGAGGAGATGATGGCTGGAAGTTTTCCAAATGTGATTAACACCCTAAAAGTAATGCTGATTAGAAAGTAATTTAAAGTCCACTCACCAAGGATTTTCCAAAGGATGTGAATAAAGAAAAAGTTCTGGTGATTCGGTAAACAGGAAGCCATGAAAAGGCTTTAGGTTTCACAATATTGGCAAAAGTAGAGATGGAATAATTCTCCTTAAGTTAAAATACTTTGATGTCAAGACCTTAAGAAAAATATGGTTTTAACAAAAAAAGTATTTTCCTTTACTCACTTATTTCTAGCTGACGCTGTATCCGTCCTTTGCTCCGCTCCCGGAACAGGGTCTGTGCCTCATTATATTCTGTCATAACTTCCACGAATTTCCGAGATAGTACGGAATGCTATTAACACAAAAGAAATTAATATAGAACTATCATTTCTTCTGCTGAAAGTGACATACAAAAACATGACATCAGGAAAACTACACCTGTTACGGGAACCCTTCAAACAGAAAGTGAGACGAGCAGCAGCCAGCTCTGCGACACAACCCATGCTGAGAGCTTCAAGTGTGCCACCGGGCTGGATGGTCCCAGCACCCCCATTCTACAGACGTGGACACTGTGACTCGAGCTCGCCTGTAATTCCCGGCTGACCGGACGCGGCCTGGCACCCGCGCTGGCTGCCCCGGAGCCTGCACGCTACGCCCCCAAGCAAGCAGCCTGGACCCCACCGTCGGCACCACAAACATTTAGAAGGTGCGGACCTCACTCCCCACCCTCCACGGATTCAGATAATTCAGATAACATTGCTCTTCAGAGCAGAACTCTGTTGATGGACTGAATACACATTTTCTTCGTAATGAGGTCATCTACAGAGATCACCTCCCTTTATGCAGAGACGTTGTAAGGATTAATGTGACATAGAGATGAACTATTTTAAAGTTGAAAGAAGTAAAAAGACCTATTCTTCCCATCGCTTCCGTCTGGACGAGGCGGACAACCAAACCTGGGTTCTCCGGATGCGAAGATCCACCGAAGTCCGGTTCCCACTCTCATCCTGGTCAAAACTTTGCTCAATAGCTGGAAACAAACAGGAAAAGCGTCACCTTTACACTAAAAAACAGAAGTTTCTGAAGCCAAACCTCCAACTGCTTTTCTTTCTTATCTCTTCAATCCCTCATAAATGTAAGGATCTCAATAACGATCATCCATCATTGGTAATACCACAAAATAAAACCGGATGTTCTAGCTTAACATTTAAAACAAAAAGAAGCAAACCACCTGACTCTGATGGAGTTTGGAGAACGTAACTATCCATCCACAGGAGATCCTGAAGCGTGGTGAATTCCAAGGGACAAATGTCCTGGTTTCTCCAACCAAAAGAAAAAAGGGGGGGGGTGGAAGGCGAGTCTGAGTTTTAAAAAACATTAAGTGACACGCCACCAATCACAGGGTATGGTCCTTATCTGGAACTCAATTCAAGCACACTGTAAAAAGAAATTCAAAGAACACTGAAGAAGAATAAATTCTAATTGGCTATTTCCTAACTGTGTGGATATAATCATGGCACTGTGGTTGTATTTTTGGGTGAAAATCCTTCTGTTCTGCAATATACTGACACACATGCTGATGAAGCCACATGGGCAGGGAGGAGCCGCGAGGGTGCAGAGCTGAAGGGTGTGGCCACGGGGTATGACCACGGGAGGTAGGTGGTCATCTTCCTACCCCCACTTGTTTGAAATGCCCCCTAACAAAAGTTCTTCCTGATCTGCAGAGACTTCCTGGATTCGAATGTTCCTCTGTAACAATTAGATCAACGTGTCTTCCCAGCACCCAGGTTTACGCCCAAACCTCTCAGACACCGCCTCTCGGAGCTGAACCTCGAGTACCAGAAGCTAAACTCCTACAAATTCAAGAAACTATTTCAGGAGAACTGGAGATTCGAATGAAAGGCTATTCACCTTCTCAAATATCTGCAATTTAGCAAAAAGTGTCATTAAAAATAGGCCTCTCTGAGAGATTAACAATTTATAAGCAAATGCATCGTTAACCTTGTTGAATACAAACTAGTGCTTCCATCCCAAATCTGCGGATTCAGCACAGTCAGCTTTAGCTCCCTGTGCGCCGTCCTCACAGCCAGCAGTGAAGAATTCTAGAACAATTCTAGTAACATAAAGGCCACTACTCCACGTTCGTACAAATAACTTAAAGTGCTCACAGTTCTGACTTGTAAAAATGTCAAGAGTAAGAGATTACAGAGGAAACACAGATTACCCACACACCACCATCACCCATTACACGCAGCCAAAGCTGTAAACTCACACTTTAACTTGGCTCGGATTTTGTTAGCAGTTTTCTTGATTTCTTTGTTCAGATCTTCAAGCTCTTCTTTTATTTCTTTAAAATTAAAAAAAAAAAGGCACCTAAGTTATAATACCCAATAAACTTAAATTCAACAACATCTAGGTAAATATTCAAGTGTTTGGTTCTCAAAGTGAAGTTCCCAGACCAAGGAGCCTCAGCACCAGGTGCGGTCCTGGTAGAAATGCACATTCCTGGGCCCCGCCCAGACCTACTCAGTGTGGGACCTGTGGCCAGCAATCTGACCCTAACAAGCCCCTAGCTGACTGTGATGTGCACCTGTATTTGAGAAGAGCTGGTTTACAGCAATAAACTGATGAACTAGTTCACTGAATCTGTCACTAACACCTAGACCTAAGAGAGGAAGAAGAAATGTAACCATATTCTGGAAAAAAAATTCTATGTGTTTGATTTCCTTTGTGCTCACCTCTACCTAATCGAAGCAGGCTCCTCATAGTGCTGGTCCCCGCACTGGGAAGGCTGAGGGTAACCCCCAGACCCAGCCACTCTGTCTGGACAGGGAGAGCCGGTGTGGGATCTACAGGAAAATGCACATGGAGCAGGAGAATGTGTGTAGGCATGTGGCCCCGCTGAGGACACAGCACGCCAGACTTGGGGAACAGCTATGAGCCACGGGGTAGGCACAGAAGCTTCCGTAACTGAGGACTGAGCCTGGGGTAGATCAGAGCCCTGTCCCCCAGCTGACACTCCCCAGGAGCACTCCCTGCTCTGGGCCTTTCCAGGAATGGAGATGCCGGGCTCCCTGCTCATACAGGCAGGCAGGGGCTCAGGTGTTCATGAGGGAAAGGAAAGAGGCATTACCAGATCTGATCCCCTCAAGCACAGAAGAAAGCCATAAGGTTATCCTGGGCAAAGGTCGCATTTCAAACCACTGCGAAAAGGAAGGGGTGTGATCAACACTCCTGCTGAGAACCATCAGGAAAGCTGGACAAAATAGGTTTTTAATCTGCTTAAAGGCATTTAAAGCTAAAAAGGCAGGTAAGCAGATCCAGGAGAAGGACACCCAGATGGGGGAGCCAGTGACGGGAGCGGCTTGAAGCTGGAGGCAGGGGAGAGGAGAGCTGCGAAGCCACTGAAGGCCCTGCCCCAGAGGAAGAGACTGTGATGCGGCTCACCTACCCCTCCCAAACTAGACCCAGAGCAGCAGCTGCCCCTGGCCATCTGTCAAAAATATTTAAAAATCATCTTCTAGAAAAGAAGATACTATGCTAGGACTCAAATTACTGCCACGAGCTTTTATGCACAAAGCCTAGGGCCCGATCAAAAATAGCCAGGCAAACAAAGCAGCACAGTCGAGGTCCACAGACCCCCAGGGGCACCAGTTAGTGGGTGATGAGACGCAGACAGTGAGGTCATTATGTTCAAAGGGGCGAAATACAAGATTAAGAATCTTGTCAGAAAATCAGACAGCACAGAAAGGAACCAAGTGAAATTCTAGGACTGAGAAATATATCACCCAGAAATAACTCAATGGGTGGAGAGAGGTCTGCAATGAACCAGAAACAGACTTCCCAACAGAACGGCAAGATGGGGGCGAGAACAGAACAGAGGGCAGGGGAACCACGGGCACACGGAAAAGGCCTCGACATACAGATTTCAGGTGTCCCAAAGAGGGAGGGCAGGAAACGGAGCAGGGATGGCTCCTGAGAAGACAGTGGCCCAGGCAGCCAGAGGCGCAGACCCAGGGATCCAGGAGCCTAACTTAGGAAAAGCAGTGCAAACAGGGAAAAAAAAAAAAAAAAAAAACGCATCCAGAAATGGCAGTGCAAAATCACTGAACCAAAGACAAAACACCAAGTATCTTAAAGCCTACAATTCAACAGCTGACTAAAAAAAAAAGATTACTTCAAAATCTTCAAGATGGTCAAAGAAAATTACTTCCCAATAGACTCCTACACTTGAAGCTGCAAACATCCTTCAAGAACAAGATTACGGACAGAAAATTTCAGACAACTGCATATTCCCTACTAAAAACAGTAACAAAGAGGGTTTTTTAGAAAGACATGATCTCGGATGGAAGTTGGGAGACTCAAGGAAGACTAAGGACTGGTATGGGCATGCATGTAGGGAGATCCAAAGGGACGTTCACGGTACTAACATTTACATTACTTTTAACCATTACCTACGAACAGCAATATGTGCCTACGAGAACAGATGGGGTCAAAGGTTCCTGAGGTCCTTGTATTCCCCGGAAGTAGTAAAAACACAGATTTCTACCGGACCTTAAGTCAGGAATGCATGCTATACTCTAGATTATAACAACAGAAAGAAGTCCATATAAACAAGCTACTGGTGGAGGGGATAAAATTCTTAAAACCCAATCCAAAAGAAAGCATGAAAAGAAAGAAGTAATAGAACAAGCAAGAAAAATGAAAAACAAACAAGATTATGAATGTCTACCCCAATATATCACTAATTCTAGCCAACAGCCTAAAAGCACTGAGAGACAAAAAATGATCAAGCTGGAAAAAAGACAAACCCAATAATATTTTATTCATAAAAGACGAGAAACACGTAAGCACCCGGCTATGGAAGATGAGCAGGAACTGGTGGGGAAACCTATCCCACACCCAGTAATCAAGGCAAACCGGGAGCTCTGTCCACACAGGCCAAGTGGCCGCGAGGGCACAAAGCGTCCGTTAATGGGGGCGGGAGGGGCACTCCCCATGACAAAAGGCCCAGCGCAGCACGAGACTTTACGGTTCTGAAGGCACCGGCCCCCCAGCTTTCCGCGCACATGGGTCTGCCTCAGACCCTGGAAGGAGGGAAACAGACGGCTACAGAGGGTGTCATGGACCAAGCCTCAGACGAGAACAGGGCTGCACAGCAGGCAACAGCACTTGATCGGCCTTACCTTCCCCAACTAGAGGACTAGTGCCGGCATACGAGACCGCATCCTTCAGAGATACAGCCTGGAGCGGTCACTCTGAAAGGAGTCAGCAAAAATAGCAGTGGCACACACGGAACACATGTATCACACACGGCAGCACGCACACTGTGTGGCCATACGGGAGCGCACACCCACAGATCAGCGTGGCCAATGTGGACCACCGGGGAATCCTGGCAAAGGAAACATGAGTTTCCACTGTGCCGTCACTGCCACCTTCCCATCGATTTGAAAATGTTCACACTAAACTCTGAAAACAGAGTGTTTACTGGTACTAGCCCCTGGATCTGGAGGAACAGGCCCAGGGACTGGGCACCACCTGGTGGCCATTGTGCTCAGGCTCCACGGGCCCTGACCTGCCCACCCGCCAGGGGCCAGCAGCCCACTGCCCTCTGCATCGCCCCAGGCTCCCCAGACCAGGGCCCAGTTCTGCATTACAGAACTGGACTTCTCTTTTCAAAGGTCAACTGAGTAGGCACTTGGACACTGCCTCCCCCGTTGTGGCTCACACTCTGTCATGAAACAGACCAAAGACCAGAGCAACAGTTCTTTTTTTTTTTTTTTTAAAGATTTTATTTATTTATTTGACAGAGATAGAGACAGCCAGCGAGAGAGGGAACACAAGCAGGGGGAGTGGGAGAGGAAGAAGCAGGCTCATAGCGGAGGAGCCTGATGTGGGGTTCAATCCCATAACGCCGGGATCACGCCCTGAGCCGAAGGCAGACGCCTAACCGCTGTGCCACCCAGGCGCCCCAAGAGCAACAGTTCTATTCAGAGCCCAGAAGGGACTACTGTGCAGCATTACGAGTTCTGCCCGTATTCCAACAGTAGTGTCACCTGCTATTTCTTGGCAGCGTAAGTTCTTTGGAAGCAAATTATTCAAAAGAAAAAAACACACTAATATTTATTCAAATTCAATTTTCCCAAGAAATAAGATGTTAATGGGTGTTACATAAAAAGTTTTGTGGGCAAATAAATGTGTGAAACACTACACTAAGTTAAACAGGTTTCTTTATTTAAGCAGGACTGCTCAGGGCCTTTATTACTGAGGACACTGTAACTTCCCAAGAGGGGATATGGCCTAACGAGGTTCCCAAATACACTGGGTGACACACCTGGTTCATAGGCAAGCTGACGACATTCGTGCTCCAGGACACATTTTGGGAAACATTCTCCTAAACCGTAAGATAAGGCATCTACTGAGGGTCAAAGCATTATCTGACAAGACATGCAAAATCTTAAAATTAAGAACGGGTTCTTTTCCAATGTAATGTCTCTATTTTTTCAATGTAAGGCTACACCAAATAATCCTCTCACAAAAAGTGGCTTTCACCTTGCCTCCGAAGTTGAGAGTAAGCGTCCCCATCACCACTTCCGCTTAACCCCCTAGCGGAGGTCAGTGAAGCAAGTGCACTAGAAATAGAAGGCACAGAGCGAAGGGAACTGTCATTATTCACAGATGACAGGACTGGGTGCAGAGACAGTCCAGCAGAATCTCCACAGAAAGTAACAGCATAAGTCGTCCGGCGAGAAAACGGACACAAGGGCAACGTATAAAAACCCACTGTATTCTACCCATAGAAACGAACAGAACACAAAACTTAGAGCAGACACTATAGCGTTAACATCGCGACCTCCGCCCCTTGTAAGAGACACAGTGCAGGATGTGTGAGGCCCTGCACCTAACCCTGGGGAGCACGACCAAGAGAGATGGAAAACAATGAAAACTGCAGAAGGACAGGCCCCTTTCATGGAGTAAAAGATGCAATATTGTAAAGACACCAATTCTTCCCCAAAATGATGCACGGATTCCAATTCGCAATCTCTGGCTTATTCAGACCCATCTTACCTTTACAGTTTTCAACACTTCTCCCTCCCGATCAAGGAAACACGCCCTTATAACTGCCAGTGCCCTCCTTCCTGGTTAATTTAGGGTCATTTCTTACATGCTGTCCCTAACAGACATCCAGAACAGCACACCCCATACAAAAGCCTTTCCTGAAGACTTAAAATCACCCATAAACCTGCCCTAAAAAGGCTGTTTTCCATCTCAGTCTCTTACTAACTTTCATTTACTCTGTTTAAAGATTTATTTATTTATTTTAGAGAAAGACAGCAAGAGCAGGGAGAGGGGCAGAGGGAGAGAAAGTGCATCCGAACGGAGGGATGGCCTGCCTGCTTCCGGGACTCTGACCAGCTCCCCAAGCGACCGCAGTCAGGGCTGAGGCCTGTTTCACAGGCAGCGAGAGAGAGAGGCGCACAGGTTTCAAAGGCACGGACTTACTTCCTTCTGGGTTTGGTGCAGAAAGAATGATGCTGTGGTTTTTCTTTACTTCTTCAACATGTTGAGCTATTTTAGCTGTACCGTTCCTGATCTCCTCAACCTAGGACAGGTATAAACAGCCATCAGTGTTGTGACAAGTTCAAATTTGCTACCACTTTCCATTACCTAAAAAAGGAAAGACAAAGGAAGTAAATGAATAATCACCTCATGAAGAAATAACAGACTTTTTCCATTCTCACACTAACCGTTATTTAATTTAAAGATAAAGAAAAACGTACCGTGTGAAGATCCACACCCCCATGACTAAGGCGCTACCGATCGATGTTCACCAACAAAACCTATCAGGTTGTAAAAACCTTTACAATCGAGACCCAAGTGTTAGTACAGGTGACATCCACTGGAAGCAGACGGCCATGCACCCAGCGCTCCATGCGGTCGAGGAGGAAGGAGCTACGCCGGCAATAACACTCCACGTGGGGAAGTGTTTGTGGCCGACGGGGCCAAGCCTTCACAGACACTGTTTTTACCTCTCATGATCTACACCATTCAACACTTGTTTCAAAATGTAAGGTACTCACCAGCAAGATTTATCCAAATGGATCCACGTATCCATAATTACCACACTCCAAAAATAGCTTAAATATTTACTGATTCGTTTTAAAATAGTAATCACAAAATCATTCCACGTTGTGGTAGAAATCCACGTCCCAATCCTGTGAGTGTGCCCTTACACGGCAAAAGTGACTTTGCAGTTGGGGTTAAGAGTCTTAAGAGGGGAAATTTTCCTGGATCGTCTGAGTTGCCCCAAAGCAACCACAAGAGTCCTTACAAAAAGGAGGCGAGAGGATGGATCAAATCTAGAAGGTGGTGTGGTAACATGAGCAGAGGCTGGAGTGATGTGCTTTCAGAGTCCACAAGCTGGATTCTTCCCCTGGAGCCTCCAGAAGGAGCCAGCCCTGCTGGCAGGATCACTGCAGGTCTCGCTGGAGCTGTACGGTGATGAATGCATATCGGGTGAAGCCATGTGGGTTGTGCTAATTTGTGACAGCCACAGGGAGAGACTGAGTCCACACACACATTTGTGAGAATGAGAGAGAGTATCAGTAAGAAAATGGTCTTGACCACATGGACTCCTTGAAGGGGTCTTGGCCCTCCCCAGAGACCCCTGGTCTCAGCTCCAAAGCACATATGGAAAATCCAAGTGTTAGAAGAGAGGGCAACACAGAATTCTGCCTTCCTAGAAGGACGAAGGGCTGTGCTGCTGGGCCTGGAGGCTATTTCCACCCTCATGCAATTTCCATAGGACTTCATAGACTTCACATATTTGTAATGAAGTGTTATTACTAATCACATAAAAACCATGCATAAAATAAAAGCTGATTCTTTTAAACGTTTGCCAGTTCATCATGAAGGCGTAAACACACGCAGTGATACTCTGGGTTCAGTGCGCAGGCCAGCACCCCGCCAGCCGTCTTGAAAGTGCCGTTTCTGCAGTAAACTCCGTGGTACACAACGGTCATCAAACAGGAAAGACACTGCTTGGCCCCCTGCAGAGTTCTGCAGTAGACAACCCCAACACCTCTGTGGCAGCGGCCCCAGTGTGGCCCAGAAAGGAAAGGGGGCTGTCATGCTCCCAGCACGGTGCCAGGGGGCAGCGCCACGGTCACGGTGGTGCCCACTCCCACCAATGGCTAGGAGGAACACAGCACAAGGTCTCTTTCTGTCCCTTACAAATCATCTTCGCAAAGGGGACGTTCCCTGGCCACCCCATAGGGCACCACCCTAAGTCCTTAACCAAGCACTGGCCATGTGCACAATCCTATCTTTTACAACATTCTATGTGATATTTAAGGTCCAAATGCCGTTCTCTGAAAACAGGCTGGTAGTAACATCATTGTCTATCTGTCTAAGAAGTCATTCCACAAAACTTAACTTTGAAAGGAAACAACTATTTAGCAAGTGAAAATCTGGACTTCAGCTGGACACTGCCGCTCCCAAGCACCCCCCAACAGCACGGGCACTGTTCTCACTCCTCCTGGCGCCACAGCCAACACAGGTCAGCGCGTGGCTCCCAGAAACCAAGAACCAGGTCTGCGGTAAACAATTCTTCTGTCAGATGTAACAACATTTAACGCTAGGAGACTCTTTAAAATAAGAAATACATTTTTACGAAGAACTGGAACAAAAGAATTACGCATCCGGGTGAAGGGGGTAAAATAGAAAAATAACTTCACAAAGTGAGTAGGTAAGCTCAAGACAATACAAAGGGTCTCATTTCCTAAGTGGAACCAGGAAATTCAGTATCTTAGCTGCTTTGCACCTTACAGTAAGTCCCTGTATCAAACAAGTGAATGTCATGCTTTTTCCACTAGGTAAAATTAGGAACTAACATCATAAATACCTGAGAGCCCATGGCTACACTTACACTAGGTATTTACCAAACTCTAAAAACCGCTAACTTTTAATACGTTTTTATTAATATAGTACATTTTAAGATTTTATTTATTTATTTGAGAGAAAGAGTGCAAGAGCACGAGTATGAGCAGTGGCAGAGGGAAAAGCAGGCTCCCCGCTGAGCAGAGTGCCCGACTCGGGGCTCGATCCCAGGACCCCAGGATCGTGATCTGAGCCAAAGGCAGACTCTTAACTGAGCCACCCAGGCGCCCCCAATAGATTACATTTTTTTAATCAAATCTGCACATTGATAGGCCCGTTCACACCGTCATCCATGGATTCAAGAGTCAACTGACACTATTAGACTAGGTTCAGCATAACCCAAGCAAACCCTGCAAACACAGTTTTCTCATCATTAAATAATGATAATGGACATGTTTCTTCATGTTTAACAAAGTCAAAATATTTGTTCCGTGACTCAATTTCAAAAATTTAAAATCATGCAAAATTTGGTCAAATATGACTTAGGTTTAAGAATTTACCCATGGCGTAAGCCCAGAACCAGCCTCGGGGAGCTACGAGCGAGAGGAAAGGTCTTGCAGCAAGCCCGTGGGAGCAGACAAGGGACGCCGTCAGACCCACGGGACGCGGTCCCAGGGCAGTGGCCCCAGGGCCGACACCTCGAGAAAGGCCAAGCTGACAGATGGCAAAGCAGTGCTGCCACAGTTACATATATGCCCACATATAAAATTTTTCAGGAGCGGAATTTAAGATACATTCAAAGATTTTAAGAAATATACAGTATGAGCTCTTTGACACATACAGTCACCGTCTGGGGACTCGCAGCCGTTCTGGGAGAAACAAGAGAAGCATCACCATGTGTACCCATCGGCCAAGGGGCACCCTTGCCACCAGGACTGCCACTCCACTCTCTAAAGGACCAGGCGGCCCTCAGTGTGGAGAACACCGCTGGTGCTGGGGTGAGAACATGAGAGACACGAACCTACCACAGGGCGTGGCAGGGTCTCCCGGCGGCAGCCCGGTGCGGAGGGGCTATCTCCCGGCACCAGCTCCACGGTACTGAGAGAAGCACCTCGCCAAGCACCACCCAAGCTGGGAGCGTAAAGCTCCTCCCTGGGGAAGACGAGGGTTCTGGGGCTCCACGTCTGCAAACCACCACTCCCACCAACCCCTCCCCACGCCTATTACCAGGAAGAATGGCTCAATACTACCAGATATGTTCAGGGAACGAAAAATTCTAGAGAACTTACATCATCAGAAACAACTTTTTGAAGTATTACTTTTAGTATTATCTCAAATATAACACATACAGTTAACGTTGACTGTGTTTAAAGAAGAAAGTCTGGCTGGGCTTCATCGAATGGCTCTTACCTGATGGAAGAAATCATCCATGAAATGGTCCTTTTCAACAACAACACTTGTGTCCCCATCGTCATTTTTTCTACACTAAAACAGAAAATATAAAAAGGAAAATTCAGATTTTAGAAGTGTTCACACAAGCACAAACGGTGAACGAGAACGGCTGGAGCGTGGAGCTGTCACAAGCCAGTGCCGTCTGCGACGACCGGCTCTGCCCACTGTGGACTCCGGGCACACAGGGGGGGTTAGGACGGAGGCAGCGGACAGCCCTAGGGGGCAGCACGGCCACCTCCTGGAAACAACGGCGGGACTTCCCAGAACTTAACAACAGGGAGCTGTTCATTTGCACCCTGAAAGTCAACATGACAGCAAGTTTTATCCTCAAGAAGTGAACCCCTGGTACCGCATACTTTCTATAAAGATTAAAAACACACCACTGGCTAACTTTTCTAAAGCACATGATTTTCAAGGAACCTGCACATGTATTGGCTGGCATGCCTCATTTTTCCCTAAGTGAGTAACTCCCAGGGGCACCCACAAATAATCAATAAGCACTTTAATATGGAAACACGTGGTAGGAAGAAGGAAAGCAACTGTCCTGACCACTGGAAAGAGCCACAGTGATGCTACGGGAGCAGTCAGGCTCTGTTTAAATCCCATCAAAGAATATTCCAGGGCAGTTCTCAAACTGGAGTTGCATTAGAATCATGGGAAGGCTGGGTCTCTGATTCAGCAGGTCAGGGTGGGGCATTCTGAACACTCTAGAACGCTCGGACGCCGTCCAGTGCTGCGGCTGGTGCAGGGACCCCCATGAAGAACCACTTTCCAGGGAGGCAAAGCCTCTACCCGTGGAACCCAGCCCTGGGCAGACAGAAGCTGCTGTGTGCAGCACCACCGGCCGGGGGACTGCTCGCGGAGCTCACCCAGGCACCACAGGCGTGTACGCAGCATCCCCTAGTGGGGGTGGTGCCACGAAGAGAAAAGGAAAGAAAACCTGCCAGAAAGACCGTGGAGGGAACGGCTTTGAACCGTCTCCGTGAGGACACACCAGACGAGCCTGCTCACTGCCAGCCCTGTGAAAGCCGAGGTGGCCGTGGGTTTCAGGAATTCCCAGAACCTTAGCAAGACGGAAGTCTACCCATTCCAAGTCTGGACTGTTGCTTTACTGATCTACAGCCTACAAATAACTTGGAGACAAAATTCTACTAAAATGTAGCTAAGACAAACCTGCAAAGTGAGTAAATGTTGAAGAAAGCACAGGAAGCCCTCCCTGCGCACCATCCAGGGCCCTCACGAAAGCAAGGAGATTTGGCCCAAAGGTCAGCAATAATCTCTCACCACCCTGAGGAGATCTCTCGAGGTCACCTCTCTCAGCCTGGGGCCCCTTCTGGGCAGAGATAAGCCAAGTCACTTAGCGGAGGCAAAGGGAAGAGAGGTCTCCCTCGGAGAGGAAGAGCTCGCTTAGAGGAGCGGCTCGCAGGAGGAGGGTGTGAGGGCGCCCAAATCGCAGGCGGACACAGTGCGCACACGGACGGGACGAGCGGGGCAGGACCAGCGGGGCGGCCGCCAAGGGGGAAGCAGAAGCCGCACCGGGTACGAGCCAGCTCCCTCGCTGGGCTGGGGAGGGACCCGCTGGTGCCTCTCAGACAGGCGTGGCCACACACCCCGTTAACCCTATTTATTCCCTTGCCCTGACTCCCCAGGGTGGTGGCTTCCCAGTGGCGTCCTGAGTTACACTGAGCCACCACCCTGCTCTCACATGACACCAGCTGTTGAGAAAGACGCCCAGAAGGAGTGCTAGTGACAATGTTTGGTTTGTGCTGCTAACAGGACAAGTATTAGGAGTAGAACTGTGTCCCTGGAAAAGCACACGTGGAAGGCCTAACCCCAGACCTCAGCATGGGAACCACGGCGGGAATAAGGGTTTGTGCAGGTGGAATTAGGGACGATGAGGCCGTGCTGGAGCAGGGAGGGTCCTTCACCCAACATGACTCCTGCCCTTGTAAGAGAAGACAGCCACAAAGAGGAAGAGGGCCACGTGACGACGAGGCACCCAAGGACCGCCAGCCCCACTGGAAGCTGCACGGCCCTGCCCTGCCTCCCTCTCAGACTTCTGGCCTCCAGAGCTGGGGAACCACTCCCGCCATGTTTCAGCCCCAGGTCTGTGGTAGTTTGCTCCAACAGCCCGAGGACACTGACCCAGCAAGTCAGGGCTGCCTGCCGTGCCCAGGCCTCCCTCACTGATCAAGACGGTTTTCCCATGACTGTCAGCAGGAAAACAGCGCCATGCAGAAGTGGGTCCCAGCCTGCCTCCCCGCAGCCCCTGAACCTCTGAGTCTCTGTCTCCTGGTCTGTGAACCATGGACTCCACCGGCCCCACCTCCGTCAAAGGCAGGTTGTAAGCACACCTGTCTACCTGTGTGACCTAAGGGGTCTCTATGTCACAGGGCTACGTCAACTGACAAAGGCTTTCAAATCATTCTAGTCTCAGCTGTAAGCCCCTCCGGGCTGGCACATCTTGAGAAAACAGAGCACTGCTGAAGGCTATGGAGAGCCGGTGCACCAGGGGCTTTGGGAAGCACCCTCGCCAAACCACCACCCACGGCCCGTGTCCGCATCGCCAAGTCACGCACTAGAACACAGACCACACGGGGAAGGCATGTGCTCAAGTCCTCTGAGCGAAGCAATTCCGGGCCAGCCTGTGAATCCAGGTCTGTTCGGCTTTACAGAACTCACCATCAACAAGACCACCACTCCGACTCTGACCACAGACAGCGGCCCTTCACCTCCAGCTCCGACACTCAGGCAATGGCCCCAGGAACTCTACTATCCCCATGCTGCCAGGAAGCGGCGGAGGTGCCGACAACAGAGGACTGACCTTGTCGATTTGACTCCAAACGCCCTTGCTCTTAACAATTCACCATCCACTCCTCAGAGGAAGGAGCTTCCCCACAGGTCCCCCACTGCAGACACAGCCCGGCTACCAGGCCCTCCTTCCGACTCCTGGCGGCAGCCTCCCCTCCCCCCTCCGGAGAGCGTGCTCCACACCCCGCTCATCCTAACTTGGCCCTGTATCACCCTACGGTGGCTAATCGTCTTCTCTTCTCCATGGCGGGATCTCAGAAGGGAACGGTTATGCCACATTCAGCTCAAGTCAGGAACAAGAGTGAAACAGCACCACGTAGCAGCTGGCTTCCCGTGAACGGACGTGAACTTGGTTTAGGAGCTAGTGCCCGGAGCACCGAGAGATGAGAAGGGCATCTGCCCCACAGGACTCTCACAGGGCCACTCACATCTCACTGCTCTCAAGGTAAAGGTAGACTCACACACGCCGGTTTTTGTTTTGCTTTCTGTGGGACACTGCAAACCCACAGAGTAGAAGTACCACAATGAGCCCTGGATGCGTCCATCACATGGTTCAACCACCATCTCCCCGTGGCCGGTCCGGCTTCCCCTGCGCCCCCCGCCCCAACGGCACTAGGTCGCCCCGGGCGAATCCCATCCAGAAGACGCCCGCTGGGGGTTCCACGCAGCAGAAAACTCCAGCTGACACTCCAGGAGAGACACCACAGCGCTCAGGGAGACGGTTCCCGACCTCGCACCCCCAGGGGAGCGCATCACGTCACTGCCACACTTCCACACTGGGCGCTGACCGCACTCCACGCGCGGTGGCCACCAGCAAACCAGACCGAGGAAGCCCAATGCGGCCTCGGCCTCTGACCCGCACTGCCTGCAGCCACGAAAGAGCCAGAGAACTAGAAATGCACTTTCTCTATTGTGTCCTTTCTTTACCCTTATTTTACAACCTTCACTTCTACTTTCTATCTCCGTGGGGTTCTCACAACCACCAGGTACCGCGGGGATTCTCACAACCACCAGGTACCGCGGGGGTTCTCACAACCACCAGGTACCGCGGGGGTTCTCACAACCACCAGGTACCGCGGGGATTCTCACAACCACCAGGTACCGTGGGGATTCTCACAACCACCAGGTAGCGCGGGGTTCTCACAACTACCAGGTAACTGGGGATAGATTCCATCATGCTGCCTTAGGTTCTCCATTCCCTAAAAGGGAAACTGAAAGCAGACAGGACCCTGCTACCTCACTGGAATGCCTCCTTCAGTCCCTCCAGCTGGGACAGTGGAGTCCACGCGCTGCCTTTGTGACCGTTGCTTTACGGTGAATAACAAAACCACCCGTGGCAAAGCATTTCCTAAAAGCAGCGGGAATACTCTCCAATGTGACAGGCTTGATTTCCAAACTGTCAAAGTGCAAGATAAACATTCAAATATCAACATTCCATTTCTGTTAAATTTTGAGAGACCTCCTTAAATGTAGCAATATAAAAAATAAAATTCCCCCTGTGTGACCACTATTGTCAGGAGGAGACATGTTGGGGACTATTTAACAGACACGAATCATTTGTCACTGGAATGCTCACTGTTTAGATTTCAACAGAAGCTAAATTATCACAAATCAGTAGAATCAAAACTTGGATAAAACACTGGCTTCTTTCTCCACATGCACAGACATGGGGGCCTTGCACAGATAGGAACTGTGGGCACATAAATCACATCTTCTTCAAATATATACAGTTGTACCTTTGCTGCTGGACAGCATTAGCCTAAGTCACTTCAGTACAGGAATGCACACGAGTGAGCATCGGTGGAAGCTGTCTGGTTCGTAGTGACACGCCTGCCTCATGCATCGGTGGAAGCTGTCTGGTTCGTAGTGACACGCCTGCCTCATGCATCGGTGGGAGCTGTCTGGTTCGTAGTGACACGCCTGCCTCATGCATCGGTGGGAGCTGTCTGCTTCGTAATAACACGCCTGCCTCATGTCTTTATATTACTACGGTTTACACTGTTTCACGTGTCTGTATTTTCACTGAACATCTGTCTGCACTGTTAGTATCACACATAGACCTTTTACAGGTACTGAGACTTCGCATAAACAGAATTGTACTACACAGATGCTTCTGCAATTTGACTCTTTTTCTCCCTATGACGTGTTTAAAGATTTCTCCTTATCTCTCACTTTCACTCACTGACAAACTAGTCCTCTTTCTGTCTTTCACACCAACCTGTCCCCACCTTGGGGCCTCGGGGCTTGCTGTGCCTTCTGCGGGGAGCACCTGCCCTGGCCTGCCCCCCACTGGCTTCTCCTCCTCATTCAGGCCCCAAGTAGCCCGCCCACAGCCACACACCCTGCTCTATTTCCCTCAGAGCAGGAATTTACTTAGCTCGCCCCTGCCTGCTCCCCACAGGTGTCCCAGCAGCAAGGACACCATCTGCCTTCTCACAGCTCCTGCATCAGGGCTGTGCCGGTGCCCCGGTGCGGGGCCCCAGTCAGAGGGATCAGCTGAGCTAAGGAAGAGAAGGGGGAGGGGACCGAGAGGAGGGCGGAGAGGACTGAGGACACAAGCGGAGATGAACACAGGGCTGACACAAAGCAAGTGTGACCTGGGCGCAGGCATTAGTTGCTCGTCCAGGTTCCACTTTGCAGGAGGTCCTGCGGCACACTCTGCCCTCCAAGGCTAAGGCACCGTTCTAACTTGGAATAAATCTCCTCCTTTCTGTTGCAGCTAATGAGTTTCTGTCCCTTGCAAGCAAAAGAGCCTTGAGGACCATACATTCCACTGTCATCTCCATTTTCCTCACCGTGGGATCTTGAAACAGAAACAACAATTCAATCAACACCTGGCAGGTTCTGAGCACAACTGGCCACACAAGTCGGAAGGGCTGTGCCGGTGCTCAGTGGAAGAAAACAGGACTGCATCGGTGCTCAGAGTGGAAGAAAACAGGACTGCGTCGGTGCTCAGAGACGGGAAGACAGCCATCTCTGGGGACAGAAGAAGAGAGCAGGGCAGGAAGACTTCCCAGGGGTGATGACTGCATGCGCTGAGACCGTGAAGGTGTGAGGCAGGCAGAGAAGGGGGACACGGGGCGCAGTACACACACTGGCACGGAAGAGGGAAGCCGCCTCGGGAACAGCAGACAGCGCCCGATGACAGGACCAAGGCAGCCCATGGGACGTGTGCACCAAAGAAGAAACCCTTGTAGGAACTGGCTTTTCATGAAGTGGTTCTCTTAGGTTTTTTATTCCTTAAATTCACAACAGACTTGAGGTTAGAAACAAGAAGAATTAATCTGCGGAAATGTCCAAGTTTTGTTGTCTTAAAAAGAGACCCACCACGTATACAAACGAATATATTTATGGTAGCTAAGAATAGAGAACCCATAGATTCCAACTGGGGGAACTGTTTCTACAACGACAAACGAAATATAAAAAGTTGACAGAACTATATAAACCACAAAATTCTAAACTATAAACATATGCATATAGGAAATTATAAATACACTATAAAATTCTTAGCATTTTAAGTTTTAGTGAAGTATTTAGAAAAGTGTTTTATTTTACAAATGGGAATCTGAATCTTTATAACATGAGCAGGCTGAGCTGTCGAAAAAGAACTAAAATATCTGGGCAGTTTTTCCTGCCCTGTAAAAACTGTATTTACATTTCATCACCTTAAATCCAGGGATTAAAGATAGTAATTTTCTCATTTCCCTTAGGTGTACTAATGAAGATACGGAAGGACTGTGTGTTTGTGTCTATTATCCTGTAAGCAATACCCGCAGCTGAAATCGCAGTTTCTCTATTCTTAACTATAATAAGTGTGTCCATTTGCATACGCAAACTTTTTTTAAAAAGGCAACCATAACACATCTGGAGTCCCTGTCTTGTAGAACATCCTCTCGCATTTACTTTTGTCCTAGGATGTACTCCACCCGCCGCCCCTGCCCTGGCCGTCAGCCTCCACACGTGCACGCATGTCAGGTCTGTCTCTCCACATCTAGCACACCGCTCCTGGAGACCTGGCACTCACGTGTCTGTTGACAGGTGGTTCTTTCTACTGTCTGTAAATAGAAACAACATCTTTCAGGATTCAGAGTCTAGGAGATCTTGAACAAGTCATTTAAACCTCCTGCACCCAAATAAATTGGCTGCTCGAAAGGAGAATCATTGGTTAGAAGCAGCTAAATCTGAATCTGACAAATTGTATTGATCACGCCAATATTTAAGTCTTTTCCAATGGGTTATCAGTGATAACCTTCTTCTCAGGAAAAAGAACTAACAGCTAATAAAGGAAACTTCTTGGAGGTTTCCAAAAACAACTATTTTGCCAGGTCGGACATTGTTATGAGGCATGTTAACTATCAAATTAAAATTCACCTAGGAAAAAAACACCAGCTGTTTAGAAACATGGTTATGAATAGACTTTCAACTACTCCAAGAACTACTTGGAAAAAATACATTTCCTTAAGGAAAAATAAAAGTTTGACTTTTATTTTATTTTTTAAAGATTTTATTTATTTATTCGACAGAGAGAGAGACAGCCAGCAAGAGAGGGAACACAAGCAGGGGGAGTGGGAGAGGAAGAAGCAGGCTCCTAGCAGAGGAGCCCGATGGGGGGCTCGATCCCATAACGCCAGGATCACGCCCTGAGCCGAAGGCAGACGCTTAACCGCTGTGCCACCCAGGCGCCCCAAAAGTTTGACTTTTATATCTGATAATTTTCAGGTGAACTTTTAAATATTAAAAGTTATTAAACGTTAAATGTCAAATTCAATTTTAAATTAATATTTTACACTAGATAGAAATTTCCTTTTTATAACTTCCTGCAAACGTTAAAAAGCTAATAAATATTAATAGCACTTATAATTACATAGCATTTTCTCCCAACTTCTCCCAGAGTGTCACACACAGGAGATAATTTCATGTTTCACAACTCCTTCTATGAGTAAGCAAGAGAGAGATTATTATCCCCATTTTATGTACAAGAAAATTAAGGTTTTGAGAGTTTTAAAAATAATTTGCCCAAAATTAGACAAGTCCACCAGCAGAAACTTCCAGCAGTCTGCTCTATAATTGCTCAGTGTCTTTACCTAGAGCAGGATGGTACTGGACTAGAAGGACACTTCTAGCTCTGAAATTCTAGATCGAACGGGTCACGTGTTCCTCCCGCCGCAGCAGGGAGAGCTGGGATGTGCACGAGCTTCGACAGTGGTAAAGGACTGCTCGATTTATTTTTTGCTAATCAAGCCAAGAAAAGCTGCTTATATAGTCGACTGGCAGATCTTTCTTACTATTCCCCAATGTTACATTCATTTGAGAACTTCTGTTTGCTCTAACAGTTACAGTCATGTTCGGATGCATTCAGCATTTCTTCACTCAACAAATACTTGAGCTCCTCGTGGCACAGAACGACATCCTATGGGCTGAGATAGCGGAAATTTGCTATATATAACATGATGTGCAACTGCAGAGATCAGAATATTTGGCCATTAACAAAAAGGGAAGAAAAAAATCACTATGAAGAAAGGCTCTTGGAATGGATGTAAAACATAATTTCTATGATCCCAAGGGAGAGGCATCCTGTGCCTTTCTGAACCAGGCTTCCTCATCGGACGCACACAACATAGGTAATGATTCGAGGGACTGTTCCCTCTACTTCCCTCAGTGTGGCCTATAATCAGGGGCACTCTAGAAGCAAAGGAAAGAACCTCATTCATTACATGCAACGAATGGATGCCTTGGGCTGTGGGCCCAGCACTGGGCTCTGAGGCTGCCTGCTGCACTGGGCAGAGGCTTTCCCTGTGCAGTGGGATACAAGACATGAACACTCAGCATCAATTACCTGCATTTTTATAGAAAAAAAGTCATAACTAACTCTTGACCTAAAACTTCTCAACTCTCCCACATTCTATGAACACCCAGTCTGGCCCCACTGCCGCCGTCTCAGTCCTCAAGCTGTCGTCCTGAACACACGCACAGTGCATCAAAACTCACCCCGTTCCTGAGTGAGCTCCCCTCTCTCATTCAGTAAAGGGTAACTGGCGAGCTCACTGGCTGGGGGCTCCACACTCCGCCAGCTGGGAGTGCTGGCTGCTAAGAAAGGGCAAGCACGCGGTCCTGGTTCTCGGAAGGCCAGCTACTCGCTGGGGAAACGCGGGCCCTCCGCCCGAGCGTCGGGGCTACCAGGGGCCCACAGGCAGGGGGCATCGTGGGCCTTCCTCCTCCCACGGGCGAGGTCGTGAGGTAGACCCCGGGGATCGGACAGTGGGCATGGGCACAAGCCCCTGCTCCCGGGAGCTCACACCCACCCACTAGGGTGGGACCGACCACAGCTCAGCGAGTTCTGGTTGTCCTAAGTGCTGCGCAGAGGATCACACAGGGCGATGC
>NW_024425897.1:28542402-28569450 GCF_017311325.1 Ursus maritimus
ACCGCCCTCAGGTCCGGCAGCCGGTCCCGCATCCCCACGGGCCCGGGCGCCGCGCCCCGCCGCTCCGGCCGCCCCGGCGCCGCCTCCGGCCGCCGCGGACTCTCAGTGGCCGCGCCGCCTCAGCCCGCTGGTCGCCGGCTCCGCGCCGCGCCCTCCCACCGCCCTCCCCACGGGCCGGCGCTGCCAAGGCAACCGCGCCTGCACGCTCTGCGCATGCCCGGCCGCGCCGCGCCCGGCCCACGCAGCCTGCGGGAACCTTCGCGGTAAGGCCGCGGCCCGAGGGGCGGGGCCGGGCGGGGCCTAGGGGGAAGGCGGGGCCTGCGTGGCGCGAAACAGGCGGGGCCGAGCCGGGAGGGGCGGGGCCTGAGGGGAGGTCGGAGCCTGCGGGAGCAAGGGGTGGGGCCTGGGGGCCGACGGAGTTGCACACCCGCTGCGTCTTCAGCGGGTCAACCAGATGTGGCTTTCGTCCCTTCTTGATTTGCTTTTTTGTTTCTGTGCTTTCACACTCATTTATTTTTAAAGATCGTGAACATTTTGGTGAGCAATTCAGCCAGGCTGTGGAAGAGGGTTGGGCGCAGCTTTGGACACACGCACCCTGGAGGGCTCTCTCCTCCAGGACGCGCACCGGGGATGCACGTGGCGCTGGAGGAACACCACTTTGGGCGGCGTGGGGCGGTGATGTGCACAGACCCTCGACGCCGAATGACCCTAACAGAGGCTCTTCCGGAAAGCCCTTCCTCCATGGAACCTTCTGATGTCAGCCCGAGTGCCCCTGGAGCCTGAGTATGGCATCCGAGTGTCCGGCGTGCACGGTGCCTCAGACACATGCCGGCCCACCGTCCAGTCCTGATTAAGGCATCCCAAAGAACATTAAAAGATGACGGCAGCATCACTCTTAAAATCCTCTTTGTGTAGCTTCCCATGCTCCATGTCTCACGCCCTGCAGGTCGCAGAACCCCGTGGTCTCTGCACAGCTCCAGGACCACCTCCTTCTGGCCCCTGCAGGTGGGCCAGCACTACTCTCCCAGGCACGGAGCTAACGGCTCTCTCCAGTGAGTGCTGGCCCTACCTGATGTCTCCTCCCCAGCCTCTATTATTCCCGAACACATAAAGTGCGCAGCAACTGGATAATGTTGAATTGTCAAAAAGAGCCTTCTTCCCCTGCCGGAGAAGGAATGAGAGTGTGGGTACTAGAACATAATTTGTCATTGTTGTCTCTGTCCCATACACACATATGCAGTGTGGCCATGGCACCCCATGGTGACAGTTCATGGACTTTACCGGATTATGGGGGTGGGCCTAGTCTAACCACCTGATCCCTCACAAGCAGAGGGCTTTTCTCCAGCGGGAAGAGATGTGGCAGGGGGGACGACAGAGAGACCCCGACGGTGGGAAGGAGTCAGTGCCCCATCGCTGGCTCTGAAATGTAGGATGCACGTACAAGGACTGAAGACAGACTTCTAGGACCTAAGGGTGGACGCCAGCTGCCACCTGACGGCCAGCAAGCAAATGGGGACTTCAGTCTCGAGCTACAAGGACCTGTGCTCTGCCAACACCCTGGTTTGGGAACAGATTTTTCCTGGGGCCTCCCAATGACAGCAGACCACTAACACCTTGATTTCAGCCTTCTGAACCCCAAAGCAGAGGACCCAACCCAGACTCTGACCCCCAGAACTGCGAGCCAGTAAATACGTACTATTTAAAGCTGCTAAATTTATTATAGTTTGTCATGGCAACAGTAGAAAACTAATACAGTCGTTTACTAAAATTAGGAATTTAGCCCCTGTTCGATAGGGCATCTATGCTATATTATGTGGCCCTCTTCAAGGAATGTTACAAGTAATGAATGAAAGAATGAGCAGGACAAGTTTGCTGACTATTGATCTTTGTGTCCTTCCTCCCTACCCTTATGTCTCCTGTTGACAGGAACTGAATGAATCAATCATCCACTTAGTCCCCGAGGAGTGAGAAGTGCCTTTGCAGAGCTAGAACAGAACTCAGTGCCTCCTGGAATCAGGGTAGGAACACCCTACAAGCCACAGACCACAGTAAGAGCAATAAACAGCCTAACGCCTTGTCTCCAACTTTCTTCAGTGTAGCCTAGAAATTTCCTCTAGGCCACTGGTTCGATTTTCCGTGACTCACTCCTCCATTAGAAAGAGTTGCCTGCAGCATGTTTGATTCTCCAATACACTGAAGTTTCAGCGAACACCCTGGAGGTTACAGTACATTGGTAATAATACGTAGGCTGTGCAGATTCATGGGACAGTTTATAATTTTTATATGTAAATTACTGACTCACTTGGAGAAAAATCCGAAGTCCTCACAGTGACCTGGGAGGCTCTGCACCATCTGACCGTCCCCAATACCTCCAGGGTCTCATTTTCCGGTGCCCTCCCCTCCACTCACTCCCAACCAGCCCCATTCCACCTCAGGGCCTTTGCACTGGCTGTTCCTATCTGAATGCTCTGTTCCCAGATATCTGTGAAGCTTCGTCCCTCACTTCCTTCAAGACTTTGATCCAATGACACCTTTTCAATGACCCTGTTAAAAATTGTACCCCCTACCCCACACTCCAAACCCCGTTGCCCTCTCTTCCCCCCATAACACCTACAGCCCTCTGATAAGAGACATCACGTACGCATGTATTTTGTTTGCTCTTTATTATTTCTCTTTCCTCTGGAATGTCCACTCCACTGAAGTCAGGGATTTTTGTCCACTACTCCCTAATTATCTCCAACGCTGAGAATGGGACCCAGCACATATGAGGTGTTAAATAAGTATTTGTTAAGTGAGTGAAAACATTATGCCACGAAAGTTGCTTAGTATGCGTACCCATTGTAAATGTCATTACTGTGGTGGGCAAGTTATGGCAAAGTACAGCATAGCTAACTTCGGGCCCAAGAGTCTAGATTTGAACCCAGCAAACGTTCCTGCCTATTTTAAAATTCTGTGATTCTAAACTAATGTATCTTTATTGGACTTAACGACATACAAGGGGAAATTTAAAAAATCCATTCCAAGTCAGATTCCTGAAGAAGGATTGTCAGTGGACCATAGAGTGTTTGTTCTGGTCATATCTTGAAGAATTCACTGTCTCCTCTTGATCCTGCATATGCAACGTAAATGGAAACGAGAATCAGCTTTTCAGGTATCTGGAAATGCAATTGCCTTATTTAATTGATCATTATGCTAAACTTAGAATAGGATATCCTGGGGCGCCTGGATGGCTCAGTCGGTGAAGCGTCTGCCTTGGGCTCAGGTCATGATCCCGGGGCCCTGGGATAGAGTCTCATCTCGCATCAGGCTCCCTGCTCAGCGGGGAGTCTGCTTCTCCCCCTGCCCCTCCCCCCACCGGTTCTCTGAATCTCTCTCTCTTTCTCTCTCTCCCCCTCTCTCAAATAATAAGTAAATAAAATCTTTTAAAAAAAGAAAAAGAATAGGCTACCCTCTTAAAGATGGGGCTGAATATATTCTCTGGAAAGAGCCTTATGATGTCACGGATTGTGTTCGTCCTGCTGCTGTAACAAATGGCCTCCAGCTTAGTGGCTCAAAACAAAACACATTTATTATCTTCCATTTGCGCGACCAGGTGTCTCACTGCGCTCAATTCGACCTTTCCTGGAGGCTCTGGGAGAGGGTCCGTTTCGTCCCCTTTCCCGGCTCCTGGAGGAGTCACTCGCCTGGGCTGGGGGTCCGTCCGTCCATACCAGCAGTGCCGCATGGCACTCACGTCTCTCCCCCGCCCCCCCTTCTGCCTGCCCACAGCCAGTTCTCCCCGTGGTGGGACTCCTGTGATCAGACCGGGCTTCCCCGGACAGTGTCCCCTCTGTGGTGCTGACCCCCTCTGCGACGACCCTTCTGGGGACTTTGAGTCACAGGTGCCGGTACTGGAGCGTGGACATCCCTGGGGGCCGTGACTCTGCCCAGTACACATACACTTGGCTTGTTTTTCAGAGAAGTATTTGATGTATTCCTCTGTGTGAATGGAAAGGAAACAGGATGAAATACCTCACAGATGATGACTCATGACTTTTGTTTGGTAAGGATGTCATCCAAGAGGAAAAAATACTTGAAGGGCTGCTGTCACCAGCCCAGCCCCAGGAGCCACCTTCTGACTCCTGGGCTGAAATGTCAGCCCATGGGGAGGAGAAGATACACATATCCCTGATAATCGGGAACCGCTGATTAAAAATGCAGTGTGACAGGGGTGCCTGGCGGGCTGGGTCGGAGGAGCGAACGACGCTTGACCTCAGGGTTGTGAGTTCGAGCCCCACGTTGCTGGGAGAGATGACCGAAAAATAAAAATTTTTTTAAAAAACCAAACCAAACAAAAACTACAGTATGACCCTATTTTCCCAATGTCTAGGGAAAACAGAAATAGAGATACACGTCCTTTGACCTACCAGTTCTTCCTGATAAATCTAAAGTAACTGTAAGAGCCCCAGGACGCACACGTATGTGTATGTTGAAGGGTATTAACTGCTGCGTGGTTGTCATGGGAAAAAAGCTAAAGCACACCTCGATATCTATCGATGGTGGAAGGTTACTTATTATGGGAGTCAGACAGTCACGTGGGAAGACACACGGTCCTGCACTCCCCCAGCCCCCACGTGAGCCACGTGGTACAGCCAGGCAGCTCTGAGACGGGCTGTCCGGCTCCAGCAAAGAAAACTACTCATCACACGCCCCGAGGCTTGTGCCCCGGTTCCCAGCATTCTACCAAAGTGTACTATGATATCACAAAATTTTTATGAGCCCTGCGTTTGGGTTGAATCGTGTCCCCCAGAAAAATACGCTGAGGGTGACCTTATTTGGAAACCGGTCTTTACGTACGCAAGCAAGTAAAGGGATGTGGATGTGGTTGTCAGCAGGAGCCCTGATCCAATGCAAATGGTGCCCTCGTCGGAAGAGGTTAGGATGGGGCGGGGGTGGGGGGCGGCTCCTGGGCGGCTCAGTCTTAGGCGTCTGCCTTTGGCTCAGGTCAGGATCCAGGAGTCCTGGGATCGAGCCCTCCATCGGGCTCCCTGCTCAGTGGGGAGTCTGCTTCTCCCTCTCCCCTGCTGATGCTCTCCTTCTCTCTTGTTCACTCTCCCTCTCTCGAATAAAGAAATAATCAAAAAAGAAGAAGGAGGAGGAGGGGGGGGGATTAGGACACAGACACGCAGAGGGAAGACGATAGGAAGCTCCGTGATAACCCAGCAGACCGCAGGCTGATGCGTCGACAGGCCAAGGATGCCCGGGGATGGCCAGCAATATCAGACGCTAAGAGAAAGGCCTGGAACAAACGCTCCCCTAGAGCCTTCAGAGAGAGCATGGCCCCGCCAACACCTTGATGTCAGGCTCCCAGAAGTGTGAGAGAATCCGTTTCTGTGATTTTCAGGCACCTGGTTTGTGGCATTTCCTTACGGCAGTCCCCAGAAACCAGTACACCCTGTAATTATCTTATAAATAGCACCGTTATGTTGCATGGGCAATTTCTACGTCTTAGAACAGCCCGTCTGTTCAAAGTCGGCATTTAGAATATGCCACAATTTTTGAAACCCTGAAAAACATATATACTGAAAATTTATATATACAGTTAAAGATATACTGGGAAAATATATGTACTGGACTTTTTCCTATACACACTTTGAAAGGTGCATGCTTAGACATCCATATATAAACAGCTGTCTGTCCTTCCACGTAGTCAGAGGTGCCGCCTTGCTGCTATACCGTATGGTACACAGATGCTGGGTCTGGGCCTCTCCGTGTGAAGGCGAACATAAACTTCTGGGTTTGGGTAGATGACGTCTGGAGACAGATGCAGGTACGTCGGTATCTACAGTGGCCTGAAGGGCCCCGGGCCTGTGTCAGCCTCCGAGAACTGTCTTCTTCTGTTGTATACCTGTGTTTTCTTAAGGCCTTTTTTATCCTCTTTCCTATACCAGGCTCCCCTACAGTGACGTGGGACACGGAATGAACGTGTCTTTCACAGAGAGCAGTCTGTCTGACCGTGGACGGCCAATGGTCTGTTTTGAAGGTCCCTCTTGCTATGAAGAAGCAACCGTTGTTCTTAATACAAGAGCCTCTTGTACTCACTCTGAGACCCCGGGTTCACGCAGAAGCGTGGTCGGCACGGAGGCCCCGTGTCACTTCTCGCCTCTGCCCTGGCCACGGGCCTCCGTGCTGTCCCTGACAGCTCCAGGCAGCCTTCCACCTCAGGGCCTGAGCACTGGCCATTCCCTGTCCCTAGAATTATCTTCCCTCCAATATCTGTGTGGCTTCTTCCCTCACCATCTACAGGCCTCTGCTCAAATGTCACTATCTTAGGGAAGCCCTGCTGGTCACTCTCCCCCTTCCTCTGACATCCCGTATCTACTTGACCTGCTTTATTTTTCACTTAACAATCATAACTATCCTGGATATGTTACTTCCTTACCAAGTCTACTTCCCATTTCTTCTTTCTAGGATGAAAGTTCTAGGAGGCCAAGACCTTTTGGGTCAGTTTCGTTCACTACCCCAGTCTTTAGGGAATGGCTGGTATACAGTAGGTGCTCACTAAGTATTCGCTGAATGAATGAATGAATGAATCAGTGTATTTTTTCATCTCTGTGTCTTAGACTCACGAAACCAGAGGTTGTGAACTCAGGTCCTGCAGGGCTCAGGCAGGTGAGTGAGTAGAGCAGGCTGAGGGCCAGGTGACAAGGGCCAACGACAGGCCTCAGGTCTGAGACATACTAGGGATTGACACTGAGGCCAAAGCAGTGTTCACCCATCCGTGGGAGGCAGTGGCCTATCCAGACGCTTGTGGGCACGCAGGAAAGCAGGCCCAGCATGGCCAATCTCGATTCTCAAAAGAAACCAGATATCTGGATTTTTATGTGAACTATCCTTGTTTTTTGTGTTGTAGACCTGTCACTCATCACATGGCAGATTATGTCAAAAGCTAGTGTTTGCAACAACAATAAACAATAAATCTCACATGGTTTCCGTAAGTCAGGATTTGGGAGTGGCTTCACTGGGAGGCTGTGACTTGGTCTCCAGAAACTGCAGGTAAGATGAGCAGGGGCGGCCACAGCCAGTGAGACAGGACTGGGGCCAGAAGATCACTTGCCAGACGGCTCCCTCCCACACAGGCCAGCAAGTCCCCCTGGGCTCTTTGCAAGCGGCTCAACTCTTGTCACAAGCACCTGTCCACAGGGCTGTGCTTGTCCCCACGTATGGTGACTGTCCTCCCCAGAGTGAGCGACCCGAGAGAGCAGGGTGGAAGTCACAGAGCCTCCCGATTTCAGTCTCAAAGTCACACGCTGTCCATTCTGATGCACTCCCTTGGCTGGAAGTGAGTCCCTAAGCCCCGCCCACACTCAAGAAGCAGGCTCAACCTTTGTCAAGAGGGACGTGTCAAAGAATTTATGGACTTGCTTTAAAAACCATCACATTTTAAAGGGCTAGCAATTAGTTTAGATACAGATCATGTTGTGGTCCACCCCAGGATAGGACAAGTACCACTGAAGGTTGGACTGAGTTCATGGGCACCAAAGTGTACCCTCTGCGCCTTCTGGTCATTGGATGGAAGAGACTGGACAGATCTCTGCCATGAACATATGATGAGGCTCTCGATTTCACAGTCAGGGGAAGTAATTTCCGTGCTGACGCTAGGAAGCGGCCTGGTATTGGTGCATCAGTGTGCTCCCTATGTAGAAAATACAGTGTCCAGCAGAGGAAATATTTCATTTGACAAACTATTGATATCCAGCTGGATTGACGAATGAAGGAGATAATGGAATCTTTAAGAATTCCTTCCTTATTGGTTTGCAAAATCAAGGAAGTTGATGGAAAGTGCACAAATAGGAAAGGTTGGCCCTGTATTTGTTAAATGTTTGTTATTTGTTTAATGATTAGTCTTTGACATGAAATAGTATATTAAAATTCTGATAAGCTTGTATATGTAAGTCACTATTATTTTATTAGCATATAGTGCTGCTGTTGCTGGTTATTCTTTCTGTATTCAGATGGGGTTAACAATAATTCACTTGGGGCGCCTGGGTGGCTCAGTCATTAAGCATCTGCCTTCAGCTCAGGGCGTGATCCTGGAGTTGTGGGATCGAGCCCCACATCAGGCTCCTATGCTGGGAGCCTGCTTCTTCCTCTCCCACTCCCCCTGCTTGTGTTCCCTCTCTCGCTGGCTGTCTCTCTCTCTCTGTCAAATGAATAAATAAAATCTTTAAACAAAAAACAATAATTCACTCAATGATTCAACATATATCTACGGAGCACCCATTATGAGCCAGGCACGTGCTAGACACCTTGAGTATCATGCCAAGCAACGTGCTTTCTTTATTCTACTGAGAGAAAGAAAGACAGAAAGGTAAGCATGTAAAATATTAAGCAAGCTATTTTCAGTTAGTGGTAAGTGCTTTGGTGAAAATCAAGCGGGGGCTGAGATGGAAAATGGGCTGGTATGGTGACACCATTGTAAAGCGGGCAGTCAGGGTGCGTTTTCCTGAGGAGGTGACATTTTACCTGTGACCTGAAGGGTGAGAAGGAGGCAGTCAGGCAAGGACACGGAGGAAGAGCATTTTAGGCAGAGAGACCAGTAAGTGAAGAGGCCTCAGGCAGGGACAGACTTGGCGGAGGAAAGATTCAGAAAGGCTCTCGGGGCTATAGCAGAGTTACAGGGAAAGAAGCTGGAGATGGGGTGGAAAAGAGGGCACAACTTAGCCCACGTGGGGTCTGGCCACCACCGGTTCCATGTATGTCAGCGAGCCCGCAAATCCCTGCAGCGCTAGAGGGCACAAGAAGGGTCTGAAATATTCTACGAATATTCACTTTGTGCTCCTGAAAAGATGCACCGAGAAGGACATCACTGTTTCTGAGGTATCCCAACCCAAACGGCGTAACCCGAATCCCATCTAGAGGAAATATCAGACACATCCACAGAAGACCTGGCCTACAAAATCTGCTGCAGAAGTGTCAAGGTCACGAAAGCTGAAGTTACTGCTCTGGATAAAGGAAACTACTCGGACTGAACAGCTGAAGGTCACGTGTAATCCTGAACCGATCCTGCACCAGCTACAGGACGGCAGTGAGACCCGCGGCATTCCTGTCTGTAGATGAGACCCTCGGATTGCAGCCGGGTCCATTTCCTGATTTGGGTAACTGAGCAGTGGTTGTGTAACAGAATGTCCTTGGTTTCAAGAAATACACACTGAGCGGAATCCCACCTGCTGCTTACTCTCAGACATCCCAGAGGACAAAAATCCTATATGTATTTTAAAAATCATATATACAGTGAAATCGATACTGAGAGAGAGAAGGAGAGGAGGACCGAGGAAGTGAGGAATGCTGATGTTTGAGGAAATTAGAGGCAATAGCTGATATGCCTTGTACTGTTGCTGCAACGTTTTTGTAATTCTGTTGCCTCTCCTTGCAAGTGGCTGCAACGTTTGAAACTACAGGGCAAGCACGGGTTTGCAATCCATGCTGGGTGGCAGAGACAAGAGGTACCCCTGTACACTGCAAAGCCACGGTGATTAGAAGAGTTCGGGCAGTCTTACTGGCGAAACGCGTTATCTATGCCAGCCAGAGTGCGTTTTCCCGTTTTTTCACTGGGCTCTTTGAGATGAGCGTCGTCAGAAGTTCTGGGTTAGGGTTAGTGCAGCTAACGAGCAAACCAAATCATCCGGAACTCCGATTAGAATTCTAAGTGTGAGAACTAGTACTCTTGGTTCCACAGAGTTCCCCTTGGCTTTTCTTGTGGGAAGAAATAGTTTCAAAAAATGCCAGGGAGTTAAGATGGCGGAGGAGTAGGAGACTCCTTTTTCAGCCGGTCCCCCGAGTCGAGCTGGATAGGTACCAGACCAGCCTAAACTACCACGGAACCAGCCTGAGACGCAGGAAGACGCATCTGGATCTCTACAAATGAACATCTCCAGCGCTGAGTATTGAGGTGCGAGCGAGGGCCATGAAACTGTGCACAGATATCGGAAGATAAACGGAGGGAGGGAGCCGCCACGCGTTCGGGGCCGCCCGGGAGCGGTGACGCCACTTGCACGGGGGAGCGGGCAGGGGGCTCAGACGGCACCCGCAAAACAAGGACTGGAGACCCGTGAAGCCGGGTGCGCGCGCCACCAGGCATCTCGCGGTACCAGGAATCCCGGTGCGCTCACTGGAGTCAGACTGAGACCAGGAGGGATGATCCGGGAGCGCGCGTGGGAGCGGCTGGCGGCTGGCGGCGTTAAACACAAAGGACAGAACGCACCCGGCCCTGGAAGTGAGGGCTGGGACGCCGGGTGTGGGGCGCACATCCCGGGACACTGCAGGGTTGAGCAACACCAACAGTAACAGAGTTAAAGTGGCCAGAACATTAGTAGAGAACGGGCCGCAATCCCTCTGTTCCGTGACAGAGGCTGAAATTTGGCCGCTGCTGCTCTGACTCTCAGAAGAGGCACAGCAAACCGCCAGGGAAAGCCGCCAGAGAACAAAAGCCTGGAAATACCGGCTCAGAGAGTGCCCATCCCCATCCTCCCTCGCAGGGGACACGGAGACTCTACCCAAACAGGGTTGCCTGAGTATTGGCGCGGCAGGCCCCTCCCCCAGAACACAGAAGGCAGGCTGAAAAATCAAGAAGCCCACAACCCGGGCGCCTGGGTGGCGCAGTCATTGAGCGCCTGCCTTCGGCTTAGGGCGTGATCCCGGCGTTCCGGAAAGGAGTCCCTCATCGGGCTCCTCCGCTGGGAGCCTGCTTCTTCCTCTCCCACTCCCCTGCTTCTGTTCCCTCTCTCGCTGGTTGGCTGCCACATAAATAAATAAATAAAATCTTTAAAGAAGAAGCCCACATCCCTAAGATCCCTATAAAACAAGGGGCACGGCCTGGGACCCAGTCAATAATTTGGGCTCTGGAAACCCCGCAACCTCTCTTCATCAGAATGACAAGAAGGAGAAGCCCCCCCCAGCAAAGAAAAGACAGTGATTCTGTGGCCTCTGCCACAGAAATAATGGATATGGATGTAACCAAATTATCAGAAATGGAATTCAGAGTAACGATGGTCAAAATGATGAGTAGAATTGAAAAAACTATTAACGAAAAGGTTACTGAGAATATAGAATCCCTAAGGACAGAAATGAGAGCGAATCTGACAGAAATTAAAAATTCTATGAGCCAAATGCAGGCAAAACTAGAGGCTCTGACGGCCAGGGTCGCAGAAGCAGAGGAACGGGTTAGTGAATTGGAGGATGGGTTAATAGAGGAAAAAATGAAAATAGAAGATGGTCTTAAAAAAATCCACGCCCACGAATGTAGGTTACGGGAGATTACTGACTCAATGAAACGATCCAATGTTAGAATCATCGGCATCCCCGAGGGGGTGGAGAAAAACAGAGGTCTAGAAGAGATATTTGAACAAATTGTAGCTGAAAACTTCCCTAATCTAGCAAGGGAAACAAACATTCGTGTCCAAGAGGCAGAGAGGACCCCTCCCAAGCTCAACCACGACAAACCTACGCCACGTCACGTCATAGTGCAATTCGCAAATATTAGATGCAAGGATACAGTATTGAAAGCGGCCAGGGCAAAGAAATTTCTCACGTACCAAGGCAAAAGCATCAGAATTACGTCAGACCTGTCTACACAGACCTGGAATGAGAGAAAGGGTTGGGGGAGCATATTTAAAGCTCTTTCAGAGAAAAACATGCAGCCAAGGATCCTTTATCCAGCAAGGCTGTCATTCAGAATTGATGGAGAAATAAAGACATTTCAGAATCGCCAGTCACTAACCAATTTTGTAACCACGAAACCAGCCCTACAGGAGATATTACGGGGGGTTCTATAAAAGTAAAAAGGCCCCAAGAGTGATACAGAACAGAAAGTCACAGCCAATACAAACAAAGACTTTACTGGCAACATGGCAACATTAAAATCATATCTCTCAGTAATCAGTCTTAATGTAAATGGTTTGAACCATCCCATAAAACGCCACAGGGTTGCAGATTGGATAAAAAGAAATGACCCATCCATTTGCTGTCTACAAGAGACTCATTTCGAACCCAAAGATGCATTCAGACTGAGAGTAAGGGGATGGAGTACCATCTTTCACGCAAATGGACCTCAAAAGAAAGCTGGGGTAGCAATTCTCATATCAGATAAATTGGATTTTAAACTACAGACTATAGTTAGAGATGCAGAAGGGCACTATATTATTCTTAAGGGAAGTATTCAACAAGTGGATATGACAATTATAAATATATATGCCCCCAACAGGGGAGCAGCAAGATACACAAGCCAACTCTTAACCAGAATAAAGAGACATATAAATAAAAATACATTAATAGTAGGGGACCTCAACACTCCACTCTCAGAAATAGACAGAACACCCTGGCAAAAACTAAGCAAAGAATCAAAGGCTTTGAATGCCATACTCGACGAGTTGGACCTCATAGATATATATAGAACACTACACCCCAGAACCAAAGAATACTCATTCTATTCTAATGCCCATGGAACATTCTCAAGAATAGACCATGTTCTGGGACACAAAACAGGTCTCAACCGATACCAAAAGATTGAAATTATCCCCTGCATATTCTCAGACCACAACGCTCTGAAATTGGAACTCAACCACAAGGAAAAATTTGGAAGAAACTCAAACACTTGGAGACTAAGAACCATCCTGCTCAGGAATGACTCGATAAACCAGGAAATCAAAAATCAAATTAAACAATTTATGGAGACCAATGAGAATGAAAATACAACAGTCCAAAACCTATGGGATACTGCAAAGGCAGTCCTAAGGGGGAAATACATAGCCATCCAAGCCTCACTCAAAAGAATAGAAAAATCTAAAATGCAGTTTTTATATTCTCACCTCAAGAAGCTGGAACAGCAACAGAGGGACAGGCCTAATCCACGCACGAGGAAGCAGTTGACCAAAATTAGAGCTGAAATCAATCAAGCAGAAACCAGAAGTACAGTAGAGCAGATCAACAGGACTAGAAGCTGGTTCTTTGAGAGAATCAATAAAATTGACAGACCACTGGCAAGACTTATCCAAAAGAAAAGAGAAAGGACCCAGATTATTAAAATTATGAATGAAAAAGGAGAGGTCACGACGAACACCATTGAAATTGGAAGGATTATTAGAAATTTTTATCAACAGCTATATGCCAATAAACTAAGCAATCTGGAAGAGATGGAATCCTTCCTGGAAACCTATAAACTACCAAGATTGAAACCGGAAGAAATTGATTCCTTAAACAGGCCAATTAATTATGAAGAAATTGAGTCAGTGATAAACAACCTTCCAAATAACAAAACTCCAGGCCCGGACGGTTTTCCTGGGGAATTCTACCAAACATTCAAAGAAGAAATAATACCTATTCTCCTAAAGCTATTTCAAAAAATAGAAACAGAAGGAAAGCTACCAAACTCATTCTATGAGGCCAATATTACCTTGATCCCCAAACCAGGCAAAGACCCCCTCAAAAAGGAGAATTACAGACCGATTTCCCTAATGAATATGGACGCCAAAATCCTCAACAAGATACTTGCTAATAGAATCCAACAGTACATTAAAAGGATTATCCATCACGATCAAGTGGGATTCATACCTGGGATGCAAGCGTGGTTCAATATTCGCAAATCAATCAGCGTGATACATCATATCAACAAGAAAAGACTCAGGAACCATATGATCCTCTCAATCGATGCCGAAAAAGCATTTGACAAAATACAGCATCCTTTCCTGATTAAAACCCTTCAGAGTGTAGGAATAGAAGGTACATTTCTCAATCTCATAAAAGCCATCTATGAAAAGCCTACTGCAAATATTATTCTCAATGGGGAAAAGCTGGAAGCCTTTCCCTTAAGATCAGGAACTCGACAAGGATGCCCACTCTCGCCACTATTATTCAACATAGTACTAGAAGTCCTTGCAACAGCAATCAGACGACAAAAAGGGATCAAAGGTATTCAAATTGGCAAAGAAGAAGTCAAAATGTCTCTCTTTGCAGATGACATGATACTCTATATGGAAAACCCAAAAGAAGCCACTCCCAAACTATTAGAAGTTATAGAGCAATTCAGTAACGTGGCGGGATACAAAATCAATGCTCAGAAATCAGTTGCATTTCTATACACGAATAACGAGACCGAAGAAAGAGAAATTAGGGAATCCATCCCATTTACAATAGCACCAAAAACCATACGTTACCTTGGAATTAACTTAACCAGAGACGTAAAGGACCTATATTCTAGAAACTATAAATCACTCTTGAAAGACATTGAGGAAGACATAAAAAGATGGAAAGATATTCCATGCTCATGGATTGGAAGAATTAACATAGTTAAAATGTCCATGCTACCCAGAGCAATCTACACTTTCAATGCTATCCCGATCAAAATACCGAGGACATTTTTCAAAGAACTGGAACAAATAGTCCTTAAATTTGTATGGAAACAGAAAAGGCCCCGAATCTCCAAGGAACTGTTGAAAAGGAAAAACAAAGCTGGGGGCATCACAATGCCGGATTTCGAGCTGTACTACAAAGCTGTGATCACAAAGACAGCATGGTACTGGCACAAAAACAGACACATAGACCAATGGAACAGAATAGAGAGCCCAGAAATGGACCCTCGGCTCTTTGGGCAACTAATATTTGATAAAGCAGGAAAAAACATCCGGTGGGAAAAAGACAGTCTCTTCAATAAATGGTGCTGGGAAAATTGGACAGCTACATGCAAAAGAATGAAACTTGACCACTCTCTCACACCATACACAAAAATAAACTCCAAATGGATGAAAGACCTCGATGTGAGACAGGAATCCATCAAAATTCTAGAGGAGAACATAGGCAGCAACCTCTACGACATCGGCCAAAGCAACCTTTTTCATGACACATCCCCAAAGGCAAGAGAAACAAAAGATAAAATGAATTTATGGGACTTCATCAAGATTAAAAGTTTCTGCACAGCCAAGGAAACAGTCAGAAAAACTAAGAGGCAGCCCACGGAATGGGAGAATATATTTGCAAATGACACTACAGATAAAGGACTGGTATCCAAGATCTACAAAGAACTTCTCAAACTCAATACACGAGAAACAAATAAACAAATCAAAAAATGGGCAGAAGATATGAACAGACACTTTTCCAATGAAGACATACAAATGGCTAACAGACACATGAAAAAATGTTCAAAATCATTAGCCATCAAGGAAATTCAAATCAAAACCACACTGAGATACCACCTTACGCCAGTTAGAATGGCAAAAATAGACAAGGCAAGAAACAACAATTGTTGGAGAGGATGTGGAGAAAGGGGATCCCTCCTACATTGTTGGTGGGAATGCAAGTTGGTACAGCCACTCTGGAAAACTGTGTGGAGGTCCCTTAAAAAGTTAAAAATTGAGCTACCCTATGATCCAGCCATTGCACTACTGGGTATTTACCCCAAAGATACAGACGTAGTGAAGAGAAGGGCCATATGCACCCCAATGTTCATAGCAGCAATGTCCACAATAGCTAAATTGTGGAAGGAGCCGAGATGCCCTGCAACAGATGACTGGATTAAGAAGTTGTGGTCCATATATACAATGGAATATTACTCAGCAATCAGAAAGAATGAGTTCTCAACATTTGCTACAACATGGACGGCACTGGAGGAGATAATGCTTAGTGAAATAAGTCAAGCAGAGAAAGACAACTATCATATGATTTCTCTCATCTATGGAACATAAGAACTAGGATGATCGGTAGGGGAAGAAAGGGATAAAGAAAGGGGGGGTAATCAGAGGGGGAATGAAACATGAGAGACTATGGACTATGAGAAACAAACTGAGGACTTCAGAGGGGAGGGGGGTGGGGGAATGGGATAGACTGGTGATGGGTAGTAAGGAGGGCACGTATTGCATGGTGCACTGGGTGTTATACACAACTAATGAATCATCGAGCCTTACATCGGAAACCGGGGATGTACTGTATGGTGACTAACATAATATAATAAAAAATCATTAAAAAAAAAATGCCAAAGATAGAAACATTGGTGTTCTCACCACCTGGAGTTATACAGTGGTTAATATGTTGTCCTATTTGCTTCAATTACCTTCTTTTAACCGAAGGGAACCTTGCAGATAGCCTTCTTTGACCGTTCTGCCCATCCCCGTTACACCCCTTCCTACTGTCTCTTGAAACAACAGCCTCGGGATTGTCTTATCATCGTAGTCAAGTAAAAAAAAAATTATCCACACACATTCAAGAACTAATACGTTTTGTGTTTATAAAAATGTCCGTAAATGGTATGCTGTACCATCTCTCTGTAAAATTATATATACTGTGTAAAGCTATTATCACATCTTTCTTGAACTTCCTTCTTTGCTCAACATCATCCTTTGAGATCTAACCCTGTTGATACAGAGGAACGTGCTTCCTTTTAGATGCTGTACCAGAATCCAGTTAAATATTTGTATACATTTCCCTGTCAATGGATCTTTCTGGAAGTTCCCTTTTTTGTTGCTATAGTGTTATAGTGAGTGCTTGCGATACTATCTCCCGTGCGTCTGTGCGAGCTTAACTACAGGGAATCTCTCTAGAAGTGGAGGTACCGGGTCGTCAGCTCTCTCGGCATTTATGTTTTAGCAGTTCCTGCTCTCCTGAGAGGCCAAGCAATGCACACTCCCACCAGCAGCAGAGAGAGCTGCTTGGTGTTTTCCTGAGGGTCCTTTGGGGCCCTCGGACTTGAGTTCCCAGCAGGCAGGTTCGCAGAAGCCTTGTGCCCAATTTGCGTCAGTTGTGTTCCCAACAGGCTTGCTTGCAAAGTGCACTCAGGACGAAGTGACTAACTCCTTCTTGGTCATTTGGGTTTTCTTTGCTCTGGGAAGAGTCCCACGGTGGAATCCTTTCTGAGCAACCTGACTATTCTGATGGGGCCATTAGCTGCCTGCTCTTGCTGTGGGTGTGGACACTTGCTTGCAGAGGGGACCAAGAAGACCTGGTTAAAGGAGAATCTGTGGCTGTCCACACAAATGCCAAAAACGGGCCTTGGATTTAGGGTAAGAGGTTGGAGGACTCCATTCGGCTCACATCCTTGTTAGAGGCAAATGGATTGTAATCACAATCAACATTTGTTGAGCTCGTGGCTCATCTTATTTTGTACCTATACTGACCCTCTGAGGTGGGTACCCCCAGCAGCACGCGACTTCTGAGTGCGTGCATCCTGTCTGGACTCTTGACAGCTTTATCCCCTCCAGAGTCTGGAACCTAAACGCTCATGGATTCCATCCGAGTTTGTAACTGGGATGAGAAGAGCTGCCAAGTTTGAAAACGTGATTTCATCATCCTGTTTGCAGGATACGGTCACAAAGGCTGCTGAGCAATAGATGCTTTAAGAAGGGTGGCTGGCTTTTCAGGGTGGGAAAAAGTATCTTTCAGTCTTTTACCCCCAAGTAGGTTCTGGTTGAGGCCAGGGACACGGGGCTGGGGGTGGGACTAGGAACGCAGGGAAGGGGTCAGGGGTCGAGGTGAGACGGAGAAGGGGGCACTGAATTAAAGTGGCCTAGGGCTGGGGCCACAGGGAAGGTTAGAGTTAGACCTAGAGCGAGCTCGAGAACCCGGGTTTGGCAGGAAGGGGCCCGCGGCTGGGAGCGCAGGTTAGGGGCCTAGGGTGGGCCCTGAAGAATGGTATTTGGGAGGAAGGGATGGGGGTGCGGCGAGAGGGGAAGAAGGCAGGCCGGGGGCGGGGAAGAAGGCAGGCCGGGGGCAGGGAAACGGCCTAGAGGGTGATGGGGGCCTAGGGGAGGTGGGTAGTGGGCGGGATGGGGGGCTCGGGAAGTGGGAGGTGTGGGAGGTAGGCCCTGGGGTGGCGGCGAAAGAGAAAACGAGCTGGGGGCGCAGGGCAGGCCGTAGGTGGTGCGGAGAGAGCGATGTGGAAGCTGCCGGGGAGGCAGGCGTGGCCCGCAGCCCAACATGGGGCCGCCCGGGAACTGCTGTACCGCGTTCGCACGGCGAGCCGCCCGACCTGGGAAGCCCAGAGGCTTTGTGTGGGCCGCTCAACGAGAGTTTCCCGCCCAAGGTGCCTGCCCTCTCCTCCCCGTTCTGTCGCGCGGCTGCACCAGGGCGCGCCGCGTCGCCGTCGGCGCATGCGCGCGCGGGAACCCGCCCTCCAGGCCAATGCACGTGGCCCCGCGGGCCGGCGTGCGTGCGCGCGTCCGCTCTGCGTCCCGCGCTCGCCCGCGCCCGTCGCCCCGTGAGTCTTCCCTCCGCGCCAGGCCGACGGGTGTGGCCGTCCGAGCCCGCGGCGTGCGTGCGCGCGCGCGCCGGGCCACGTGGGAGCGGCGCGGCGCCGTTGCCCCGCCCTTCCTCGGCGCGCGCCGGCGTCGGCTGCGTCTCCGGGCATTTGAATTGCGCTTCCGCCATCTTTCCAGCCCTCAGTCAGACGGGCCGGAGACGCTTCTGGAAGGTAGTGCGGTGGGGCCGGGCCCGGGGCCGCGGGGGCCGCGGGGCCTCGGGGGCTGGGGGCACCGGGGGCACCGGGAGACTGGGAGCCGGAGCGGGCGGCGGCGGGGACGAGGGCGGTGGCGGTTGCGCGGGCCCGGGCGGCGGCGGCGGGCTCTCCCCTTCCCCCCGCGGTGGAGGCCGCAGGCCGGCGCCGGGACGCGAGCCGCGGTGGGCCCGGGCCGGGCGGCGGACGCGGCCCAGGGCGGACAGCAGGCCCGGGGCGGAGGGGGCGCGCGATTGGGCTCTGTGCGGCCCGGCCTCCCCCGCGCCCCGGCCCTGCCTGGCCTCCCGGCCTCCCTCCCCTGCGGGCGCGCCGCCAGGCCCCGCGGACGGAGCAGCGCCGCCCGCCGTGAGCGCGCCGCGGCCCCCGCCCCGGCCGGGGTGTGCGCGCGTGGGGCCCGCCGCCCGGCGCCCCTTTGTGGGCCTGGGCACGTGGGGCGGGCCCGGCCATGTGGCTCCCGGGCCCGCCGCCGCGCCGCCGACCCCACGTCTTTCTCTTCGCTCCCCAGCACCAGCGCCATGGCTGCCCAGGGAGAGCCCCAAGTCCAGTTCAAAGTACGTGGTCGGGGGGGTGGGCGCCGCGCGCGGGGTCCGCGGGGAGCGGGTGCGGGTGGCGGCGGCCCGGGAGGCGCTCGGATGCCGGGGCTTCTCGCCAACGTGTGCCGTCCCGCAGCTGGTGCTGGTTGGCGATGGCGGCACCGGGAAGACGACGTTCGTGAAGCGTCACCTGACGGGTGAATTCGAGAAGAAGTATGTAGGTACGTGGGGGGCCAGGCGCCGGGGCCCGCGGGTGGGGGGCGCCAGCTCCGGGCTCACGGCCGTGCTTCTGTTGCAGCCACCTTGGGCGTGGAGGTGCACCCGCTCGTGTTCCACACCAACAGGGGACCCATCAAGTTCAACGTGTGGGACACGGCCGGTCAGGAGAAATTCGGCGGGCTGCGGGACGGCTACTACATCCAAGGTAGGCGCGGAGGGTGCGCTGCCCGCGGGGCGCCGAGCCGCACGCGGGGAAAGTTGAGGGCTGCCACGGCGTCGCCTGCTGTGTCATGATAGGCGCGGTGTACAGAGCCGGACTTTACAGAGAGGCTCAGAACACAAGACAGTAAGCGTCACACAAGCTGTTGCTGTAGCATCAGGAATAGTTGGGGCTTTTTTTATTTTCCCCCCCAAAATGATTTCAGAACTGCAAACAATGATGCATAAAGAAAATGCCTCCTGGAATCTCACTTCTCTGGTTGGTGAAAAGTTACGAGTAGTCCTTCATGCGTTATGCTCTTTGACTGTACAAATAACAGAAAACTGTTGAGCCGGAAAAGTGTTAGGCTGTACATACTTTGTGGTTTGTTGTCATAATTGAATTATGGTTTTCCTTGGAGATCAGTATGTAGACCTGAGGTTTCTTTAAGCAAAAAGATAATGTATTCTGATGTGTCTAGTCATTTTAGGGTCTTTAGAGAAATAGGTTCCTAGGGGCGCCTGGGTGGCACAGCGGTTAAGCGTCTGCCTTCGGCTCAGGGTGTGATCCCGCCATTGTGGGATCGAGCCCCACATCAGGCTCCTCCGCTATGAGCCTGCTTCTTCCTCTCCCACTCCCCCTGCTTGTGTTCCCTCTCTCGCTGACTGTCTCTATCTCTGTCGAATAAATGAATAAATAAATCTTTAAAAAAAAAAAAAAAAGAAATAGGTTCCTAGATCTTCAGAATAGAAGAGACAGGTCTGGGATGCTGATCTACTTTTGATTTTTGGGAGGGGGCAGTATTAATGAAGTTTTACAGCAGAGAGATTTGATATGGCAAGCTGGTCGTTCATACTTAAAAAGTGGAATTTTAAATTTTGCTGTGCGTTCCGGTTATTAAGATTTTTAGGCTTGAAAGAGACCTTGGGAATGAGTGAAGAAATAGAGATGGCCTGATGCCTGGTCCGTGCACCTTAGCAATCCTTGTCTGTGCGGGAAATCCTAGGTTTGTAACCCTTATTCTAAATCTTTTTTTTAGCCCAGTGTGCCATTATAATGTTTGATGTCACGTCAAGGGTTACTTACAAGAATGTGCCTAACTGGCATAGAGATCTGGTACGAGTGTGTGAGAACATCCCCATTGTGCTGTGTGGCAACAAAGTGGACATTAAGGACAGGAAAGTTAAGGCAAAATCTATTGTCTTCCACCGAAAGAAGAATCTTCAGGTATGTTTCTTAAAACTTGCTGTTTACTGCGTCATTGCTCTATCAAACATAAAATTACAGTAACACGTCTAGTAAAGGGATTCGTAGCCGTCTGTGGTGCAGATCAGAAGAGTTCTCTCAGTTCGGAACATCCAAATGATGAGTGAGTAGTAGAGTTTTTAAAACTAATTTTATTTTATTTATTTATGTTTTGAACAGTACTATGACATTTCTGCCAAAAGTAACTACAATTTTGAAAAGCCCTTCCTGTGGCTTGCTAGAAAACTAATTGGAGACCCTAACTTGGAGTTTGTCGCCATGCCCGCTCTTGCCCCACCAGAGGTTGTCATGGACCCAGCTTTGGCAGCACAGTATGAGCACGATCTAGAGGTAGGATGTTCAAGTGTCCAACCACGTGGTCTGTTTTGGCGTCTTGTGTTCCTGATGGCTCTAATCCAGAGTATGACCCCGTTGTGTCCTTTTCTAGGTTGCTCAGACAACTGCTCTCCCGGATGAGGATGATGACCTGTGAGAACGTGCAGCTGGAGCCCAGCGTCAGAAGTCTAGTTTTATAGGCAACTGTCCTGTGATGTCAGTGGTGCAGCGTGTTTGCCACTTTATTATATAGCTGAGCAGAACATGTGCTTAATCTTTGGGATGCTGAAGGAGATGAATGGGCTTCGGAGTGAATGTGGCAGTTTAAAAAGTACCTTCATTTTTTGGACCTGCATACTTAGCTGTTTTGGAACGCAGTTGTTTCCTTCCTCTGTTCAGATATGAGACTGCTATAGTCCCATCACAATATCCAGTGGTGAAATCTCCGTTTGTCACTGTCATTCCCATTCCTTTTCGTTTAGAATCAGAATAAAGTTGTATTTCAAATATCTAAGCAAGTGAACTCCTCCCTTGTTTGGTAAGCATTTTAAAACCACTCACAGGGAAAGTTGTGCCATGTTATTGTTTAAATTGCCTTTGCTATTCTCACTTAATTTGAAGCCTTGCAAGTTAAATTCTTATGTCTATTGTACGTTTGAATCCTTTCACGAAAGTGACAGGACAGGTGTCAGAAATCTTCTGTTTGGTAAGTTGTTAATGGGGCATGAACGTCATCAGTGCTATTAAGCTATGATGTCTATCCCACCTGCCTGTTGACTGGGTGGTGTCCTCTGGGGAAGAGCTTGAGTCTTCTGTCACCTGTCAGAACAGAACAGTGCGTGTCTTAGACTTTTCAGATAGGCATTTTAAGAATTACAGTTGCTGTTGCTTTGTGGCTGAAGTCACCGTGCTCTAATGAGGTTTTCAGGGTCCGGTCGAACCATACAAATGATGGCAGGAACTTGACAGAAGTCTCAAATATTTGTTAAAAATGAGTGTAAGTTATTCATTTATTTGCTTTTTGTTTTAATGTTACATGTTTAATGTAAAATTGGTATTCTAGAAAGATGTTCCACGTTTACATGCTGCTTTCAAGTATTCCCAAGCTTTAAAGATGCCGAAGATTAAGGATTTAAGTTGGACACCTCACAGCTTTGTTGCTTTTTTCTGAAGGAGTTTTGTGGCCAGTTCAAGGGCACAGACAAAATAAACACTAAACAGAAGAGTAGACCTTAGAATGGCTTCTCAGTAAACGTGAAACATTGCAAAAGTTTCATTGGATGAAACCGTTTATCTTTGTATGATTTCCACATTTATAAATGAGTTGGGTCTGCCTTGCGTGAGTTGGACCCGTTGACGCTATGCTGTAGCAGTTGGGAGTCTTAAACTATTTTGCTCGTGTGAGCACTGCTATAGTTCAGGTTACCAAAGTTCTTTAGATGTCCATTTCTCCTTAAATGATTACTTTCCTACCTAAGAAGAAGGTAGGGTTTGCTTAAATATAGGGAAAAAAATACAAAGGATAGAATTGAATAAATTTCAATATTGAGTAAATGTACCCATAGGTTTGCTTACAGATTTGAACTGCTGTATACGCTACGCTATATTCGGTTCAAAACCAGGTTATGTCTGGAACTTGAGAAGATTCTTCCCGTAATTGGGGTGACACCTTCTTCAGATACTTAATAGAAGGCATATGTGTTTGTGACCTGTGTGGAATGCAAGCGTGACATGACGACTCAGAATCTGAAATGTAACGTTAAATTTGGAAGCTGCTTCACTTACCTGTTTAATATGGGGTGGGAGAGAATTTACAAGTCTTAACTGAAAGAAAAATTTGCTGCAAAATATATTGTTTCTTTTTGTCTGGATTTTCTGAATCATCTCTAGTATTCCCTGGGAAATAAGGGTCAGCACGCATTACCTCCCTGTGAGGGTGCGTTTCTATGCAGGTTATACACGTGGGGGACGTTTCCCCCTCCATTTTGTGAAATGTGATGTGTAACGGGGAAGCCCTGACTTGGGAGCCTGTGCCCTTGTTGCGTTAATGCAGACCAGTAGGGTCTGTTAGAGTGCGGGCCGGAAGAATGAGCGTGGCTTGGCTCGCACATGGAGTGTCGAGCGTTGGTTCCTTCGGACGGTGTTCATCGTATTTGGTGACTTGTCACAACTGAGCAAAATCAGTACGGAGCACTGGTAAGATGCAGGAAGGGCAAGGTGTCTGCAAAGCAGTTTGATGGTGTTCTCTGGCTCTCGATGTACAGAGTGGGTTCTCTGTCCTATCAGCACATCTGGGGCAGGGCAGAGGTTTGCAAAAATACATTAAACTTCCAAAGAACTGATTGTTTGGCTCAGGAGTGCATGTGTACCTCAAGCATCTTGAGAGAATTTGTTTTTGTGAAAACATCACTTTCTCTTAGGAAATGAGGTGAGCACATGGCTGAAGGTTCATTTGGTTTGACTTTGCCAGTTGTGCACGTGGGACCAACTTCAGGTGTTTGTTGGGCTGCAGGTTTCTTGCCAGTTTCCAGTCACAGGAGGCAGGTGCTGAGCCCACCTTGAAGTTCATCTCCACCCTTCTCGCACCCTCTGACCTTCAGACCTGGAGCCCTGTTGAGGGTAAAAGGTGGGCCGAAGCAATGCAGACCGTCCTCGGAGTCCAGGAAGCAGGTGTCCTGCCTTCCCTGCATGACCTTGCTGGTGGCTGTCCCACCTGCAGCTTTGTGCAGGCTCCAGAGTGCCCCTTTGGTCTCCCGTGGCAGTTTGCACATGGTCCGCTGCCCCTCAGCCCTGGGTGGAAGGGTCAGCTGGCGTTTGTCCCCCTCACTAATCTAATCTGCTGTGAGGGCACTGATAATCTCTGCCCTCTCCTGTCCCTCTGGTTACCAGGTTTTCTGAGGGATCAGAAGGGGAGGAACTTGGTTAGAGAGGGTGGGATCATGGGGGTGGGGAAGGTCTCCCTCCCGGAGTTTGTAGTTTGCAGCTGCCTCTGTCCATTTATTCCAGCTCAGTTGAGGAACCTTGCCTGGTGGGGTTCGTGGAATTAAAATGGTAGGGTTGGTAGTGCTGTCCCGTTCAGCCACAGGAGGTGGGAGGGGAACCTTGGATTTAGTGGCTTTTCAGTTGCCTTTAAGAAGCAGAGTAGAAAACCACTGCAGGTAAGTAGTCCTTTTGTGATGTGGGTAGAGGATTGCTTACGTCCTGAGCTGTGTGCTCCGGGATGCTTCACCCTGGTGGGGAGGTGGGCAGTCAAAGAGCTGCGGAAAGAAGCGTTAGGACCGCAGCGAGCTGGTCCGCAGAACTAGACCACTGTGAAAGCAGGGGTGGCATTCACCTGGGAGAGGTGTGGAAGATAGAAGGCTGTGAGGTGAAGGGAGCAGAGCCCTGCAGTGCGGTGGTTTAGGGGTGGATCCAGCGTTCAGTGCACGGTGGGGAGCCCCTGAAGGGTCAGGAACATTTTAAAGCTTGTTCTGGTGGCAGGCCTGGGTGCCCAGGGACCAGTGGCCATCCTGCCCTGGCCCACCGAGGTCCCCTCCACACTGCAGTATTCCAGGGAAGGGAGGCTGGTCCAACAAACGCAGAGCAGAAACTTGAATGAGCCTGAACAGCAGGCACCGTGTGACGACTCCTTTTCCTCCGTCTTCTTGGAAGTGATGGGCAACCAGAATTGATGTTAACGGCGTGCAACGTGATACTTGATACACGTGAACTGGTTACCACAACCAAGCTGTTTGCCGTGTCCACCTCTGTTGTCTGTGTGTAGTAAGAACACTTAAGATGCGTTCTCCGCACATTCCAAGCGTGCACGGTCATAGTAACTAGTCAACATGCCAAGTGTTGGGTCTTCAGAACCCGTTCGTTGTGCACAACTGAGGCTTCGTGCCCTGCGACCAGCTACCCACGCCCCCCCCCGCCCCCCGCCCTGCAGTCAGCGCCCTACTGTCTGCTTCTCGGAGTTCGACTTGCTTAGATCCCATGTAGAATTATGGCCACGGGCCACTCGTCCGTCCGGCTTAGTTTCACCACGCACAGTGTCCTCCAGTTTCATCGATGTTAGCGTTAGGGGATTTCCCTTTCGGAGGCTGAATAAGTCCTCGTCCACATACAGCTCGTTTTCCTTGCCCTTTCACTGGCCGGGGGACACTGAGGCTGACTGCACATCTTCGCTACTGTGCAAGTTTGCCCCTCAGACGAAGGGTAAAGAGCCCAGCTGCTCGGAAGTGGGGCCGACACTCGAGCCGCAGTGCCCCTATGAAGTTGCCCGCGAATCCAGCGCCACTTGGTCGGGAAAGCACACTGTTGGGAAGAACACCCTTGGGTCCCGGCGCCGAAGCCAGCCAGGCAGGGGGAACTTCTGGGCAGTTTTTGGGTGAGTAACCTTGGCTTTCTGCCTTTCATTTCCTGACATGTCTGATGATTCTTCCCCCCAACATGAAAAAAGCTACATACTTTATATATTAAAAGTTCAGGGATTTGGACAGTTAAAACGCACACCACACTTCCTCCCATTGAGAGGTAACTGTTGAGGACGTTTGGTCACATATTCTTTGAGACGTTTCCCCAAAAAGCAGGGTTATGCTAAAATACCGTTTTGTGATCGTTTTTCATTTTTTATTCTGGGTGTTTCTATACCAGACAGTTTAACATCACTTCTGACAATTGCTAGGAACCCGTAGGGTGGACAGGCCACTGTGTTGGCTGACAAATCCGGTCAGGTTGCTTCCGTGACCTCCTCCTCAAGGTACACCTTTCAGAGGGGATTTAGGAAAAAAGAGGAATTTATTCCCAAATCCTTAGAACCGCCTTGCTTCACCTCCATGTGCTACTGAAATAGCCATTTTTTTTTTTTTAAGATTTGTTTGTTTTAGAGAGCGCAGAAGGGGAGGGGCAGAGGGAGGGAGAGTATCTCCAGCAGACTCCCAGATGAGCGCGGAGCCTAACGCAGGGCCCTGAGATTACGATCTGAGCTGAAACCAAGCTGAGCGTTCAACCAACAGCCACCCAGCTGCCCCCAGACAGCCACGTTTTTAATTTTAACTTCTGAAGATGTGCTCTGCTTACCAAATCGTACTAGATGGAAAATCAAAGTTATTTTTTAAGTTCTGTGTGTCCCCAGTGTGTGACGTAGTGCTAGATGCCGACAGCGGTACGCGCCGGGTCAGTCCTCTTACCAAACAGGCCCCTTGCTGCCATTTACTCTGCGTTTTCAGAAACGTACAAAGTGCGGGGTATACGCTCACCCCTCCGCAGGTGTTCGTATCCTGTTGTGTTCCCGTTTGGAGCTCAGAAAATACTGACTGGCGATGTTGGGGTTGGATTTAAAGGGAGACAATCTGGGGGGACGTAGGGCTAACCAGAAAACCTGTGGTGATACCATGGAAATTGAAAGCTTAAATTAAAAAACAAACACATAACAGCCCAGATCCCTGAAAGCATTGCATTAATACGAAGGAGCGGACTGGTCCCTTGTTCATCAGGGTTTCCGTGTACAGCATGTTCTTTTTTTTTTTTTTTAAAGATTGATTTATTTTAGAGCTCAAGCAGAATGTGCGGTGCACAGGGAGAGGGAGAGAATCTCAAGCGGACTCCCCGCTGAGCTCAGAGCCAGACACAGGGCTCGACCTCATGACCCTGAGATCACGACCTGAGCTGAAACCAGGAGTTGGTTGCTCAGTGGATTGAGCCCCCCAGCGCCCCGCCTATGGCGGGTTCTTACCTTGTGCTCCATCCATAGCCGCCGGCCCCTGTGTGAGTGGCTGAGGCTGCCCCTCCCCCCGTAGGACAGGGCTAGCCCCTGGCCGCTGCTGTCCCACCAGAACAGACAGAGGGGCAGGTAAGCAGTAAGCCCGAGTGTCCGTGATTGGAGTCCCGCGGTTTCAGGGCTGCATAAGAAGGTAAACCTTGTCGTAACAGAACCGTGAACACACCGATGACTTAACACTCTCGTTCCCAGCCGGGCCATCCTTCACAGTGGGCCAGACCCTCTACCGCTGGTGTCTCCCTCCCAGAGCTGCGTCCCATCCCCAGGGATCTGGAATGCTGAC
>NW_024425897.1:28569467-28616674 GCF_017311325.1 Ursus maritimus
TGACTTGGGGCCGGGGGGGTGGGGTGGGGAGTGTGTGGCCAGGAGGCAGGGTCTCAGATCCCCGGCTGTGGCCGTCAGAAGGGGAGCTGCCCCCTCAGTCCCGTGGTGATCCCCCTCCAGGCACACGGCTGCCCCATAGGCGGGGGGGCTCCACCCGCAGGGCCGCAGGGGGAGGTGCTGGGCACTGAGCCAGCACACGCTGTATTAGAAATGAGTATGTATTTTTCAGATAACCATTAACATTTTTTACGTAAATGCACATTTTCGTGTTTATGGCATGAACAATGTTTTCTTTCCAAGAAATTGGAATGGGATATTATTGGTCAGAGATTATGAAAGTCATTGTGTTTCAAAAGGCATCCTCAAACTACTCTTTGGGGACCTGATTTATTTTTTTAATATCTTGGATTATTTTAATAATTTCTCTTAGCTTATTTTGCAATAATAAGCTTATTGTTGCGATCTTTTTAAAGAGGGTGTGTCTCATTGGCATCAGTTCACTGTCTGTGTTCTGTCATTTACGTCCCCTGTCCTCTCTCCCACAAGTGTTCTCTGAACCCCACCCTGACCCCTCTCTGCTGCTTGTTTTGGGGAACTCCCCTGAACGTTCAGAAGGGAGGGTTAGATCCGGGCGGCTTGCTTCTCTGTTCTATTCGTGATGTTTAGAAAGCATCTCCAGACTTGGAAATCCCTCCTTTTTTCTGGGCTAGGGGTTTCCTTTTTCCCTGTCCCTCCTACTTGGGAATCTGTTGCTAGAAGCTTCTTCTCCATGTGGGGCTCGCCCTAGGAGGAGCTTCTGGGCTGGCCTGCTGGGCTGCCTACCAGGGCCTGGACGGGCCACTCGGATGAGCAACGCTTGTCTTCTCCCAGTCCTGAAGGTCGGGAGTCCAAGGTCAAGGTGCTGCAGGGTTTGGTTTCTGCTGAGGCATCTCGCTGGTTTGCGGCCAACCCTGTGTCCTCACGTGTCCTTCCCTCTGAGTGTGCTGGACGGAGGGATGGCTCAGTCTCAGGCCACTAGGCCTACCCCGCTAGAGCTCCGCCCTCGTGACCTCCCTGCAGGCCTCACCTGCGGACACAGCCACCCTGGGGGGTAGGGCCTTCAGCATGGGATTTCCAGGGGCACAGACATCCAGTCCCTACCGCTCGTTAGTTTCGTGAGTTGATAAGGTGCAGATGGTCCTTGAGCCCAGCTGGCGACCACCTCCCCATGTGCGGGAACGCCCGCTCCCAGCGCTGTGCTCAGGCTGGCCAGCCCTCTGTGCCCCGGCGAAGAGCTTGTTGACCCTGCTGGCGTTCTGCGTTTAGACTCTTCGGTTACTGGCCACGTGGCTTCTTGCCCCCTTCCCTTCAGAGACGCTGACACCGTGAGGGACTTCTGGCTGTCGTGGTTTGTCCCTAGGTTTGGTTTGATTTGGTTAGATGACGAGATTTTTTGTTTTACTACTCCGTTTGGGTGTCCTGGCAGAGTGAAAATATGCCACCACTGCCAGCCCGTGACACACGACCGCCGAAACACTGACCCTGAATTGAATGCCGCTCTCAAACTTAGCCAACTTACGGAAGTCCGGGATCAGAGGAATACGTTAGTTCGCACTGTCCAGCAAAGCCCAGAATATGGGAAACTCAACAGAACAACTAACGTCCTCCTGGTGGGGGAAGAAGGACAAGGGGGAAATCATGGCTTAAAAAGAGGCCTGAGAGGAACGTGGATTGGAAGCAGTCCGCGTACCTTGTTAGATGCCGATTTGGGTAAAGTCTAAATGCAACTGAGGGACGGTTACACTATAGTGTGGATTCCCCGTGTGGCACCACTGGGGACTTGCTGACCATCTGTCTCAGTGTGACACGGTTTCTACAAGTCGGCTTCGTCTGCAAATGGACATTTCTGTCCCGAAAGACGAAGACTCCCCGTCCGTCCTTGACCCGCCAGGCTTAGCGCTGGCCCATGAGTGTCCCCGGCTCCCCCGTCCCGGTACGGACGGCAAGGTGGCAGTTTCCTAACCTGTCACCCCTCCTACGTCGGTTAGCTGTGACTTTTTCATGGAGCATGACTGCTCTTCAGCACCTGTTTGCCCTGAAAAGTAGCCTCTAGGGACAGGCAGAATGAATACTTGATTCTGGTCCTTGATCGGTTTCCTGGGCAGTGACTTGATGCTTGCTCTCTAGGACTGACCAGGAGATCGTCTTTGTAGTATTGTTATGCGTATATACATTTCTACATATTTGGTGTGCTTCCCTACGGTGCTGTTTTCTTCTGTGATGGTCAAATTGTGCTCTCTTTGGCCAGTGGGGACCCTCCCAGGGGAGTTTCATGTCATTTGGATAGGACCCTTTTCTTTCTGTCTTGCTTTTTAAAAAATTATTTATTTATTTATTTATTTATTTGACAGAGAGAGCACGCACACAAGCAGGGGGAGTGGCAGAGGGAGAGACAGACTCTGTGCTGAGCAGGGAGCCCAACATGAGGCTCGATCCTGGCACCCTGAGATCATGACCGGAGCCAAAGGCACACACTTAACTGAGCCACCCAGGTGCCCCCTCTCCCCCGATTGTTTTCTCTTTTAATAACTTTTTATGCTGGCATGACAATGTCCTGGGGTCATCCTGTACTTTTCTTGCTTAGACCCAGCAGCAAAGATTTCCCCAGGACCCCGGAGGAATGATATTTAGAGGCCAGAATCTGGGTGTTGCTTACACATGACCCAGGTGTTTGTCTGTAGGCATTTCAGTTTGTGAATTCTTGTTACAAGTTGAACTTGATGGTTTAAATTTTCATTGGCCGTGAATGAGACAGAAACTGTAAGTCCATTTGGGAGCGTGCATGTGTGTGTGTGTGTGTGCACGCATGTGTGTACGTTTGCATGTGCGTGCATGTGCGTGTGTATGTGTGTGTGTGCAGACAGAGCCCAGCACAGTTGTAGGAATCAACCTATTATTAAATCTGTACGTCTGTCTCTGAGGTTTTTCTTTCACTTTTCACTGTACAGAAATTGAGTAGGGTTTGAGATAGCAGGACGGTCACCTTCGTTTTAGGACTTTCACATTACTTTTCCTAAGAAGCCAGCACAGAGGGCAAGGTATTTGCGTGGGTTAAAGCAGGTGTGTGTGGGGCCTGGGCCTGACCTCAAAATCCACGTTAAGAATCTGGATTTTATACCAAACAACAGAATCGCCCCAGGAGCCTGGAGGACAGGCTTGCAGCGGTGGTTTTGGTCACCACTGAGATCCTGACAAAATGTAGATTTTGCTGGTTGGCGACCCTCTTAAAACTAAACCACCAAATATTTGGGAATATTAAATCCTTAATACTCTAGTTTAATAAAGCTCTTTAGTGTATCTGCTTGTTGTCTGAGGATAATTGGTATTAAAAGTAGTCACTTGAAATAAACTATCTAAAATAAGCGTCAGAGTTCCCGAGTAAAGAGTGAAAAATGATTAAGACTGAGTTCTGAAAAATGGAGCTAAAAATTATGACAAGTTTTGTATTTAGTGCCACTGAGCCTGTAATTGAAATTAGATGCCAATTCTTGGAACAAACCAAACATGAGTTGCATGAATTGGGGAAGAACGCAATTTGTACGGTAGAATTCTAGAATATTCTCCAGCACACACTGGATTTTCACAGCATCATCTTCCTCTTTAATGTAAGCGTATCTGAGGCCTTTGTTTGTGTTTTAGTCCTTAGGTTATTCCCTCCGGAATGCTGACCGTCCTTCTGATTTCTCTTCTTCCATTTCCGCTGGTCTAGATCTGCCCGATATACAGTTTATCCAGTCTCGCATCTCTTGTCACACTTGGACTTTCCTAACTGATTTTTGCTGCAGCTCTGTTCATCCCCAAGGGCCAGAGGCACCAGGACCACTGATGCCGGACTCACCGATCCAGGCAGTGGTGCTCGCAGGCACGCTGCTGGCTGACTTGTGGCAGGCATTTTACAAATGGTCTTTAGGGAACAGTCCTGTGTTTGGGCAACTTTTGCCTCTGGTTGCAAGCTCAGTTGGGAGTATTGGACGCTGAGGGCCTTCCGTGCTGCCTGTGGTTCTCAGGGCAGTCCCGTGAGCAGCCGAGGCCTAGCTGCATGGGACGGGGCGCCACGGACCTGTGTCCCGCCATGGACCTGTGTCCCGCCACCGGCCCGCCTTGTGACGGGCACTCTGGAAAGACCAAGACGTTTGATCTACGAACAATATTAACAAGTGCGTACCTTTAAAAAGTCTTCAATGTGAATTTTATTTCAAGGATTTACTTATTTATTTTTAAAGATTTTATTTATTTATTTGACAGAGAGAGACAGCCAGCGAGAAAGGGAACACAAGCAGGGGGAGTGGGGGAGGAAGAAGCAGGCTCCCAGCGTAGGAGCCTGACGTGGGGCTCGATCCCAGATTGCCGGGATCATGCCCTGAGCCGAAGGCAGACGCTCAACGACTGAGCCAGCCAGGCGCCCCCTATTTCAAGGATTTAAATAGGTGTGTCTCATACTGTTTTCTTTCACCAAACTCAAGCAAATGCAAAACGCTTCCAAAAACGCCCCGAGTGTGCAGTGCACTGGAGACAATACCCAGTTAAGAACTTGACCCGGCAGGTCGTACAAGCAGGCTGGATTCCGACAGCCTTCTAAAAGATGATAACTGTGATAAACTGGTTTTGAGTTAAATTCAACTCCATTTCTTCATGGAAGGCTTGCCCTGTTGTAGCCACTAGTGGTGGTGCTAATACTATGTGTGTAGTATGCATATATACATGTCCACAGCAGAACCCTGGATAATCAAAGCAGCTGGCTTTGGGCGCCTGGGGGGCTCAGTCGGTGCAGCGTCTGCCTTCAGCTCAGGTCATGATCCCAGGGTCCTGGGATCGAGCCCCGTGTCGGGCTCCCTGTTCAGCGGGGAGTCTGCGTCTCCCTCTGTGGCCGCCCTGCCCCCGCTCAGCTCTCTCTCTCTCTCTCAAATACATAATATCTTAAACCCATCTAACTTTTATGCATATATGTACCAGACGCAATATTGGGTCTATTTAATGCTTTTAACAATCCCAATTGATCCACGCTATTACTTTCCCCATTTTAAAGATGAAAAGCTGGATGTTAGATATTGGACAGCTTGGCCGAGCCACATGGTAGTGAGTCAGGATTTCCACTCCGGTGCCGGCTGGGTTTTCAGTTACAGTCCCCACGAGCATGCTCCCCCGGGCCACCGGTCCCAGTCATCGCTGGTTTATGTCACTTACTGATTCCACAGGCGTTTCCTGTAAATCGTTGTATGGATAAGGTAATCTGGGGAAGGAGGAAAGAGAAACTAATTCAGATGCAGAAAGACATGGGTTCGAGGCCACATGAAATCCACGAGCCCGGACTCTTCCCTCTGTGGTGGTGATTTCTTCCTTCCGTATCCGCGGGCCGGGCAGGCGGTCACAGTCCTGCGAGAGCAAGCACCGCCACCCACCGTCCCCTACCCCGCGGTGGGTCTCCCGGAGCACGGCACGATGCCAGTGCCGTTACCACGGTGACCGGGACGGACACGTTTATTAATATCCCACTTAAAATTTTATTGTGGAAGATAACACAAGAACTATATGTCTTTTCGGATCCAGAAAAGCCGCCAGAAATCACTTTTCAGAGAACGGGTAATAAGACGACACTGAATTTGTCCTCTTGATCCCACATGACTTGGAGCTTTAATGGTCTTAAGGAAATGCTCAGCGACCTTTCCTTTTGAATCATTCACAGTCATTTGATATTATAAAATTTAAAACTTTCTATTATGGAAAATGTTAAGAGACTAGTAAGGTTAGTATAATAATATATGGTTAATAGAGTTAAGAAGATAGTATAATGATCCCTGCCTAGCGCCATCTAGTGTCGACAAGTCACAAAGACGTTTATAAACCCCTGATGCTCCCAGCTGACATTATTTCACGACCATGTAATTATCCGAATAATGTTTCGTAAGCCCTGAAACGGCATCTCAGGCCTGATGGCCCTGCACATTTCCTTATCTCTCTCAAAGAGGAGGGTTCTATTTTTCTCTCCTTGAGTGTCAAGAAGTTTTTAAGATTGAGTAAAAAAGTACAGGGTGAGTAAAAAATACAACTGAATTGAAACTTGTTATTTCCACCTAAAAACATACTATTTTCAATAAGAAAAAAAAAATCCCTTTTAAAGAGAGGATACTCATGTTTCTGATTTTCTGATACTTTTTTTCTAACGAAGGCTGTTCTGTTTTTACGATATAAAATCCGTTTGGTTTTTCTCTTTGAGAAATAAATGGTATTTTTGATTTGCTGAGGATTTTATTAAAAATGAAAATAACCATGTTTTGGTTATAAAGCAGTAGGTGTTTTAAAAAACTCTAGACAATATATACAAATATCAAGGTCATCTGCAATCAATCGTATACGGTGGGAAAAGCACCTTGCGTGGCTTCGTGGTTCCCGTCCTCACCTGTGCTCTTTTTCGAGTGCACTTTTAAATTTTATTGTTTTATTTTCCTTCCATCCTCTTCCCACCCAGGTAACTAGTGGCAAAAAACTGGTGGGTTGTCGCTCGATAGCTTTCTCCGTTTTATCATATTGTGTGCGTGTATACACATTTAATGAGTTTTTAATACCTTTAATTATTTGAACAGAGCATGGGTGGTACACTCATCTGGTCCAAATGAAGGAACACTCCAAAATAGACTGGTGAAAAGTCACCCCTCCGTGCAGCTCAGCCCTCTCCCCGGTAGGTAATGGCCTTTATTAGTTTCTAATGTATCCCGCCATGCCCGTTTATGCATCAGCGAGATATAGACTCTCTATTTTACTACCTTTAAGAAACATGAAAGTTTATTTAGACATTATGCCTTCTGCTTTTTGCACACAGCCGTGTAGCCTGCAGATCTTTTCATTTCGTATATTGAGATTTCTCTCTCTTTAAATAATTGCATAGCATTGCAGCCACGTGGGTGCGGTGGCATTTATGTAACCGGTCCCCCGTTGGGGGTACTTGGGTCCTTTGCAGTATCTTACTGTTACAGTCATTGCTACGGGTATGTCCTTGGACATGGATCACTTTGTGTGTGTGCAGATCTACCCGCGGACGTTGCTGGCCTGGGTTGTTGGCTCACAGCTGAACTGATAGCTGGTCCTCGCTGGTCCTCCGTAGCTGGTGTATAGTTGATGGATCCTCCGGCCAGGTGGGAGAGCTCCCGTTCTCCCATGGCTCCAATAACAGCGTGTGTTATTAAACTTTTGTGATTTTGCCATTGTGATACGCGGAAGGTGGTAGTTCAGCGTGGTTTTAATTTGCGTTTCTCTTACTACCAGTGAGAAAGAACGACTCCTCGCTTACCGTGGGGACCATACATGGGTAGCGTCTTCAGACCGGCTTCTGTCACTTAGCATTCCGCGTCTCTCCTGTCCCTCTGTGTCTTTTCATGGTTTGACAGCTTTTTTTAAAAAATTATTTTATTTTATTTTTAGAGCCGAGTGATATTCCACTGTCTGGATGGACCACAGTTTGTGTATCCGTGCACCACGGAAAGGCAACTTAGTTGCTTCCGAGTTTTGGCAATTATGAATGAATCCGCTATAAACATCCTTGTGCGGGTTTTCTGTGGACCAAAGTTGCAACTCCTTTGTTGTAAATGCCGAGGAGCGCAAGTGCTGGATCCCCTTCTAAGGGTACGTTTAGTTTTGTAAGAAACCACCAAACTGTCTTGCAAAGGGGCTGCTCCATTTTGCATCTGCCCCAGCCCTGGAAAAGAGGTGCTGTTGGGGTTGGATCATGCTGGGAAGTCCTAGTCCCCTGAGCCGTACTCACGGCTCAGGAAAGCAGTTTTGTGAAATTACATTTCCTTTGAAAAATAAATACTTCATGGAGATCTGCTTTATTTCCATACATTTAAGCAGATTGCTCTCTCCAATTTAATTTTCTTTCTGTAATTAATCTTCCTTTCTCATTTATTTTACATTTGAACATTCTCTTACTATTCTTAGGTTGAAAAATAGAGGTTCTTGGATTTTTAAAGATCACGCGCACATTTTTATGTTTCTTAATATTTTTTCCCTCTCTTTATTAGTTCCTTTCTTTTTTACTTGGAACTGTTGGGATCCTTTTCTGATTTCTTTAATTTCAGCCTTAAACATTTAAAAACATTAATTCTTCGTTGTTAATAAATTACATCAGACCACATACTTTTATCTGATTAATGCTTTGCTTATTTGCGCTGCTTCTGTGTCAAAGAAAGGTATCACTTTCTATGTAACGTGACAGTTTATTTTATGTGCTCTTTCTCTATTTAGGATGTATTTTTAAGCAGTTCCCAAGTGCTGTTTTTTGCCCCACCCCCCAGCCTTACTGAGATATAACTGATACATAACATGGCCTAAGTTTGAGGTGTCCAGGGCACTGGCTGGGTAGGCGGGTATGTTGTGAAATGGGGAGTAGGCACCTCCACGTGATTCCCAATTGTTGCTGTTGCTATGGTGACAACATCTAGGATCTACCCTCTTAGCAACTTTGGAGGACACGGTGCATTGGTAACCGTGGTCACATGCTGTACACTGGATGCCCAGGACTTCCTCCTCGCAGCTGCCTCTCCCTGCTCCTTTGCGTTCCTCACTATATTCTTCTCTTTGCAAAGCTGTTCTTTCATGTCCTCCAATGAGATACACTTTAAAATTCATCTTGTACTTTTAACTTTCTTTCTTCCTGGGTATCCCTTTAGACAAAGGGAATGTTTTTCTCCATTTCACGTTTTAGCTGGTTATGGGTAACGTACAGAAAAAAGAATTTTTTTTTAGTTGTATTTCTCTTTGATCCCACTGCTTTAACGCACTGATTTGACACGTCTTGTGCTTTTCCTGGGTACTCAAGCACATTTAGCAAAAAGAGACTGTATTATGATTTATATTGATTATTTTATTTTCTCCTATTTTTGGATCTGCTGGAACCACTAACCAATTTGGACAACAGTGGCAATTATGGGTATCGATGTCTTGATTTCAGTGGAAAAAACGTTATTGTTTTCTGTTTGAGGTTTACCTTATTCTTGGTCTTTGGCAAGTAATTTTGAACGTATTTAAGATTTTTATGTATAGAGATTTTTACTAGAAATGTTTAGTAATTTCGACAGTGCCTTTTCAGCCTCTATTTATAATAATTTGGTTTTTCCTCCATTGGCTGATGTAACTTTTTAATGTGGATAGATTTCCTAATGTCAATCATTGCTGAATTTCTGGAATGAACCCTGCTTGGTCATAGCGTTTCTGCATTCTCTGTTAATTTTTGTGCCTGTGTTCATAAGGGAGATGGAGCAGTGGTTTTCTGGTTTTGCATTACCATTACCAGGTGGTGGTGCCGGGCTCTGGGAGCGGACGGCTTGGCTTCAGCTGTAACCACCACCCCTCCACCCCCGACTGATGGGCGCCCCGGCCTTGCTCTCTTCCTGTTAGCTGCCTCACCCGTGAGATGAGACCACGTGCAATACTGAGCTCACGGATCTGCTCTGAGGGTTGCAGGAGGTGAGGTATGAGAAGCACTCAGACGGGCTGACACATGGCACAGTTTTAAATGTCAGAAAAGGTTGTGCTGTCTTCTTAAAATGAAATGCAGGTCTTTCTGTATTTTCTACAGTCCCGAATTATATAAGGAATTTGCCTACTGACTTCAGCCTTGTACTGGAGGCATAAAGTATGTTTGTCAGGGTCTTGAAGTGATGAGGACACCTGAGGTGGGAAGGGAAGGTCTGAACCGAAAGTGTTTTTAGAGACGAAAAGGCTTTGGTGGTTGGTCTTTCCAAAGAAGAGAGAAAACCCCCCGACGCTGGTTTAGGAGGATGGCATAGTCATGCTGTTCCCCTTCCGGGAAGGGCAGAAAGAAGGAAATTGAGGGGCTATCTGCTCGGTGGCATAGCTCATGCTCTTCTCTGCAGCTCTCGGATTCTCTGGAAAAACGTCTGACACACTCCCTCTTATCTTTTAAGTAAGCTCCACGCACAGCATGGAGTCCACCGCAGTGCTTGAACTCAAGACTGAGATCAAGACCTGAGCTGAGGCCAAGAGTCAGATGTTCAACCGGCTGAGCCACCCAGGCTCCCCCTCTGTTCTTTTAAAAACGTGTGGTCAGGCTGGACCTCTTTTTCTGATGGGTCATTAAATAGCAATATATTCCAGGAAAGTGGGGGTTTCTCTTTTTTCTTTTTTATTTAAGCTAAGAGAATTATTCTTCAACTTAGGAACAGACGTGTGTTTCTAAAATGAAGTCTCACGTTGACAACTTCACATGCAAAGTTTTGTGGAAATAGGGAAATAAGAAGCAGGGGACTGAGTTCCTTGGTTAGTCCACAGATGTCTTGCTTGACCACGACTTAGAGGTTTTTTTTTTTAAGATTTTATTTATCTATTTGTCAGAGAGAGAGAGAGTGTGAGCACAAGCAGGGGAGCAGCAGGCAGAGGGGCAAGGAGCCTGATGTGGGGCTCAATCCCCGGACCCTGGGATCATGACCGGAGCCAGAGGCAGACGCTTCACCGCCTGAGCCACCAGGGGGCCCCGAGAGTTATCTTTGAAAAGAGGTAGGGCAAACCGTGGGTTTTGATCACTCTTGATGACGTCTGCTGTCGCTTGGAGTAAGATACCGGCTTCTTATCTTGCGTCTTTGCTGTGCTTCTATCTGGAATGATCTCGCTCCAGGCACAATAGTACCCCACCTACTCCGTGACTACGCCTGGCTCCTGCTCTTCTTGGGATCTTTACATCTTCCATTCCACTTGCCGGAAAGGTTTCTGAGTGGCTGGCTCACCTTACTGGCCGCCCTTCTGTGCTGTTGCCCCAGGCTCCGCGAGAGTTCTCCTGTCTTCCTGGTGGTGTCAGGACTGCGGGTGAATGAAAGAAACTAGCATGCAGGTGGCTAGCCTATGCCAGGCAGCATTCTTCATCCTGGGAGCGAGGTTTTGAAGTGGCCCAGCCAGCTCATTGCCAAATGTGGGGGAAAAGTATTTTGTGGCGCTGTGTGCAATCAGATATTTTACACTCTGACCTACAAGATGGCCGTTTCATATGATTGCTGCCAATGCATTGGCATCTTCCTGGCCCCTTTCGAGTATTTCTCACTAATATTCTCACACGGAACACGACTCTTCCCTCTTCCCACCCAGGTGTGTTATTCTACCAAAGCGTACTCTGATTCCTCTCCAGATTTCTAACTTTTTCTGTCCTTCCCCCAACTAAAATTTCCACTTTTAGTCTGGCTAATCTCAGCTACGGGGTGGAAAGCCGTCAGAAACAATTTGCATTAACTTGAGACAAGTTGGTAGCTCTTTGCTCCTACTAGAGTATTGGCATTTCAAGAAGATTCTGGGTAACCCATGCATCGCTTCAGCTGACATAATTTAAGACACTTTAAAAAGTGAAACGAAACAATGCATGGTGGAAGGTTGTATTTGTCAGTGTATTTTTTCTATTACACATGACAGAATACCTACATCAAAATGGTTCACGTAAAGAGTATTTATTTATATGCGGTGAGAAGCGTAGACTTCTGCCAGCCAAGAGTGAGTGATAGAGACAGGATTCTTTCCTCCCACCCTCCACACACACATCTGAAACAGGTAAAAAAATGCTGGGCAGAACAGATAAAACAATGGTTTTTAAGACATTGAACTTCAGGCAATAACAAATGGGATCTCTGATATGGACAAGGAATGAGGTGAGCCCCTCAAATACTCCAGCTTACTGCTGGAGAGACTTTGCATACTATGGCCTGGGAGGGTGACCCAGGTGGAGCCCAGCAGCCTCCCTGAGTTCAGGGGATGAACTTGGGGTTCAGAGGAGCAGAGTCAACTGGGGTGTGCTGGGCGGGGTGCTGGGCGGGAGTCGCAGAGAGGGAAGGTCATAGGTTTACAGAGGTTCCTTCTTCATGTGTTTATCTGAGTACTAATGACGGGCATGTGGGAACTCCCAGAGGATTAGAGAAAATGCATCTCAGAGCACACATGTGGCTGGGAATAGCTCGTGTTCCCTCCAGTCAGAATGAAAACTTCATAATTTATGGGCATTTTAGGTAAAGGCTTTTGCCTCAGACGTGGTGCCAAATGGGACTTAGGCCTACCAGTTGGTCTAATCTTACCTAAAAACTTAAATCATGACCTGAAGGTATGAAACCATTTCCAAATAGCTTAACACTTCCCAGAACAAAGCTTGAGAATATTTAAAGGAATACAAAAATACCCAACAATCAACACTGTAAAATCGACAATGCTTGGCAACCAATAAGAAATTAGAAGGCATGCAAAGAAGCAAGCAATGTGACCCCTAATGAAAGAAAATATCGATCCAAAACCAATCCAGAAAATGGCAGAAATTTTAGGATTAGCAGTAAGAGATATTCTCACACTTATTGTAACTATGTTCCCTATGTTCAGGAAGCTAGAGGAAAGACTGAACATGGTATGGAATATTGATCTCTAGAGATAAAAACAATTCCATAAAAAAATACTTTGGAAGGGATTAATGGCAGAAGAGACATGACAGAAGATTAGTGAACAGGAAGATGCAGAAATAGAAAATATCCAAAGTGGAACAGTACAAAAACTGAATAAAATCAGCAGAGCACCAGTGATCTGTGGGATAACTTCAGTGTCTTGTTATAGGTACACCTGGAGTCCAAAGGAGAGGAGGCAGGAAGACAAATGGAAACATGGGCTGAAACACTCCCAAACTGATGAAAGCCACACACCCACAGACCCAAGAATCTCAATGAGCTCCAAACACAAGAGACATGAGGGAAATTACAGAAAGCAGACTATAATCACATTTCTTAAACACCAGTGATCAAGAAGAAAGTCTTAAAAGCAGCGGGAGACTGGGAGGAGAAGCCCACATAAGAAGGGCAGCAGATTTGGCATCTGAAACAATGTAAGTGAGAAGACGGTAGAACAGCGTCTTTAAAGAACTGAATAGAAAACAAAATCCCACACTGACATTCTGGGATTCTTTTTTTTTTTTTTTAAAGACTTTATTTATTTATTTGACAGAGATAGAGACAGCCAGCGAGAGAGGGAACACAAGCAGGGGGAGTGGGAGAGGAAGAAGCAGGCTCATAGCGGAGGAGCCTGATGTGGGGCTCGATCTCATAACGCCGGGATCACGCCCTGAGCCGAATGCAGACGCCTAACCACTGTGCCACCCAGGCGCCCCTGGAATTCTATAGTTAGAAAAAATGGCCTCCAAAACCAGAGGTGAAATAAAGACATTTTTGGGCCTACAAATGCTGGAAGAATTAGTTACCTGGAGATTCCACTATCAGAAATGCAGGACAGTAACACCCGATGAAACCTGGATCTACACAGGCAAAAAGGACACCGGACAAGGTAACGATGCGGGTACCTATTTTCCTACCATTTAATCTCTTTGTCACGTAATTGATTGTTTAAAGCAATATTAATACTGATATAACATGAGGTTTGTTTGTTTATTTATTTATTTTTAAAGATTTACTTATTTATTTTAGAAGAGTGAGAGGGGTTGGGGAACGAGCAGAGGGAGAGGGAGAAAAATCCTAAAGCAGACTCCCCGCTGAGCACAGAGCCCCACACAGGGCTCGATCCCAGGACCCCGAGATCACGACCTGAGCTGAAACCAAGAGTCGGCTCCTTCTCCGACTGAGCCACCCAGGTGCTGCTGTAATGGGAGGCTTATAACATATGCAAGGGTAGAATGTACCATGTCGTTGCATGAAGGCCAGCAAGGCTGAAATGGAGTACACTGTTATAAGGTTTTTACACTATGGCCAGAGTGACGGAGTGTCACTGGAAGGCAGACTGTGACAACTTTAAGATGTACACCATATACTCTAGCGCAGGCACTAAAAGACAGGCAGCCAATAAGCAAATAATGGAGGTAAAATGAGATCACTAAAAATAATCCATAGAAAGCAGGAAAAGAGGAGAAAGGGGGAAAAGAACAGATGGGACAAATAGAAAGCAGATGTCAAGATAGATTTAAATCTAACCACACGAATAATCACATTAAATGTAAATGGTAGAAACACTCAATTAAAAGGCAGAGATTGTCAAATTGTGCAATCTTATATTCCGCCTATAGGAAACCCCCTTTATTTATTTAGAAATTGAGCTATAATTGACATACAACATTATATTAGTTTCAGGTATACAACATAATGATTTTATATTTTGTATATACTGTGAAGTGACCTCAAAAATTCTATTATTCGTCACCACACATAGCTACAAATATTTTTTCCCCGTGATGAGAACTTTTTAAGATCTACTCTCTTAGCAACTTTCAAATGTACAGCTTAGTATTATTAACGGTCATTACCATGCTGTACATCCTTAGGAAACCCATTTTATTTATTTATTTATTAATTTAATTTTTTTTTTTTTAAAGATTTTTATTTATTTATTTATTTGACAGAGAGAGACAGCCAGCGAGAGAGGGAACACAAGCAGGGGGAGTGGGAGAGGAAGAAGCAGGCTCCCAGCGGAGGAGCCTGATGTGGGGCTCGATCCCAGAACACTGGGATCACGCCCTGAGCCGAAGGCAGACGCTTAACGACTGTGCCACCCAGGCGCCCCAGGAAACCCATTTTAAATATAAGGTCACAAATAAGTTAAAAGTAAAAGGATAGACAAAGATTGACCATGCTAACACTAATGAAAAGGAGCTGGATTGACTGTATTTATATCAGACAGTAGACTGTGGCAAAGAAACCAGGATGAAGAGCATCGTTTCAGAATTCTAAGGGGACTCAATTTATCAAGGGGTCTTAACAATTATGAACCTTCACACACCGAATAAAAGACCATCAAAATACATGAAGCAAATCTGATAAATGTACAAGGAGAAGTCCGAAACCCCACAATTACAGTCAGATTGGCACCCTTCTCAGTAATTGGCAGAACAAGTGGACAGGTACCCAGTGAAGATACAGAGCACATTATCATCCAGGCTGAGCCGACGGAGACTTCCAGAACACTCTCCCCAACCAGAGTAGAATACACGTTCTTTTCAAGTGCACGTAAACATCTACCAAGAAAAACCATATTCTGGCCATAAGTCAAGTCTTAGCAAATTTAAAAGGACCTCATACAAACTATGTTCTTTAACACTATGGAATGAAAAATTAGAAGCCAGTAAGAGGAAGTTCTCAGCAAAATACCCAAGTATTTGGAGACTAAATAACACACTTCTACCCATGAGTCCAAAACACTGAATCAAAAGAGAAATTAGTATTTTGGACTGAACGAGAATGGAAACAGCGTATCAGGACTTGTGAGATGTACTTATGGCAGGTGTCTGAGGGAATTTCTGGCGTTATGTTTACCAAAAGGGGCAGTTACAGCACTAAACACTGATATTTGAGTCGAAAAAGGTCTCAGATCCATGACCTCAGCTTTCGCCTTAAGAAATTCTTAACAGGGGAGCAAATGAAACTCGCGGTGAGCAGAAGGAAAAAAATGGTTAAATGTCAGAGTGGAAATCAACAAAATAGAAAAACAGGTAACAGGAAAAACCCAATGAAAGCAAAAGCTCGTTCTTTGAGAGGGTCAGTAAAATTGATAAGCCTCTAGTCAGGATTAAAAACAAAACACACTGCGAGGAACAGGAGGTAAATTAAGATGTTATTGGGATAATACCGGGAGAGTCTAAATAATGTCATACCATTAAATCCAGCCACGTGGGCGGGATGGACACATTCCTCAAACGACAAACTACCAGAAGATCTCTCCAGAAGACACTGGCTACTTAGCAAGTTATACACTAAAGATGGTGAAGATACATTAAAATCTTCACGGAGAAAACCACAGGCCGCAGTGGCTTCTGGGGGAGATTTCTACCCAATACCTGAATAAGGGATAATTCAAGTTCTACACAAATTTCAGGACTAACCTCCCCATTCACCGGAGGCCAGCGTTACCTTGGTACCCAAACCAGACAAAGACAGTAAACTGGTCACGATCGCTCACGAACATTATGCAAATATTCTTAACCTGTTAGCAAACCAAATCCATTAATACATAGAGAGGAGAACGCTTCATGGCCCAGGAGGCATTATCCCAGAAACGCAAGCTTAGTTTAGCATTGAAAGGTTAAGCAGTGTAGGTAGACCTATCCCACACTACACCATGGGATCATCCCAGCAGAACCAGAGCATTGGGCAAAAGCCAACATCCATTCCTGATTAAGACTGGCAGCAAAGTTGGGCTAGAAGGAAGCTTTTATGGGCTTCTCCTCTGTGGCCCTTTCTATGTGCTCCCTCTGTACCCCACTCTGCTGAGAGTTTTTATCAAGAAAGGATGTTGAGGGGCGCCTGGGTGGCTCAGTCGTTAAGCGTCTGCCTTCGGTTCAGGGCGTGATCCCGGCGTTACAGGATCGAGCCCCACATCAGGCTCCTCTGCTGTGAGCCTGCTTCTTCCTCTCCCACTCCCCCTGCTTGTGTTCCCTCTCTCGCTGACTGTCTCTCTCTCTGTCAAATAAATAAATAAATCTTAAAAAAAAAAAAAGAAAGGATGTTGAGTTTTGTCAAATGCTTTTCCTGAATCTGAGACAGTCCTATGGTTTTTATCCTTCATTTGTGGATCTGGGGTGTCCCACCCCTGGATTAAATCCCACTCGATCATGCTTTTAACGCACTGTTTGGGGGCGCCTGGGTGGCTCAGTCGGTGAGGCGTCTGACTCTTGATTTCGGCTCAGGTCGTGATCTCAGGGTCGTGAGATCGAGCCCCGGCCCAGGCTCCGTGCTGAGTGTGTAGCCTGCTTAAGATTCTCACTCTCCCTCTGCCCCTCCACCATCTCTTTAAAAAACAAAAAACAAAACAAAAAAAGTACTGTTGAATTGTTTGCTAGCATTTTATGGAGGATTTTTGCGCCTGTTTCCTTCCTTGTAATGTCCTTGTCTGGCTTTGAAATCAAGGTAGCGCTGGTCTTGGAAAGGAACTGGGAAGATGTCCCTTCCTCTTCTATTTTTGGGGAAGAGTGAGAAGGACTGATGTTCATTCCTCATTACCTGTTTGATAGAATTCACCAGTGAGACCATCCGGTTCTGGGCTTTTCTGTGTGCGGAGGCTTTTGATGACGGGTTCAACGAGTAACCTTTCTTGCGACTGGTCTGCCCAGATTTCCTTTTCAAACTGTCCAGGTTATCTGCCGTATGTAAACGTTCCCAGACTCTACCCCGTACTTAGTGAGTCAGCATCTTCAGGGCATGGGTCTGGGGATCTGTAATTTTAGAAAGTGCCCCAGAATTACCTTCCCATCAGTCAAGTTTGGAAAATCACCAAGATGAGTCCCTTTCGCCCGAGATGATGAAGGGCTTTTTTCATCAGATGATTCTCCTCCTGGCCTGGCGGCTGCGTCCTGCCTTATGCCCTGGGTAACGAACGCGTGCGGGGCCATAGCTCTTCCTGTCTTCCGGAACCACGTTCAGCTCCACTAGGTTTCCCTTGGCCCAGACAGAATTCTGTTAAATAGAAAGAACCCCTTGCGGGCGATCTTTTTAAAATTTAAATTACTTATATAACTACAATACTTGAGGCCTCCTAATAAAATCCAGCCTTCTGGTGGTGGCAGGTCTGTGCCTCCCTCCCCAGCTCTCCCTCTCCTCTGACCTCCCGTCGGGCCAGCCCCCTGCAAACCCCAGGGCCTTTGCCCTTCCTGCTCTGTGCCTGCTCTGTGTCTCCCGGCAAACTCTTTCCTGTTTTCTCTCCTTAAAAAAAAAAAAAAAAAAAGTGGTATCAGACAAGTTTCTTCTACAGTTCTGGAGGTCCAAGTGTCCTCGGGCTGTGTTCCCTCTGGGGGTCATCCAGCTTCTAGAGGAGCCCCCTTCCTGGGCTGGGGGCCCCTCCCCAAAGCCCTCTGACCTCTGCCTCCTCCCACTCACGAGTCCCCGTGATGGCCGTGGGCTCACCTGCGTGGCCCAGGGTCCCCTCCTCTGCTCAAGCTCCTTGACCTAATCCACCTGCGAAGCCCCTTTGCCCCTCGAGGTGGTGTTTGCACAGGCTCTGGGGACTGGGATGGGGCATTTTGGGACATCACTCTGCTGGCCACAGCTGGGCCCTGCCCTTGCCCAGGGGTGCTCACTTCCAGCCTCCGGGACTCCGTGCATCCCTGTTTGTCCTCCCCTGGCCACGCTCGGCCACTGTGGCCCCTCACCGGGGCAGTGCCACCGCATCTGTTTCTGTGAATCTGTTCAGTACGAGCGTCGGCCCCGTTCCCGATGCTCAGTGATCGTGGGTGAGCAAAGCAGAAGGCACCTGTCCTGGGGGACTTGACCGTCCCGCGTACCTTCCAAATAACACAAGTACCTACCACTTTGTTGAGCGCAGGCGCCCCGGGGGTGGGACCTCAGGTCACTTTGAGCGCCAGTGGCTACCACAGCGGGGGGTGGGGGGTGGGAGGGCAGTTAGGAGTCACTGTGCCAGTTACCGGTCAGTCCCCCTATGGCCACAGGGGGGCACTCATGCTCCACGCTTGTGGCCACACTTCTGGGGTGAGAATCCGGAAACACGGCCCACGGTTATCACTCCCCCCACGTACCTTCTCGAAAAGGGGACAGGGGTGAGACCTTGTTATCAGTGGCTGCATCCGGTTTGTGAGTTGTCAGGGAAGAAAAGCCACAGCAGGCGTGTGTCATCTGGAGCGAGGAGCCGCGGTGGCTGCCTGGGCCTCACCAAGGACAGGGCTCCTTTGTCACGTTTCTGTGGTCCTTGTAGAGCGCGTGTCTTTCATGGCTAATGAGGCAGGGTGTTAGGGCGCTCCTGCTGGGGGGAGCGGGAAGGCTGCGCTCTGCAATGCTGGGGGCAGCAGGGCCGGGAGACCCGGTGCTCTCACCACCCCCCACCCCCGGGGTATGCTGGAGCTCTCCGCCTTGCCTGGGGAGGCGCACACTCCCGCCAGTCAGCCCTTCACGGAACAGCCCTGCCGGGAAGTTGTATTTCACACAGAGGCAGGTGCGCTGCCTCTGATGACGGACAGTTGCCTGCTCACACTTTGTAGGAGGCTTTTAGGGAGATTGTCATGTGCGTGGATTCACGTCCTGAACTGTGATGGTCCGAGCCTAAATGAGATGGTGTCTCTGGCAGCCCAGGGATTGAACCTATGAAATAAAACGCAGCAAAGCAAGCCAGGCTCTGGGGTCGCTCCTCGGGCGACGGTGCTTCCCAGCATGAGTGGAGCCTTTGGAGCCATCAGGGTGGTTTGTGGGACTGTGGCTGTCCCATGCGGCTGCTTTAGGGGTTCCTAAGATTTGGAATCTTTCCTTGTAATGTCGTTGTCTGGCTTTGAAAGAGGGAAAGGGGCAGAGTTTTAGCTCAGTCGGCTGAGATAGAAGCTACGGGCGCTTCTCCAGCTGTGACGGGCACGAGGGTCCGCCGGGGAGGAGGGTCAGGCTGCAGACTGACTCACCGGCCCCGGGGCCTGCGTTTTGGACCAGCTCTGGCGGATGCTGCTGCTGCTGCTGGTGCCTGAGCCACACTGGAGAACTGTGGCACCACACTGGAGAACTGTGGCACCCCACGGCCTCGCTTCCTGTGGCACTCATGGCCTTTGTTCCCTCGAGAATGCTGCGTGCCCACCGCATGGCGGGAGAAATCATGAGTACCACGGAACTTGGCGCCTCTCCCGTTGAAGCTACTGGTGTAGTCTGGGAGACACAGACGGGTAACTACTAACTTCTAATGCCGTGAGCAACGTAGCATAGTGGAGGGCAGGGGTCAGGACACGCGGAGCAGGGGTTTGCGGGATGAATGGGGGCTGGTGGGGAGAGGGAGGGAGCTGTGGCCAAGCCCCCGGGGCACGTGGCTGGAACACTGGGATGGGGAATACCTACTCCTGCCCAGAGAAGACGCAGGACCTGGCAGGACGGGGCAAAGCGCAGGGTCAGTGGCCGGCCAGGTGATGTCAGGACCCCGTGCACTAAGGGGACGTGGGGATGATGGAAGGCTCTCCTCTCCCTACAGGGAGTTGGGCACGTGTCCTTGGACGAATGAGTCCCTGCAGAGTGTGAGCACAGACCTGACCTTGGGCCTAGGAAACCAGGATGTGCCCTGGGCTCCCCACCAGAGGGCAGCCTGAACCGCGTGGCAGGTGCCAGCATAGGAGTCTCCTGTTCAAAGTCCAGAAGACACACACCCATGCCTGAGAAGCCAGAAACCATCGCAGACAGGGCTGTGCGCACCAAATGTCCCACTCCCCTCCTTCAGCCTGGTGGGTTTCCAAGGAGAGGGAGGTACCGAGCTCCCTCCCTGATCTGCGCTGGCCGTGATCAGAGCAGGCGTGAGGCCTCCCAGAGCTCCGGAGGGGCGTGGTTCCCATCATGATGCAGCTGGGACTCCCGGCAAGATGGTGCAAGTGATTACATCCTGAATCGGCTCTGAGGGGAGCGGGAGGCGCCCTCCGCTGGAGGGATGCTGGTGGATCTGGGGACCGGTGGCTACGTACTGTGCGTGCTACGGTTTCACCCCACCTTAGAGACATGGGGATGGCCGTTCTTGGCTCTGTGGTCCTCCCATCCTGTCCACACTCGGAGAAGGGGGCTGGGGGCAAGTGGAATCCCTGGGGAAGCAGGTGTGATGCTGACAGCCAGCCCTCAGGTGCAGAGCGTGGACACGGGACATTGGGACAGCCGTTCTGCTAGAAACAACAACGACATGAAGAGCCCTGTAACCTCAGAGCTCCGAGGGTCGGCCGGTGACCCACCGTATGCTCAGCCTGGGGACCGCCACCCTGCCCTCCCTGGTGCTCGCTGTCTTGGCCCCGAAACAAATGGTCTGGTGTTTCCGCACGCTGAACTTGGAGCAGCCGGTTGGAGCTACAGTGCCCGTCTTGTCCTGGACTCAGCTCGCAGGAGTGGACAGGCCACCACCGAGACTGCAGTCCCATCAGACAACGTGCTGCTCAGGAGCGCACCCGGACTGGCTGCTTGCTGGGGTCTCGCTCATTCCGGCCTGGGGCATCCCGGGGTCAGGGGGTTGCTGGTGAGCAGCACGTTCCTTTCTTCCTGGGAACACGGTGTGACGCCCTGGCCCCACCGAGCACTCAGGCATGGCCCATGCCTGCGGGTGGGACGGCTGTCCTGTAAATCTTCCCCATCACCAGCCGTCCCCTGTGTCCTGTGCCTGGCTTGCTGTACGCAGCGGGCCGGGGACACCGAGTCCCTGGATCGCCCCGCGAGGAAGCCGCGCAGGGGGTATCGGGCAACGAGAAATAACACCTGTCCGGCATGCGCGTCCGAGGATTTCGGATGTGCTTGTTTGGGCCACTGGCATTGTCTTACCTAAAACAGACTCTCTTTCGGATCCGGGGAGAGAGCCGAGCGAGGAGAGTCATACAGGGCAGCCGTCCCCACCACTGGCGTCAGGACCGTAGCTGCCCCGAGTCGACGCAACATGACGGCATCCTGGAGGGTCCCCGAGAGTCTCCTCCCCTGAGATGCCGTCTGCAGAACGCAGACACGGGCGCAGACTCTCCGGAGGAGGCCGTGCCCGGCCCTTCTGCTCAGCAACTCGGGGTTTATCCGCACGCTCGGAAATCGGAGGTTGCTCTTGGAGGTCACCGCCCTCATGGGCCGTCTCTGCCAGTGCGTGTTTTATGGCCAAATGATGACCAGGCCTGGCTGTTTGGACTGTCGTAAATTCATAAGACAAGTTCACGGAGACCTTGCCAAGGGCGTGCCGCTTGGCCCTTGCATCACATCTTGTCGTGGGGAGATGGGGGTGGCCAGCTTGGCTGAGAACAAAGTATGCGTAAACATTTTTCCCCCGCTGATATCAAGTATATTAGTCAGTCCCTTGGTTGCGAGCCGTAGACTGACACGGACTCTCTTGTGCAAAAAGGAACACTTTGAAAGAATGTTGGGAGTTCACAGAATCGTCAGGGGGCTGAGGGTCAGGTTTAGGGGACGGAGCCAACCGAGGTGGCTCGGGAAGCCTGGGCTGGAGGAATCGCCGCCGAGGCTCGGATGTGAGGGGACTGCCCGTCGTCACTTGGGATGTGAAGGCCGGGGAGGCACCTTGCCCCTGGGGCTGGACGTGCATGTGGAGAGGGCTTGGGGACAGTGGCCTTTCTCAGGCTCTTGGGTGACGGGGGGCCGTTCCCCGTCACGGAGTGGCTACCGCGAGTCGGGCATTTGCAAGTACAGTCTCAGTCCTGAGCAGAGCTCTTTGGCATAAACATGCTTCTCTCCATTTTATAGATGAGGAGACACGGGTGACAGGCCGCAGACGGGGTTACTCAGCTAGCAAGGAGCAGAGCTGGGGTTCGCACCCAGGCTTGTCCCTTCCAAAGCCCGTGCTCCCATTCCATTTACCATCCAAAGTGAGGAGAGCCGGGCGCCTGCCTTGACTCGGAATATGCTCTACTTTTCGCTGGGAGAATTTGGAATGAGACTCTGCATTTGGGACCAAGATAACACATGGGCAGTAAAAGTAAGCGGCGGGGGTCAGAGGTTAAATTTCCCCACGGGGAGGCAATTTTGGGAAAGGCTGGAGGGGTTGGAGGGGCCGGGAAGGAGGAGAAGGGAAAGGGGATAACCTGGCCCCAAAGTGAGCTGCTATCATAGTCAAATATTTCCCTAATTGCAAAAAAATTAAGGGACTGAGGGATGCCAGGAAAATAAAGTACAAGTGTACTAGGCGTTGGCTTTTTTGGCAAAGTGAATTTGTCTGTAATCATTTTTTAAAAGATATAAAAGGAGTTACCTCACACAATGATCCCTGAAGCCTGGCTTTCATCTGTTTCTGGAGAAACATTGCGTTTCGGAGGCAGCCAGATTAGCTGAAGGTGGCGAATTTGTCTGTTAATTGCTTTCTATTATAAATCTAAGCAACATTTAACACCGCGAGGGAATGCACACTTCTCAAGAAAGCTACGAGTAGAAAACGCCTTTTTCTGAGTTGCGAGCTCTGTTTTCCTCGTCGAGAGGGGATGACTTCACATGTTCGTAGAACACCATTTTTTTTTTTTAGGGGGGCGGGAAGGGCCGAGGGAGAGGGAGAGAGAATCTTAAGCAGGTTCCACACCCCGCATGGAGCCCGATGTGGGGCTGGATCTCACAACCCCGAGATCAAGACCGGAGCCAAAATCAGGACGCTCACCCGACTGAGCCCCCCAGGCGCCCCCTAGAGCGCCGTTTCTATCACCTAGGAAGATGACGGGAGCGAGGACGAGGGGCCCGGGAGCCTCTGCGGGTGTGTGCCTCTCGTCAGAGTCCCGTCGGCCCCCTCCGCCAGGCAGGGCTCAGCAATGCTCAGCTCTGCGAAGGACTGGTCAGTCCTGAGCTTGGACTGGGGAGGGGCTGAGGGGCCGCCTGGCTCACTGCCTTCGGCGTTGAAACGTCTGTGATCATGTATGAGCCAAGTGGTTTCATTCTCTTTGTCAAACCCCTTTTGTCAGTTGGTCCATACTGTGCTTCCTCCACAGAGCCTGAAAACTGGCAGCCCTCAGGCCTTCTTTGGACCGCACACATCTTTTCAGAATATTCAAATCGGTTGGCAGTGTTGGACCATACCAAGGTTTTATACAAAATTAAGAATTTCCAGCTTCTCCAAAAAAAACACACGAAAAAACCAAAAAAACAACCCCACAGAAATCAGAAGTCTTGCAACATGGAGCCCTCGCGGCTGCCTTGTGGAAAGACCTATGTTCCCAGGACAGGTGTGTGGCCTCCCGAGCGTGTCCTCCTGCTTCTGACGGTCCGGAGGCCAGCGGCTCTCCCTCGCAGCGTCACCGCGGTGGACGCCGATGGTCCCCACCTTCCCAGCACGGAGTGTGAGCTCACACTCTGCCATGGCCTCACCAACACTTGGGGTAGTCAGCCCTCGTCGTGTTAGCCATTCTGGGGTGTGCGGAGCGGGAAACCACGGTGGTTTTAATTCGTGTTCGCTCCTGACTAATGATGTTGCGCAATCACTCGTGTGGTCGTTGGCCATTGGGCACCTCCCTCTTCTGGAGCATCGTTGTCCCAGAAATGGCTCTCTACCCTGAGCTTTCCAGCCTCCTCCTGCTCCCCCAGAACCAGGTCCTCACACCCTTCCCGGGGACGCCACCCCTCGCTGGGCAGCCCCTGATCCGTAGGGGGCTGACTCCCAGAACTCAGCCGAAGGAGGAGGGCAAGAGATCGCTTGTGGGTGCCATCTCTGGGCATCAGCCTCCTTTGCCACGGAGCGCAAGGAACACTCGCGGGAGCCTTCTGTCGACTCCCGTCCTGGAGGCAGAGAGCACGTGGGGGATCTCCCGGCACAGGGGAGCAGGTGCGCAGGAGGAGAGGTTAGGGGAGCGGTGGGAACAGGACACAGGACACTGAAAAGACTGTCCCACGTGGTGTTGGGGCTCATCTGCTGAGGGAAAGCCTCCGCAGAGCCCTAACGTATGAAGCAGGTAAGATGCCCACTGCCCACCCCTGCCCGTGCGTACTGCCGAGGAGAGGAGCCCCTAGCTGGACTCTGCTGCAGCTGCTTTCCACGCACCGCTTCCGTCCTGCTCACTGTCCCTCGCCGCTGGGCCTCGTTTGTCCCACCAGCCAGGCTGTGGATTCCCCGGGTCAGGAGTCACACATCGTGCTGATGCGCGTCCCTTCTCGCACGCCGCGAGCAATGACGCACCACCCTTGAAACGTGTTTCCGACTGATGGCTAATTCCCACGAGGGCCCAACTGGACAATACAAAGTGGGGACTTGTGGTTTTCCAAACACACGCCCGTTTCTGACTAAAGAAGGCAGACGCGGAGCGGGGCAGCTGACGTTTCCCCAAACAAGCAGTTATTCATCTGAAGAACTTCATGCTAAATATAGACCTGGAGAGAGGTCAGGAGCTTTAAGAACATATGGCATCCTTTCATCTGCTATTTTAAAGTCTTCAAATTGGTGGAGAATGGTCTTTGTTTTCTACATGTAAGCAGAAGTGAGAGATACGCCTGGTTTGTGTGGTTGGGGGGAGAGACTGCCTCTCTGCTCTTCATCTTAAATTCTTGAAGGTTGTAAGGCGGAATTACGTATATATGGAAAAATAAAGAAGCGTGTTTCTTTTTTTTTTTTTTTGAAAGATTTATTTATTTACTGGAGAGAGAGAACAGAGAGAGAGGGAGAAGCAGACTCCCCGCTGAGCAGGGAGCCCAATGCAGGGCTCGATCCCAGGACCCTGAGATCATGACCTGAGCGGAAGGCAGACGCTTCACCGACCGAGCCACCCCGGCGTCCCTAACAGCCGGTTTCTTAAAATGAAATGCCCTACTATGTGTTCCAAACTTTATAAAACAGGATTTTACTGACCCAAGTCTTGTGTTGGAGCCACGCTTCTTGTAAAGATGTGAAATATTACCTACAAGGTCCTCGGACTTCCTGTCCCCCCTTCTGTTACCAGGGGCATAGTCTCCTCTCTGCCTATCCTTCCAGAACTTTCCTGTGCCTCTACGTACCTTTACGTGCACCCGGAGAGAAAGAGCATGTTTCCGTGTGTGCTGCACAGACGGTATCCCATTATCCCGACGGTGCCGTAGCTTGTTTGCTTTCGTGTGGCTGATTTGGAGGCCCTCCATGTGAGCACCTGAAAATCCTACTCATTCTTTCAGCTGCTACGCAGTCCTGCAAAAGGGGAATGTTTATTCCACCAGTTCTGAAGAATTTGGGGGAGTTCTGAAGCCTGTAATGTTTATACAGTTCGATGACTTGCTTCCATTACCGGGGAAGAAGTAATCTTGGATATCTCTACGTTTCCTAAAATCCCTATCATTTTGAGGATTTCCCCCCAAACACCTGCAGCAAGCCAGGGTTCCTTGTGGTAGTGTTCTCCCTGCGAGGTGCCCTCTTTCTCCTTAATGTTCATTTGCACCAATTAATTAGGCTCTCCTTCCCAGTCCTTGATAACTGAGATGTAAGTGGTCACGATTTCTCTATGCTGTTTATTGGAAACCAGTCTGAAGACACAATCGCAATGAGTCAGAGAAGGAGCCCCCGCCTGGAGCTTCTAACAACTTCCCACGTCTTTCCAGCATGAGTAGAGGGGCTGAGAACAAGACTGACGTGGGGAGGGCAAAGCTGTGGGACAGGACCTCATGCCAGTTTGCCCAAGCACCTAGATACAGCTGTGCCTGCAGCCAGGAATCACGTTGGCCTTCTCCTCCGCTGAAAGAGTAATACGTTTTCCTTTTGCTGCCATCAGATGGGTTGGCAACGGATAGAGCCCTCCCTGACAGAGCGCGGATGTCAGATTTTGTCAGTATCTTGGTATGCTTTTTTGCTGGTTTCAGCATCCTTCACGAAGTTGTTTTTCTCCTTGATACCGTGTTCCTCTTCACTATTTTTTTCAGTCTTGCAAAAGACCAAATTGCGGACAGTATATACAGGTTAAATCGTTGCTTGTTTGACTGCATAATGGTTACTATGTATACTTGTGTATTAGTTCATGTTTGGCTTAGGAAACGCGGCAAAAAAAATCTAGCAAGAATTCTTTTCTGTGCAACGATGGCATAACCTATCTGGCAACACGTTTTATGGTCCTCTTAACTCAAGTGTGCTGGGAAAGTAACATATGGAGAAGTTTTGTTGGCTCCTCATTACATTTATGTTTTCTTGTATTCGTCATTCTTGAGTCCCTGCCAAAAGTTTATATCTAATTGCCTCTACATCATATTTCCCCCCTCAGATAGAAAAAAAAAAAGCGTGCCCTGTAAATGGTTATAAACACTTTCACTACACAGTGATTTTGTTTTCTTGTTCCACATGGACTCACAAATTTAAAATTCTTCGTCAGGCGCCTGAGACTTTAATTCAGGCAGAGCACAGTGTGAGTGGTACTATCTGTCTCCTAATGAGAGGATGCTGGGCACATCGGCCCACCGTTGCCATGCTTTATTACTGTGGCGTACCAGAAGGGACCATTGATAAAGGCTCAAGGAGGGATGCCATATGAAGGGTTTTTCTATTAAAGAAAGAAGCATTCTCTTGCAAGGAAAATGCCATGAGACCGGGAAGGTTTCCAAAGCCCTCTGAATCGTCACACACAAAAATCCCTGCAAAAACTTAAGAATAATCCCTTCAGTGGTGCCTGTGAACATGAGCCGTGTGTCCGAGGTGAGTGAACGAGAAAGAAGAGAAAGAAAGGCACTAGTAAAATAGAATAGCAAGGTAACAGTAGCCTTCAAAAATGTACACTTCTCCTTGCAAACGATTTTTCTTTTGGAGTATTAGGACATAGAGCGGCTGGACAGTGTGGTGGTTGGGAACGTGGGTGCTGGCGTGTGACTTCCTGGTGTGACTCTTTACTCCCCTACTCAGAAACTGTGTGACCGTGGGAACTTACATCACCTCTCTGGGCTTATCACTTCCTCATCTGCAAAGCAGTGATGACAAATTGCATAAACCCCAATAGGACCATTGCAGGGATTTAATGAATTACTGTAGGTAGGCACTGTAAGGTCTGCACGTGGTTGCTGTGCTTTGAACACTTACGTGTTCACCACGAGGATGACGATGGTGGTGATGATGGTGATGAAGGTGATGGTGGTGACGATGAGGTGATGTCTATGATGATGGTGGTGGTGGTGGTGATGAAGGTGGTGGTGGTGACGATGAGGTGATGTCTATGATGATGGTGATGGTGGTGGTGGTGGTGATGATGCGGTGATGTCTATGATGATGGTGATGATGGTGGTGGTGGTGATGGTGGTGGTGGTGGTGATGGTGATGATGGTGATGATGATGGTGGTGATGATGGTGATGGTGATGAAGGTGGTGGTGGTGACGATGCGGTGATGTCTATGATGATGGTGATGATGGTGGTGGTGGTGATGGTGGTGGTGGTGGTGATGGTGATGATGATGATGATGGTGGTGGGGATGAAGGGAGGATGGTGATGAAGATGGTGATGATGATGGTGATGGTGATGATGGTGGTGGTGGTGATGATGATGGTGATGGTGATGGTGACGAAGGTGGTGGTGGTGACGATGAGGTGATGTCTATGATGATGGTGGTGATGGTGATGGTGATGAAGGTGGTGGTGGTGATGATGAGGTGATGTCTATGGTGATGGTGGTGGTGGTGGCGATGATGGTGGTGATGATGGTGGTGGTGGTGGTGATGATGGTGATGAAGGTGGTGGTGGTGATGATGAGGTGATGTCTATGGTGATGGTGGTGGTGGTGGCGATGATGGTGGTGATGATGGTGGTGGTGGTGGTGATGATGGTGATGAAGGTGGTGGTGGTGATGATGAGGTGATGTCTATGGTGATGGTGGTGGTGGTGGCGATGATGGTGGTGATGATGGTGGTGGTGGTGGTGATGATGGTGATGAAGGTGGTGGTGGTGATGATGAGGTGATGTCTATGATGATGGTGATGGTGGTGGTGGTGGTGATGATGGTGATGATGATGGTGGTGGTGATGGTGATGGTGATGAAGGTGGTGTTGGTAACGATGAGGTGATGTCTATGATGATGGTGATGGTGGTGGTGGCAGTGATGATGGTGATGATGAATGTCATGTCTATGATGATGAAGACAATAGCGGTAGACACGGCTATGAGGAAAAGGTGACAATCTTACCTCCTTCCACCAGGACTTGGCACGACCTGGTACAGCCTGATTGAGGAACTCCTCATTATGAGGAGACAAAATGTCTAGGATCAAACTAAAAATATGTTTGTATTAAAAATCTCCAAAAGGTCATGATTTCAGGTACATTTTGTCCTCTTCCAGAATTTGAAAACTCCGTTGCCCTGCTGCCTCTTCCGCGGTGCTCAGAGGTCTTGCATTCTGCGTGCCTTCGTGTATTCTGTTCAGCAGCTGCACAGATTCAGGGCTGGTTTCCTACTCAAAGGAAAACAAGACTGGGTGTAGATGTGGTAATATTTTTGGAGCAGGGGCTACAAGTGTTCTCCTCCCCCACTTAGGCCATGGCTGTGCTTGTGTCTGAAGATGTTTGAGTCCGTGCAGTAAATGTCAGTCTGCTCTGCTCATTCATAATCAGTGGTTTATTCCTTCCTCACACAATAGCCTTCTGAGTGCTTTGTATTCCAAAGAAGTGTTTCATTCTGATCTTGCAAATGATTTTGGAAAGATTTTCCTGACATTGTCAGTGTATACATTGGGAAAATTTTGCCTAGGACATATCCCAGTTCTCAAATGGACTTCGGCCAATCCACCGTCCCCCACTACAGGCCACGATTTGTAACCTGAACCAGATGATTTCAGAGAAGATACTTTTCAGTAGCTTAAAATCATTAATTTAAATAGGTTAGAAATGCTATTATTTCCTACATTTATAATTATTACTTGGAGTACTCTTTGATCATCTCTGAGCACATGTATGAGGGAAATAAAAGCAGGGTACTTCCTCCCATTATAGGCATAATTTAATAAAGGCACAGAAAAGAAACAGGTCACAGAAATGATACCCATGCAACCAGCATATTAGCATTAATAATAGTAATTAGCTAGTTTAAAGTAACCTGTAAGAGAGATTACGTTCAGGATTCAGGAAATATGATCTTTTTTTCTTTTTTTTTTAACATTTATGTATTTATTTTAGAGAAAGACAGAGCATGAGCAGCGGGAGAGGCAGAGGGGGACGCAGACTCCCTGCTGAGCGCAGAGCCCGATGCCGGGCTCAAATCCAGGACCCTGAGATCACGACCTGAGCCGAAACCCAGAGTCAGACACTTAACTGCCTGAGCCACCCAGGCGCCCCAGGAACTATGATCTTAAACCGTAGCATACGTGGCGTGTTTCTATTTAGCGGTGTGGAAGAGCTTGCAATTGTTAAGTGTGAGAGAAATAGATGAGTTCAGGGTGTAAAAATTGTATTTCCAACAATTCCGCCCATTCAGAGTTAGGCAATTTCTTAAGTGTGGTTAATAGACCTCCAAAATTTAGGGTCAAGGAAATAAAAATAATGTGGACGAAGACACATTAACGCTGTCGGTATCTTAGTTCTGTGACTCAGATGACCCTCTCTGTGGCAAACATGAAGATACCTGATAATTACCGTTAGTCATTGCTGGACGTCCGTGTTCCCCAGGCCAGGGCACTGAGCATTATTTCAAGGTACTCTTTGAGCGTCTGTGCATTGACGCCCCCATCTCTGCACCCACACGACACGCACGCTGTGGGGGGCTTTGGTCCTCGAAACCATCCCCCAACACAAAACAAAATCAGCAAAATCCTTATTGCATCTGTTTAATTCCTTTTCTGATGAGAGGAGTGTCAGACCCGTTAGACGGTCGACGGCCTCACCACTGCATTTTAGCAACAATAGGAGATAACCCATCTCCTCTGGAATTCTCTGTGGGCTGGGAGGCTTTATAGGAAACGGGGCCAGGCGGCAATGAGACCGAACAGCTGGGAGTTCGTTAAACTCTTCTCTCCCAGGATTTACTAAACATTTTAGGACCAGGAATGCATAGGGATCGCTGAGCTATATTACCAACCAAATTCCAAGAGAAAGCACCTTTTTTTTTTTTTAATTTAACTATAGATTATCTTTTTTTGTGGTAAAGTGAGAGGTAAAAAACTCACCCTGATGAGATTTCTGCCGGCTCCAAAGGGAGAGTTTTAGTAAGTTCATCTCCCTCCCCCTTGGTCATAGCCACTTGCCAAAACGATATCTAATTTATTGAATTCCAAGTGATTTCATTAAAGAACAGACTTTGGTTGGGGTGCGAGCACTCAGAGGTTGATATTGGGGCTAATGGAGCTCTCGGGTCTCAGAAGAAAAGGTAAAAGGGAAGGACCTTTTATTGTGGAAAGATTCAAGATAGCTGAGCAAGGAAGAGAGGCAGAGAGGCACTTCCTCCTTGTTTTTTAAAAAGTTACTTTTAAGGAATTGACTGTGGTGTCAGCTGCCTCTTTGCCTGGTGAGTTCCAGTTCAATTGGCAAGGGAGGTGCATTCCACGGACTCTTAGCAAAACACCACATTGAAAACAAATAAATATGGGTGAGCCCGCAGGAGGAGAGGAGGGAGACGTCTGCGGGGTAGTGAAAGGTTCTTTTGTTAGGAGCCCCAGCTGCTGCGACCCAGGCGGGGACCCAGGGGGGCCGCTCTCCGGAAGAAGGGACACACACACACTTCAGAAAGCGAGCTGAGAAGTGGGTATTTCCACCCCCTTCAGATTACAAACCAAAAACTCAACAAGGACATTTTTAGTCATGCAAGTGGTTTCTGAAGTGGTTCTTGTGGGCAATGGGTGAGTTCTCAGGAGCCTCACCAGCCCACGACGTGGAAATCCGTGATTCAACTGTGAGATGCGAGGCCTCCAGGAGCCCCCTTCCTGTACCTCAGCACAGAGCCGCCGGCAGGTCCCAGGGTAAGCCCGTTCCCAGAAGGGTTTCCACTTTGTCGATGGTCTCACAACGCCCAGCGAGTCTCGCCAGTGTCCAGGCCGCTCCGGAAGGGCCCCCGACATGGCGGCAGGACGAGGATGGGTTCCGTCTGCCCTCAGCTCAAGCAATCACCTTCTCAGACCCACATGGGCCCTGGCAGAGCAGGGATCCTGGGGAAGCCTGGTTATCTATTGAGCTCTGGGCTTCTGGGGTTTTCAGCACCTCCTTCTCCTTGATGCCAGTCCCCACCTGCCACCAGCCTGATCCTTCTCAGATTCATTCTTATTAAATCGTACAACCACGTACCTGCTTGCTCAAGCCAAACACCCAGCCCCCTTCCTTGGCCTCATCTGGCTCACATTACATCCCCGCCACTCTATTTCCCGAAGTGCATCTTGGATCACCCTACTTCCTGCACGCCACCCCCCAACCACCCTGGCCTGAGCCGCCATGACCTCTTGGTTGGATGTCTCCAAGAAGCTTCTCAACTACACTTTCTGCTTCCTGTGGTCCTCTCCCTCCAGCAGTCTACCATCCATACAACAGCCCCAGCAATCTTCTAGAAACGTAAGTTAACTCAAGTGCCGGGCTCTTGAAACCTTCCAGTGGCTTCCCATTCCACGTTCAACACAGTCCTGCCCCTTTTATGGCCTCCCCAGCTGTTCTCCAGCCAGCCCGGCCTGCTTCCAACCTCCTTTGCTTACCCTGTTCTAGCCACGTTGGTTTTTCTAATTCTCAATACCAGGCTCGTTTTTGCCTTCGGGACCCGGTGTGGTGTGTGGCTTACTCCTCCTTCAGATGCCTGGATCCTTCCAGTCACTCAGCACTCCGCTTCAATATCCCTGTTCGGAAGGATGTTCTTCCCTGACCGTCAATACCGCCGTACCTCCACGCCCTACCGCCAGTCAGGGACAGCAAATGGCGTTTAGATAAGTTTATCTAAAGCACTCATCAGTGTTTCCAAATTTCTCACTTTCTGTGTACGTGTGTGATTCTCCCTCCCCTGCACTGAAATAGCAGTTCCTTGAGGGCACACACGGGTTTTTCTCGTTGACGACGCCATCCCAGTCCTTGGACGAGTATCTGGGGTACAGTCGATGCCCCCTAAGTATTTAATGACAAGCAAATTCTCTGAGAGGTAGTGGCAGGTGGACTACAGAGGGCGGGGAGCTCGGTCTGCTCTGTTGATGGGTCGATGGGCGCGTATGCAGGTTATCCCCAGACCGCGGCTGCCTGGCTGTCGCTGAGTTTCTGTGACGATACGGACACGTTAGAAAAAGGTTTCATTGGGCGCATGGAGGCAGTGGTTGTAAGAGAAAAGGCGGGTGTTGAGTTCTGTCTCAGGACTTCTCAGCGTCCATGATCACGGGAGCCCGCGCTCTCTCTCTCTCTGGAGAACCCTAACTGCCACACCTTCCCTCCCTCCCTCACCCCACAAATTTGTATGAAGCCTGAATTGGATTCCACACGAGTTGATCCGATGTGGCCTTTGTGCTCCGGGAACTAATCATCTAATAAGAGAATGAAGGTAAAGACACACACTCAGAATGCGAGGCGGAATTTAAGGAAGACCTTGGATAGCGTGACGCCCGGGGCGCTCAGAAGGGGAGGCCGACCGTGAGGTCTCTGGGTTGGGGCATTAACCCAGGAGCCAGGCTGTCTGGGCTCCATCACCTGGTCCTCTTTTTATGACTTGTATCATCTTTGGCAAATGATCTAATGGTCTGTGACTCCGTTTCCTTGCTTAAAAAATGTAGGAACCGGGGCGCCTGGGTGGCACAGCGGTTAAGCGTCTGCCTCCGGCTCAGGGCGTGATCCTGGTGTTATGGGATCGAGCCCCACATCAGGCTCTTCTGCTGGGAGCCTGCTTCTTCCTCTCCCACTCCCCCTGCTTGTGTTCCCTCTCTCGCTGGCTGTCTCTCTCTCTGTCAAATAAATAAATAAAATCTTAAAAAAAATGTAGGAACAATTAGTACCTACATCATAGGGTTATCAGAAACACGAGGCAGAACGATGCAAACACGACGCTTCAAACAGCGCCTTAGTGTTCGATACGCGGATGGAGGACGGCGACGCTGGCAGCATTTGGGTTTCAGATGAAGAGGGCAGGGGAGTCCCCGTGGCGTCGTGCGGAGAGAGGGAACAGGAGGGGCGGGGAGATGTCTGGCAGCCTCCGAGATGCTCAGCTGGGAAAACAGGAAGGGGAAGGGGACGGTCATTTCGGGAGCTGTGTGGGGCCACAGTGGGGAGGGACCCATTGTAAGTAACGTCCGGTGAGTAATCCTATGTCACTGAGGACTTTGAAGCAGAGAAATTGCTGAGACGCCTCACTTTCTGCAAGAACTTTCCCGCCCCGAAATGTTGGGTGACCTATGATGACTTGGCAAAACTCGCTTCTTTCCTTTTGCTTGACTTTGTTTTACTCTGATTTTTCTTCTCTAGTCCCTTCACGAGGAAGCTCAGAGGATTGATCGGGGACTGTGATTCCCCCCTCAGGGGCCCCCCACCGATTCGGATAGGTCGGAGTTTCATTTCCACCCAGTGGAAAATACCGTCTAGCTTCCCGCGAGCGCTACTCTTACCTGTGGATTAGCTGGGAACGTGTTGTTTCATTTCTGAAGAGCCGGAAATTTACCTGTTATTTTTCCGTGATCGATTTCTGGCTCCGTTTCATTATGCCCGGAGAGCATCCCTGGTCTGACTTCACTTATCTGCATTAATCAGGATTCAGTTTATGGCCTAGGCTATGGTGTTTCTTGGTGAATGTCTCATGAGCTCCGTGTGCTCTGCTGTTGTTGGGTGGAGTGTCCCATAAATGCCAATTACATCCAGATGGTCCCTCGTGTTGCTCATTTCTTCTAAACCCCTTGCTGATTTTCTGTCTCCCCGTCCTATCTGTGGCCGGGGGAGGAGTGCTGATGTCTCCATTGCAGCTGTGGATCTGTCTCTCCTTTAAATTCTGTCAGGCTTTCTTTCACGTGGTTTGAAGCTCTGTAGTCAGGTGCACACACATTTAGTATTTATTTGAGAGAGAGAGAAAGAGAACCAGAGAGAGAGAGCGAGCGCACAGCAAGGGGAGGGGCAGAGAGAGAGGGAGACAAGCAGACTCCCCACTGAGCAGGGTGCCCGATGCAGGACTTGATCCCAGGACCTTGGGACCATGACCTGAGCCGAAGGCAGACCCTTCACCCACTGAGCCACCCAGGCGCCCCCACATTTAGCATTCTTATGTCTTCTTGGTGAATTGACTTTTTTTTGTATGTACGATCCCTCTTTGTCTTTGCTAGTTTCCTTTGTTCTGATGTCTGTCTTGTCTGATACTAATATGACCCGTCTAGCTTTTTTTTGGGGGGGGGGCAATTCGTGTTTGCATGGTATATCCTTTTCCATCCTCTTTTCCCTGACCTGTATCATGACGTTTGACGTGAGTCTCTTGCCGATAGCCAGTACTTAGGTCATAATATGTATCGTATGACTTCGGTATCCGTGAGTTTGGATTTAGGTCTCTACTGTTTTATATGTAGTTTTTCTGTTGGTTTCCTTTTTGTGCCTCTTGTTTCCTGTTTCCTGACTTCTTTTGGTTTATTGGAGTATATTTGAGCATTTCATTTTATTTATTATTTTGGTTTTGACTATATCTCTTTGCATAATTTTTTGATGGTTGCCGTAGGGATTACAGAGTACATCCTCCACTTTTCACGGGCTAATTAGAACCAGTATTTTACGACTTCAATTTGAATATAGAAATCTTGTCTCTTGGGACGCCTGGGTGGCTCAGTGGTTAAACGTCTGCCTTCTGCTCAGGTCATGATCTCAGGGCCCTCGGATCGAGTGCCACGTCCATCAGGCTCCTTGCTCAGTGGGGATTCTGTTTCTCCCTCTCCCTGCTGAGCTCGCTAGCACACTCGTTCTCGCAAATAAATAAATAAAACCTAAAAAACCCCAGAAATCTTGTCTCTCTAAGGGTCTCTGTATGCATGGCTGACTTACGTGTTCTGTCTGTAGACATTAAAGGCTCCACCAGCCAGTGTTTTTGTTTTTGTTTTTGCTTTTGACTGTTAAACACGTTTAAACATTTTGGAGGGAAGAACAGTATGCTGTATTTACTCACATACCTACTGCTTCTGTTGCTCTCTCTCCATTTCTAGGGAATGGAGCCCAAGGAAGGTGAGTAAAGACTAAGATACAGGAATGAGTTTCCCAGTGAGCTTGACTGAGTCCTGAATGTGGTCCTGCTATCTTCTGGACTTTTCATAGCTTGAGTTAATACATAACATTTTATCCCTGTTCTTTTTTTTTTTTCCTTTTTAAAGATTTTATTTACTTATTACAGAGAGAGAGCCCAAGCAGGGGGAGTGGGAGAGGGAGAAGCAGGCTCCCCACTGAGTAGGAAGCCCTACATGGGCCTCGATCCCAGGACCCCAGGATCATGACCTGAGCCGAAGGCAGATGCTTCACTGACTGAGCCCCCCAGGCATCCCTTCCCTGTTCTTTAAGCCTGTTTTGAGTTGGATTTTCTATCATCTGCAGCAGAAAGCACCCTGACTGACGCAAAGCAGGAGGTTTGGGGAAGGGTATTGCGATGGTTAGTTACAGTTCGAGTTTTTGTAGGCTGATCAGTGACAAGACTGTGGTGAAATTCAACTGGATTTCAAATCCAAATATCTGTCTTTTTTTGATTTCTGGTTTAATGCCATTTGTAGGGTCTTTAGGAAATTCAGGATTCGATTATTTGTTGGTCTGTGCTCTCCCAGGAACGAGTCTCTTGACATGCTGCTCCATCTCTGAAGGTTTCTGTGGAGCTTGACATGGTTATTTGCAGAGACAGTGAGTAAAGAATTAATTGCTAGCTTTGCTGCAGTGGCTCAGCGTGGTTGTCAAAAGGTGCGAGGTAATTGATTGTCTTTTTCTCTGCAGCTGATTTCACTCCTAAATGGCGAACTCTATTGTTAGCTGGATGATATGCTAATTGCTCATATGATGACGGTCATAGTAATGACAGATGATGATTACTTGGTGCCTCACTGTCTCTTAAGATCCCATCTGTTAATGAAAATGGGCTTGTTGGTAGGTACCCCATGACTGTTTAAGCAGCTGAGTCCAGAGGCAAAGCAGAAAACTCACTTGGGACTGAGAAATTATCTAAGATGAATAGTCAAGATGAGGCCCAAATCAGCACATCAACTGTATCAGTTAGAGATTATTTTCAAGTGCGAGTAACTGAAAGTACACTCCAGTGGCTCAGCCTACAGAATGTTTTTTTTTGTTTTTTGGGTTTTTTTTTGTTTTTGTTTTTAGAGAGGGAGGGAGGGACAGAGGAAGAGGGAGAGAGAGAATCCCAAGCAGACTCCCTGCCGAGCATGGAGCCCGACAGCAGGCTCGATCTCATGACTCTGAGATCATGACCTGAGCCGAAATCAAGGGTCGGATGCTTAACCAACTGAGCCACCCAGGTGCCCCGAGTATCTTCTTTTCTTGCATGAGGACGTCCGGTTGTTCCAATCCACGCATTGAAAAGACTATCCTTTCCCCGTGCCGATCCCTGGCACTTGTGTTGGACATCAAGGAGCAGGGTAGGTGTGGGTCTATTTCTGCGTTCTCTCTTCTGTTCCGTCCGCACAGCGTGTGTAACTTTCTGTTGGTATCACGTTCTATCAAGGACTGCAACTTCATAGGAAGTCTTGAAGTGTTCCATCTTTGTACATATTTTTCAAAATAGCTTGAAAACGGTTCTAGTTTCTTTGCCTTTCCAGATGAGTTTTAGAGTTAGCTTGTTGATTTCTATAAAAAAGATCCTGGTGGGATTTTGATTGGGATTTGAGTGGGATCATTTGGGAGAGGATTGACATTTTACCAATACTCAGTCCTCCAACCCAAGGAGGAAGTAGATCTTTCCATTTATGTAGGTCTTTTTGCACAAACTTTGTTAGATTTATACCTATTTCATTTGGGTGCTCTTACAAATTACCTTTTTCATATTTTAATTTCCAGTCATTCATTATTAGCCTATCAAATTCAATAAATTTTTTATGTCGGCCATATTTCTTGTGTGACCTTAGTAAACTCACTTGTTTGTTCAAGTAATTTATATACTATAAAATTCATCCATTTAAACTGTACAACTCAGTGTTTTTTAGTTAATTGACAGAACCATGTAATCATCACCGTAATCTAATTTTAGGACATTTCATCACCTCAAATCCAGACATCTTTCTTTCATTTGGATTTCTGTTTCATTCTATTATGATTAGAGAACATACTTTATATGTTTTTGATATTTCATATTTGTTGAGGCTTTTTTTATGGATCAGAATATGGTCTATTTTGGTGAATGTATTATGTGCACTTAGAAAGGATGTCATTTCTCTGGTGTTGAGTGTTTTATAAATCATTAAGCCAATTAGGTCGATAATGTTGGTCAGCTCTTCTATAGCCTTAGTGATTTTCTGTCTACTTATTTTATTGATTACTGGGAGAAGAATCTCTGAATACAGCTGTGGGCTGGTCTATTTCTTCTTTCAATTATAGCTGTTTTCGTACTGTGTATTTTGTAATTCTTTGGTTAGATATATATGTGTTGTTGCTGAATTCATCCCGTGGTCCTTACATAACGATCCTCTTTATCCCAGAGAATAACTCCTGTTCTGAAGTCTACTTTGTCTGATAACATGGCCATTCCAATTTTCTTTTATTTTGTGTTTGCAAGATACGTTTTTCCTGTCTACTTTTACTTTCAAGCTAGCTAGGTATTATATTTAAGATATATTTCTTGTGGACAGTGTATACTTGGGTCTTTCTATTGTATCCAGTCTGTGTTATTTGGTGTGTTCAGATCATCTAAATTCAATGCAATGATTGATATGATTGGTATTAAATCTGCCATTCTTGCCAATTATTTTCTGTTTGTTTAATCTGGGGTTTTGTGGGTTTTTTTGTCCTCCTTTTATCATTTTTTGCTGCTTTTGGATTAATTCAGAATTTGTTAAGATTCCATTTTATGCTTTATTATTAGCTTATTATTTGTACTTCTTTTTTTTTTTAAGATTTTATTTATTCATTTGACAGAGAGAGAGACAGCCAGCGGGAGAGGGAGCACAAGCAGGGGGAGTGGGAGAGGAAGAAGCAGGCTCCCAGCGGAGGAGCCTGATGCGGGGCTTGATCCCAGAACGCCGGGATCACGCCCTGAGCCGAAGGCAGACGCTTACTGACTGCGCCACCCAGGCGCCCCTGTTGTTGGTACTTCTATAACATTTTTCCCAGTGGTCGCCCTCAGGCTTACTAAGTGGCTTTTCAGTGGCTAGCATAAGCTGTATCTCTTTAAATAATCACATACCACGCTCCATAATCACAGACCACTTCATGTGTAGTGTACACGCCTCACAGCTTGTGCTCCCACCTTCTCCCTTCTGGCCTCTGTGATTTCCCCTACACTTTATGTTTACATACGCTATCAACCCACTGCACATTCTGTTCTTTTTCCTTTAGTCGTTTTTCACTTTACAGCAACCCAAAATAAGAGAAAGTGTCTTTCCTACTCATACCAACTGTAACGCTTTCTGGGTATCTTCCTTTCTTCATGTACATCCAGGTTTGTCTAATGTCATGTTGTTCTGCCTGAGAATTCTTGTACGTGTCTCTTCGTGCTGGTCTGCTGGTAACGCGTTCTCCCAGCTTGTGTTCCTCTGAAGAAACGTTTATTTCTCTTTCATTTTTCATTGAGATACAATTAACATACCATAAAATTCACTTTTTTAAAATGTAAAATTCAGCTCGCTTCAGCAGCACATATATTAAAATGTGAAATTCAGTGATTTTTAGTATATTTGTAATATTCATGAAATTCAGTGATATTTAGCATATTTGCAAGATTTAGTATATTCACAGGTATACTCACAAGTCTATTCATCAGTGTGTTAGTGAGTACATTCAAAAGCATATTCACAAGTGTATTCATGGGTGCATTCAAAAGTGTTCATGACTATACTCACAAGTGCATTCATGAGTGTACTCACAAGTATACTCACAAGTGTATTCACGAGTATACTCACGAGTGTATTCATGAGTGTATTCACAAGTATAGTCACGAGTATACTCACAAGTGTATTCACGAGTATACTCACAAGTGCATTCACGAGTGTACTCACGAGTGTATTCACGAGTGCATTCATGAGTGTACTCACAAGTATACTCACAAGTGTATTCACGAGTATACTCATGAGTGTATTCATGAGTATATTCACGAGTATACTCACGAGTGTATTCACAAGTATACTCACGAGTGTATTCATGAGTATATTCACAAGTAGGTTCACAAGTATATTCACGAGTATACTCACGAGTGTATTCACGAGTATATTCACAAGTAAAACCATTACCACTATCTAATTTCAGAACATTTTCATCCCCCCCCAATGAAATTCCTTACCCACGGTGAGTCACTCCTCACCCCCCATTCCATGCCCTCCCCTTCATTTTGAAAGATGTCACTACGTCTAGATACAGACAGGGGTGTAGCTAGAGATCCAGGTCCAGTTGCTGGATGCACAGCTCTGAGCAGCCTGCCCCCACCACCCCTGTACCCCGTGTGTCAGATACTTCCCTGTGTCATCCTTTAGCTCCTGTGGTTTCTGACACGAAGCCCCCTGTAACTCTCATCTCTGCTCCTCTGTAGGTACTTTCCCTTGTCTGCCTTCGCCGTCTCTGTTAGGTCTGATTTCTCGAAGTTTGATGATCACGTGTCTAGGGCAGTGTGTGTGCTGTGAGGTACTCATCTGGTTTGGGATTGCCTGAGTTCTTGGGTCCGTAACTGAACGTATTTAGTTATTTCTGAACATTCTCGGCCATTTTCTCTTCAAATACTTCTTTGGTCTCCTGTTCACACTTCTACTTCTGGAATTTCAATTATGCAAGTGTTAGATTATTTGATATTATGACATTGCTCCTTCATGCTGTTTTTAAAAAAATTGTTCTTTTAATTTTCACTTTATGCATCAGTCTGGGTGATTTTAATTGGCCTATCGTAAGGTTCACTGGCCCTTTCCCTGACTGTGTTGAGTCTCCGGATGAGCTCAAAGAAATGTTTGCTCTGTTACCCATCTTATTTTCAGGGATACCATTTCTGCTTGAAATATGCATTCCTTCCTATAATTTCCATTTGCCCGTGAGTGTCGTCTTCCTTTTCCACGAAAGCATCGATCGTGATGGTCACAGTTATTTAAAACTTTTGGTCGTGTAATTTTGATTGCTTTGTCTGTTGATGGTGGGTTGATTTTTCTTCCTTGCTGTGTGTATCATTATTTGAGAATGAAAGCCAGGCATCATGTTTCAGACCGTGGAGGCTGAGGTACATGGTATTCATGCCGGGACATGGACACAGCTATTTTCCGCTAAACCATCCGTATGTGTGATCATGCAGGCATGTGCACGCACATGCGTGTTCACACGCACACATGCACACACATGTATACACTGACACATGCGTGTAAGCACATGCATATGCACCTGCGGGAGTGTTTGTGTGTGTGCACACGTGCAAGAATGCATATGAATGAACACGCATGTGTATGCATGTGTGTATGTGTGTGCAGGGTTGTGCAGGTGCATGTCACAGTGTGTGTACACACGCATAGGCATGTGCACATGGGTGTATGCATGTGTAGGCGTGTGAGCATACTTGTGCATGTGCGCATGGGTACGTGTGCATGTGTGCTAGTCTGGAGTGGAGCTGGGTTTGGGCTCTCCTGCTGTGTCGCCTTCCCTGCAGGGCTGGCTCGATCCCTCTGGCACAGTCTCGCTCTGGGGTGGGCCTTGGTTCGGCAGAGGGGGTGTCTCCGTGTTCCCGCTCCTCTTCGGCTTCACGCCTTCCTTGTGTGCCAGGACGTCAGGCGTCTCCCCTTGTGCTCTGGCTTCTCCCGTGACCAGGATGCTGCTGCTCGCTAGCCTGGTATGAGGTGGAGGGTGCAGGATTCTGTTTTCCCGGTCCAGCCGCAGCCTCCGTGGCCCCATGTTTCGGTGTCCTGGGGCCTCGTGTCTTCCGCCTTTCTCCAGCTACAGAGGTTTCCCTGTGCCCTGGGGGTGCAGCACCAGCTGTCCTTCTCCCAGCGACGTAAGGACTTTGTTCCTTGGGGAGAAGGGTCAAGGCAGGCGTCCTGCTCTGCTGGTGGTGCGTGTGCCCCTCTGACAGCTGCCTGCCATCTTTCCTCTGGGTGCCTGCCAGGTCACAGAGCAGAGCCTGAGAGCGGCTGCGTGCTCCCCTTGGTCTGCAGCTCTCACACCAGCCCGCACCCCACCTTTCCAAGCTCATCGCAAGTCCTTCACTGCGTTCTTCTCACTGCTGGGGCTCCGTGTTCCTCCTGCACCCTGCCACGTGCAAGCTGGCGCTCACGTCCCCTTTTCCCTTAGATTTCAGGAAAATCTCGCTGCTCGCTGATGGGGTTCAGGAAAAGTGACGATTCTGTACATTAGGAGGCTGTTCTGGTTGTGGAGGGTGGTGCGTCCTAGGATGAAAAGCTTGTGGTTTCCATTCCCATGACAGCCTGAGAGCCGCCCCACCTCTATTTCCCACTGCCGTACTCCAGCCAGCAGAAAGGGTCAGGGTCAGAAGCCTTCAGGAAGACCAAAGATCCAAAGGGACTGGCCTTTCAAAGCTTTTCGTCAGAAGCCTGTGCCAGACCCCCCGTCTGCGTCTTGCTGCGTGTACTCACATGGCCACCCTGGCTGGAAGGGAAGCGATCATTTTTCCTCCAACTTCTAAATCTCCCTTTATTTATTTATTTATTTATTTATTTATTTATTTATTTATAAACAATTTTTTTAGTTTTTATTTTAATTCCAGTTAGTTAACAGTGCAGTGTTAGTTTCAGGTGTACAATATAGTGACTCAACACCTCCATACATCACCCCTGCTCATCGTGACAGGGGCCGTCCTTCATCCCCATCTTCTATTTCCCCTGTCCCCCACCCCCTCCCCTCCGGTGACCAGTAGTGTGTTCTCTGTAGTTACCAGTCTGTCGTCGGCTACTCTGTGCCTTTCCCTTGCTCATCTGTTTTGTTTCTTAAATTCCATGTGAGGGAGATCATTGGTATTTGTCTTTCTCTGACGGACTTATTTCACTTAGCGTTATACTCTCTAGCTCCATCCATGTTGTTGCAAATGGCAAGATTTCATTCTTTTTCATGGCTGAGCAATATTCCACCACCCACATGCGCACATCTTCTCTATCCACTCATCTGTCGACGGAAACTGGTTCCATAATTTGGCTACTGTAGATAATGCTGCCATAGACGGCAGGGTGCACGTGTCCCTTTGAATTGCTATGTTTGTATCCTTTGGGTAAATACCTAGTAGTGTGATTCCTGGATGGTAGGGTAGCTCTACTTTTAACATCTTGAGGACCCTCCACACTGTTTTCCAGAGCCGCTGCTCCGGCTTGCATCCCCATCAGCTGAGTAAGAGGGTCCCCTTTCTCCGCATCCTCACCAACACCTGTTGTTTCTTGAAATGTGGATTTTAGCCGTTCGGACAGGTGTGAGGGGATAGCTCATTGTGGTTTTCGTTTGCATTTCCCTGAAGCTGAGCGGTGTTGAGTGTCTTCTCCTGCGTCTGTGGTCCATGGGCGGGAAGAGATCATTTTGAACGGAGCCTAAATACACTTGGATTAATCAAATACACTTGGGATTCTGCGTAGAGAGAACGAAGGAGGAAAAGGGCAGTTGGCAATGTCTGCCATGCGTCTTCCTGCTGGAAATACTCCTCGACAGCCAAAGTTTCTTTACCCCCCAAAGCTCACATGCGCGTGTGCAAGCAGACTCGTCACTGACTCTTGAAGCCTGGACGTGGATGCCCGCGGCCCGTGGGACCGACAGGCCTGGTGGCCGGTCTTGTGCTGGTTCTCTGGACGTGGAGCCTGAGGCAGAGACTTACCTGTGAGTGGGTGTGTGACTCCGGGGGCAAAGGCGTGAGCAGGCAGGCGGGGTCGTCAGTTCAAGGAGACCTGAGCTGCTGGGCTAGAGTGCAAGGGTGGGGCCACGTTCATCCCTGGGTCTCTGCTCAGCGGCGCTCACTAAGCACTCCCATTTCTGCGTGCTTATGCCTGTGCCCCGCGGGAGAGGCCCACGCCGGCCCGCAGGACGATCGCTGTTGGGAGTGAGGCTGGTGGAAGCCAGTGTGGCGCTGATCGTCCTAACGTGGCAGGGCTAAGAAGTGAGGCTGGGAGGTGAAGGAGAGGCGTTCAGGACCCAGGCCAGCAGGGTGGAGCGTCTCTTCCCTCCAGCCCCGGCTCCTGCCACTTTCCCTCTTATGCCTGCGTTTCACTGAATGCCAGATTGCTGCGGTTCTCGAATTGGCCAGGACTCTTAATTGCAAGGGACAGAAACCAAGCTCAAAACTGCTTGAGCCCAAACGTGCATTTACTGGTGCCTGTCAGTGAGCTCGCTTCAGGTCTAGCAGGATCCAGGGGCTCAGCCGACGCCATCAAATCTCTCCCTTGCCCATTTTTCAGTTTGCCCATTTTTTTTTTCCTACTGTTGGTAACTCTTTCCTTTGTAGTGAGAAAAAAAATGGGCATCGGTAGCCTTAATTGAAGGTCATTCTGGGTTAGCAGTTCCAGTGGGGGAGGGGAGCCTTCACTCCCAAGGTCAGCATCTGTCCCAGGGAAGGCACCGGTGATATCAAGTAGGTCCCCTGCACAGCTGCGGACAGCCACAGGGGCCGGGGCACGGAGGTGCTGTGAGCCTTCCTGCCACTCCTGTGCCCACCACGGTACCCGCAGTCCCAACGGGAGCACGTGGGTGGGTGAAGGAAGCGTTCTGCAGAGGACTTTTGTCAACAGAAGGGGCCGGGACCTGGATTGGCAGGAACACCGCGTGTCTGTGATGCACCCCACGCTGCATCCAGGGCACTAGCCCATTTCATAGCTTTTTCCAGAATGTTCTTCCTTCCCTTGAGAAGAGGAATTCCCTGACTCCTTCACACCATGTCCTGGCTGAGTTCACCTCCCCAGCTCTGTAACCCCCTCAGCTTTACGGCCCCCGTGTGCTGCCTGCACACCTGAACACGTGGCCGGGCCCAGCCACACGGGACACGCACACCTCTGGCAGCTTCTCAGAGAGCCGCTGGTTTCTGGAAGGCAGTGTGGCTGGGGGAGGCGCATTAGGGGTGAAGAGAAGGGGCGTCAGGAACTCGCGGTCCGCACAGACTTTCCACCCCCGGGCGTCTGGGCAGCTCCTCATGTGCTTCGCGAGGTCCCAGGCTGTCCTCCTGCGGGCGTGAGGACACGTGTCCCCTTGGCACCTGCCGTCCCTGCACAAGTCACCCAGTTAAGTCTCCACTTGCAGCCAGCTTCACCCCTGGAGACACGCACTGAATACAGAGCCTGATGAGGACTTAGGGTCATTTCTTCTTCTTCTCTTTCCAGCTTTCTTAAGGTATAATCAACAAATAGGATGGTTATATTTAAGGTGTACTATGTGACGACCGGATACATACATGTTTGATACACATACATGAAGGGATTCCCACAATAGAATTAACACAACCATCACCTCACACCTGGCTCTTTTGCTTATTTATTTATGTATTTTTTGGTGAGAACACTGAAGTTCTACCCTTATAGGAAATTTCAATTATACCACACGCTATTATCCACTGTAGTCACCACGTCGCACAGTAGGTCCTCAGACCTCACTCGTATTTGGCCCCTGCCAGACACATCCTACCATGTTTCTATGAGTATGGATCCCATATGTAAGTGATGTTAAGGTCCCATTGAAAATATTTAATTAACGTCTACCTCAGTGCAAACCTAATATACTTTTACCAAAGCATGAAAACATTTTTCTCTTTTAAGTCGGACACACAGGCACTCATTCAGAAAATGCTGGATACGGAATACCCATTAAGTACGAAGCTATACTTATGGGAATATAGCCCCAGGAAACAAGAACTCCGTGTCGAAGAGACATCTGCTCCCCCACGTTCATTGTGGCATCGTGCGCAGTGGCCGGGACGCAGAGCCAGCCCGTGTCCACCCGTGGGTGAGCGGGTCCAGAAGATGTGGGGTTTACACGCAATGCAATATGGCTCAGCCGACAAGCGTTACGCTGGGTGAAGTAAGTCAGGAAAGGCAAATGCCCTATGATCTCCCTTACATGGGGACTCCGAACAGAACAGAACAAAGCCCCAAACTCCAGGAACGAGATCAGGTGTGAGGCGACCAGACGTGAGGCGACCAGACGTGGCGGGCCAGGGAGGAGGAGAGGAGAGAGGTGCTCACATGGTCTGAACGTGCGAGAGAAATAAGCACCAGGGACAAGCGCACAGCGTGGAGACACAGCCGTGTGCTCTATGGGACGGTCGTGGAGAGCAGATCTGAGAGTTCTCAGGACAAGGAAGAAACGTTGTTTTTCTCCTCCTTTGTGTGTAGGAGATGAGAGATGGTAACTAGACGAACCGTGGGATCATTTCACAGTCCATGTGAGTCAAACCAGCACACGTACACCCTGGATCCGCACGGTGCAGCAGGGGGTCTGACAGCTGGGTAACACCAGGGGAGAGTGCCGAGTCCTGTTCTGGGGGCTGAGGACATGGAAGGAACAGGGCAGAGGAAGGTCCCTGCTGCCACGGGGCTTGCACTGCGGTGGGGAGACACGGAGAGTGGGGGGAGGGGGGCTGAAGACGTAAACGACATCAGACAGGGAAACGTGATGTGGAGGAAACGGGCAGGGAGGACTTCAGGGAGGGAGCCCCGGGGCCAGGACGCTGCCAGGGAAGGGCCCGAGGCTCACCGTGACCCGCCTTGCCGTGGCCCCGGCCCTGTGCCCGCCCGTGCCCCCTCCAAAGTCCGCACGCCCCGGGAAACACCGCTTCGGAGGAAGGTGGGCTCATCTCAACACCGGCAGGAGACGTGGGAAGGGCAGGTGATGTGAATTAGCATGAGCGCAAGGTCTGGGGCTCGGATCAAAAGCCAGTCCTGGTGAGTGTGGACACCTGGGGGCAGCGGCCTCATTGGCTTTACCTGCAGTGTTCATTACTGCCATCGAGTTGGGTGCTCCGTGATCTGATGACACTTGCGAGGTTAGAAAAGGCACGTGCTGGCTTTGCTCGGCCGTGGGAATGGGAGAGGTCCACGCACAGAGCGCTCCGTTGCGTGGTGTTCAGTGAAGGCCGTGCAGGCAGCCGGCGGCGCGCAGAGCCTGGGGACAGCGAGGACCTGGGTGGTAAACCGGTTTTCCTTGGCAGTCAGCCTGGCGGCAGGGGGAAGGTCGCTGTTTCAACGCCCGAGCGTTGGGGTTCAGGGCTCTCCCGTGCGTGAGGGAGGCAGCTGCCCCCAGCGGCGATCTGGAACCCTCTGCAGCCACACGGGGAGGCTGGGGGCTGGCGGGCCTCGGAGGCTAGGGCGCTGCCCGCGTCACAGACACTCACCTCGCGCTTGACATCCTGGTTTGGGGTTTTTTTCCTCTCGCATGGAGACTGGAAGGCATTTTCATATCCTCTTTAGGAAGTGCTTGGATTCAGGACTTTATTCCATTTAAAGTCAGGACAAAGGAGACGACGCTCTTAGCTAACATTTCATGGGTGTTGTGTCTACTTTAGAATCCTGATGGCGGCTGACGTTTACAGAGTGACAGTTTTTCCTCACAAGCGTTTATGGAGTGCTGCGTCGTTCCCAGGCACGGCTCTAGCGGCCTTGTATGCGTGCCCTCGTTTCTCGTTACAGCCTGTGGGGTAGGAAGTGCCGCCTCCATCCCAGAGACAAGGAGTCTGAAGCACAGGGAGGGTCAGCGAGTTGCCCGAGAGCACACAGCTCGCAGGTGCTGGAGACGGCCCAGGGAGGCGAGCGCGGGTCAGATTACAGAGCAAACTACAGCCTGTGATCGTGTGTACACGTGTGTGTGTGTGAG
>NW_024425897.1:28616684-28629383 GCF_017311325.1 Ursus maritimus
GTGTGCGAGCATGTGTGAGAGTGTAAGTTTGTGTGGGCCTGTGAGCCGTGTGTGGACATGTGTGTAAGGGTGAGTGTGAGCCTTGTGTGAGCGTGAGTGTGTGTGAGTGTGAGCGTGGATTTGGGGTAGATTGGAGAAACTTTTGGTCTTGAGTAGACTGAGGCTCGGGACGGCCAAGGGTGTGACTCTTATCCCCTGGAGAACAGGATCCTGGATGCGGGCGGTTACGGGGTTTGGCGTGATTACACCAAGGACTCTAAATAATCCCATGGCTTTCACCTGCCTCAGAAAGGGTTAAACAGAAAAATGTGGTCGGCACGTATCTGGGGGCACGTGGGTGTGGTTTATTTCCCTTTTCCATCTGTGGATCACCTTCTTGCTTCCTTCAGACCAGCAAGGCTCTGCTCTCCACACAGTTTAAGGCTTGTCGTCCTTTTCCTCGTTCGGAACATTCGCTCTGAACTTGAGGGTGCTGGCGGGAGGCATCTGACCCCCGCGGACGCCCGGGCCCGTTTGGGCCGCCAGTTGTTCTCAACGGACTGGTGTTAGGACCCAGGAAGGACGCCGCGGCGAGGGGTATAAATAGAGAAGCAGAGCCGAACAAAGTTTGAGCCGGCGCCTGACATCATTGCCTCTCCACCCCGAGCTGGGGCCGCCGGGGCGTCGGGCTGAGTCAGAGCGGACGGGGCTGGCCAGCGGGTGCTCGGCCGGGGCAGGCGGGAGCGCCAGGACCCCGCGCCTCCCCCGTCTTCTCGGCCGCCCGCTCCACGGGAGGACAGAGGGGTCTGATTCCAAGCCCGGCCGAGACAGACGGGCACTCCTGAGAGGACAGCCGGCCCCGCGGGGCTCCGGAGCGGCTTTGGGCCGCCGTCCCAGGCGTGCGCGCCGACCGTGCTCGGGTTCGCGGGCGAGGAAGACACGCGTGGGCTCTGGGGCCGGCGAGGAAAACACGCGTGGGCTCTCGGGCCGGCTGCGTCTCACACGCTGAGCAGAAGCAGACCGTCCTCTTTCCGGAACCTGTGAAAATGTCCCTTTCCTGGGGAAGTGAAAGTTAGGGCGCCCGCTCGGTGGCAGAGCGTCGGGAGTCCGCCCGGACGGCGCTCTAAGTCGGGGAGCCATGAGGCGGCCGCCGCGCTGGGCCGGGCAGCCCTGGCTGCTGCTGCTGTGCTGCCATTTCCAGGTAACGTCTCCCGTGGCTCTTCCTGGGGTCCGACTGGACCTCCCGCCGGCAGCGGCCCTACGGTGTCTGACGCTCTGGTCTTTTGTGTGCAGGTGCGCGGAGCCTACTCCAGGTCGCCGGCCCATCCAGGTAAGGGGGCGCCTCCTGTGCGGGTCACCGCCTGGCGCAGGGCTCCCCACACGGTGTGGTCGCTTGTCTCGGAGGCCCACAGAGAGTGGCCCTTCTGCAGGGCCCCTGTCCCCGGCTGGCCACCCTGCCCTTTGTCTCCTGGTGCTCTGCTCACCCTGGTGTCAGACCTGGCCTCTGGCTCCTGGTCTTCGCCACCTTAGAGGAAGGGAGGGTGCACGCGTTCTGTCTGCTGCCCTCATCCCGCCGTGGGTCTCCATGCTGACTTAGGGCCCCGTCCTCTCTGTCCCCGTCCCAGCTGGCGCTCGCTGTCCATGGGCCAGTGCCAGTCCTCAGTCTGCAAGCTGTCCCTGAGTGGCGTGGCCGCGTCACAGGTGCAGGCGTGTGGAAGGAGGGGGCCTGGTGAGGCGCGGGAACCCCCTGTGGCCACTGTACCCTTGGCTTCCTGGCTGCTGTGTGTGGTGGTGAGGAACCCATCGAGGTCCCTGAGCCCGTGCTCGAGAGCCATGCAAACAAACCCTGACCCATTGGTGAGCACGCCTCTGACTCCAGGCTCTCACCGGCCACTGTCACCTGCAGCCTGATCCCCTCCAGGGCACCATCCAGACAGACCCTACGGGTACAGCCAGCATCCCCGGGCCACCCATCTACAAGGCCAGGCCTCTGCTGGGAGCCCCAGGACCTCGGTCGTGGGGCTGGACCTGTCTCCTTTGTGGGTACCCCAGCAAGGCGGGGATCACTGCCTGGACCACCTGTTTCCGTGGCTGGGTGTTACCACCTCTTTTCCACCCACATGCCCAAGTTCAATCTTCTGTTGGAAAAGGTGTGAAGGCCATGAATTTCTATGTGCTCCTCTTTCCCCAACCCAAGTGTGGACGGAAAGAAAGCCGGGCTCTGCGGCTCAGGCATCACACCGAGGAGCATGTGTGTCTGCCCTGGGGCTCTCCCCTTCCTGCCGGAGCCGGCTGTGGCTCCCGCTGGTTTTCCAGTGGACAAGAGTGAGGGAAGATGTCAGCGGGCAGACGGGAGGTAAGGCAGCCCCCAAGACCCAGGCTGCTGCCCGGGGTGGGAGAGGAAGCCGAGAAGTGGCTTCCAGATCGTACCCTGGCCACATTGCATCCACACACGTATCCACACCCATGTATACACACTCACACGCATATACACGCACCCCCACACGTGCACACACATCCACACCCATGTACACACACCCACATACATGCATATACACGTCCAAACCTATCCACACACACAGCTGTGCACATGCGTCCACAGGTGTGCGCCCAGGCCCTTGACCCTCAGCTGCGAGGACTGGTTTGAATTCAGTCTCTGCTCCACATGGAAACGTTGCTCGTCTCTTAACGCCCTAGCTTCCTGACCTGGCTTCCTCCAAACCAGCAGCACAGAGACACAACGGTGGTGGGCGAGCGTGGACAGCAGTGAGCCCGCGAGCCTGCGGGGAGAGCTGGAGCTGCTCAGCCTTCTTACTGACATCCACACCCATGGGCTCCCTTCTGGTCTCACTTCCCGTGTCGGGGTCTCTCCTGTCCTCGCCGCCCCCCACCCTGTTGAGAGTTCATTGTCTACCCCTCCTCCCTCCTTCTTTACCATAATGACAGAGGCGGACGCTCCCTGGACAGGACCGTGGGTGTTCCCTTGTGGACGAAACCCTACTGCTTGCATTTTCTTCCTTCCCCTTTCCCTCCTCCCCTTCTTCCTTCTCTCTGTGTCTGTCTGCCTGTCTCTCTGTGTCTCTCTGTCTCTCTCTGTCTCTCCCTGTCTCTCCCTGTATGTCTCTCTCTCTGTGTCTCGGTGTCTCTCTCTCTTTGTCTCTATATCTGCCTCACTGTCTCTATCTCTGTGTCTATCTCTTTCCGTATCTGTCACTGTCTCGGTCTCTCACTATCTCTGTCTCACAGTTTCTGTCTGTCTCTCACCGTCTCTGTCTCTCACTGTCTCTGTCTCTCACGCTCTCTGTCTCCCCTTATCTCTCTCTCCCATCTCCTTCCTCTCCCTCCTCTCTCTCTGGCCCTTATGTCGTCTGCTCTCCCTACATCCTGCGGGGAAGTCTGACCCCCCCCCCCCCCCCCCCCCCCCCCCCCCCCCCCCCCCCGTGCAGCACCTGCACCAGGAGGCCGCCTTCCCTTCTGCTTCTGGGGGTGCCGACCTGCAGGGTCCCCGGTGGGGAAAGCCTGGCCCAGCACCTGTCAAGGGCACCCGCTCACAGACACGGAGACGTGCAGGGAGCCCGTTCCTGAAGGGGGAGCATTTGCAAACCGCCTAGATCCCCACCCGCGGGGAACCGCTCTGTGACTTGAGCCTTGACTTCTAAGGAACGCAGAGCAGCATTTACAAATGCCAACATAGCGGGTGCTCGGACGTACGTTCTGCGGGGTCCCCACGGGGCCTCTGAGGGAGCCTGTGCCCTCTGCAGAAGAGAGGTGGGTGTTCCAGAGAGAGCAGGCGGTTTGCCGGAGGTCGCCGGGTATACGTGGTGGTGACCTCAGGAGCGCTCGTGGGCTCAGACACGTAAGGGCACTTGGGGACCACGAGAGCGTGGTAGGTGCAGAGCGCAGGTGTGCACAGGACTTCGGGCGAGCCTCCGGGAGGGCCCGCTCTTTCCACTGCGGCCACTCCAGACTTGCCTTCTTGAGGTCGTGCCGGGACTCGTGTGCCGTCCCTGTCTTGCTGTGACCTAGCGCACTCCCCCTGCTAGTGTTGGCCTGACTGCGCGCCGTGGGTCGTGCGTGAGCGGAATCAGCGCGGACGGCCAGCCCGCCCACGGCGGCTCCCAGGGCACCGTCCTTGGCTTGTCTGTCTACACCAGCCCAGGCCACGAGGCCTTTGCCAGATGTGTGTCTTTACCGCGTAGACACGTGTTTAGTTCTGTAAATAGAGGGACAACCTGAGATCATTCTGAGCCTTCGTATTATCAGTGTTTACCTGTGACCGTGGACTGTCATTTTGGGGAAGTGACCGCATTAAACCTTTCCCCCGGCCCCAGCCTGCTGAGTCCTTGCTCCGCTCCGAGGACAGTGCTGGGAAGCGCGATGGTTGATAGACCTAAACCCGTAAATGGCGCCAGCCAAGAAATTGCCGCGCATTTAAAAAGTTTACCAACATGCTGTCTATAACTTCTCTAAGGAGGAAAAGGGACCTTGCCCAACCCCGTTATCCAGCGATTCCCAGGCCTGAGGTACGCAGAGCAGCTGGTCCCGGCCCGTCTCCGGGAGGTCGGGGTAGCTCCCCTCGCGGCCCTGTTGCGAGGTCTGGAAGGCCAATGCTTGTGGTGATTATAATTCCCTCTGGTTGCAGACTAGTTTTTTCTCTGTGCAAATCAACAGTTTGTTCCCTTTATTTATGTATTTTTTATTGAGGCATAGTTGACATACAACATTAGTTCAGTTTCAGGCGTAAAGTGTCATGAGTCAATATTTGTACATATCGCAAAATGCTCACTGCAATAAGGTGAATCAACGTCGGTCAGCACCATGGTGCTACGTGGTCTGCAACGGGCTGTCTGAGCCACTAGGTCCTGGCAGAAACTTCGTTCATCTTCCCAGTGCAAAGTGTTCGTGATGGAATTTTTAAGAATAATGTTTATACTCTATTGAACGAATGGAAATTTGAGCAGTAGAGATTTTGGGGTGTATGTAGTTTCAGAAGTATATATAAATATATATTCTTTCTATGTTTATCCATTCGTTTATTCATCGTTGCACTTCATTCTGCCTACGTAATTTAAAAAAATTTATCACTGAGATTACTGTTTTGGGGAGAATCCAAATGCAAAAGTGTGGCTTACGCAGACGCACACCCTGCAGGCCTGTGTTAGACGTGAGATTGGGGTACAGATGGGTCGGAGAGTCTGACAACCCACAAAAGTGTTCAAGTACTAGTGAGTGCCGTGGGCAAACAGGAAGGAGTTGGCAGACAGGGCGCAGGGTGGTGGTGCGTGGGCTGTCGTCTGGGCCAAGGCTCCCGTGGTCTGGATGCTGGTGCTCGTGGCAGGCAGTCCTGTGGGCAGGTCGAGAAAGGCTGAGCGGGGCCGGCTCCGCGACCGGCGGGGACTGATTTCCTCCGTGGTGCACCCTTCTGTGGAACGAGGCATGGGACTCTGGGACTGACTTCCTGCAGCTTCCGGGATGAGGGTTCCAGCGCACGAGTCCTAGTGAGGGGCGGGTGTGCGGGATCTGGAGGAGAAGCTGGAAGGGAGAAAGGCAGGAGCACCGGCTGTCCCGCGTCCCTGCGCCTCACCACGCTGAGTCCAGCACGTTGCATCGGGGTGAGAAATGATTCCCGGAGAGCTCTTTATGGCCGTGGCGGCGTCGGCCGAATACCCCCCTCTCGCTCCTTTCATTCGTTAGGGCCACAAGTCCCAGAAGGAGCCATGTAGTCAGGTTTGCTGTCTTGTCTAACCAGACACGTGGTCTTTTTGGAGTTTATCCGATGGAAACCAGGGTGCTTATACGACCTGGACATCTCAGGTCACCTGTTTTGGGGAACGTAGCCCCAGAGGGTCGGTCTTACCCCCAAAAGAATGAGATTTGCTTGTTCTGAGGACCCTCATGGGTTTTTACGCCCAAGGTTGTAAAGGGGAACCTACGTGTTGAATTTAGCTCTTAGGCACGTCTCGTTAGCACCATGCAATGCTTTAGTTAAAATAATCAACTTAATTGATAACGTGAAGATTTGGGGAGATTTCAAATAAAGAATTGGCACAGTTTGGGTTTCTGACTGCTCCCTAAAAGCGGGAGAACTGGCTGTGCTGGGTGGACTTCCCTGCAGAGTTGCGGGGACAGCAGGGGGCGGCTCCAGTCCTCAGACAGGACACACACGTCCAGCGAGTCCCAGACCCCACCAGTGGGCCGTTTCCAGCACCTGCTGCGATTCCGCTGTGCTGGGCCTGCCAGGTGGGAGACAGCTGTGAACGCCCCCCTGGGCCCGGTGCCCTGTGCACATTTCTGTTTGCGAGCCCACCACTGTGCGGCTCCAGTCCATCCAGCCATCTCAGTGTTGCCCGTATGTGGCGGCTGGGACAAGGCCGTGGGGCTTTATCCTTGTCTGCAGCTCAGGGATATGGGATAGCGGGCCCTCTGCGACCCCAACCCCTTTCTCTTACAGACTCTTGGTAGCTCGGGGGGCTCCCTGTGCGAACAAGACCACCATCCTGTTCTGTCAGCCTTTCTGCCCAGAACAGGTAGGTGGTGGCCAATTGTAAACAGGGATGATAGGGAAGGATTTACCATCCACAGCGTTAGTTCTATGAAGATGTGGGTTGTGAAGAAGATACCGCACCTGTTCCTGGCACGATGGATGTCATTCCCTTTTTGATCCCCCCCCCTGCCCACCCCAGATGAATTGAATAACAAGTCAGCGATGTTTCCCCTCTTCAAAATGAATATCGTACATTTTAGGGGGGAACGCATGGCAGAAATGGAAATGAGTGTTTTTGATTTTGACATTTCACCGTCTCCATATTGCATTGATAGAGCAGGGCCATTTCGAGTGGACGTCAGCTAAAGCCACGTGTCTCCCCATTTTAAGTTTTTAAAGGAATGCACGTCCACACGTTCGAACAGAGCAGACATAGAAAGGAATGGAAATCTTCCGTCTTCCACACAGTTGGTCAGTTTCCTCGCCCCTAGAATACGGCCGTCCGTTTTTAGGCTTTCCATGCAAAATCTCTCTCTCTCCCTTTCCATCCCACCTCCCTCCTTCCCTGCCCAGCTGGTGCGTTTCCCACACATGGTTGGTACTAACACATTTTTCTCTCACCTTGATTTTTTGACAATACAGCTTGGGGAAATTTCACATCAGGACACGTGTATCAGCCTTGTCCTAATGACCTTCTGGTCCGTTATGCAGCTGCTCTGTGCTTAGCACACGGCCCCTCCGCTGATGAACGTTATTCACACGCTCTCGATGCTGTAAACCAGTACCCCGTACATAGCTCTCCGATCCCATGTGTGAGTCTGTCTCTAGCACGAACTTCCAGGAGCTGAATTACTAGGTCAAAGTGCACTTAAAAGTTGTGTAAGTCATTGCCGTATTGCCCCCCAGAAAGGCTGTACCTTCCGCCAAAAACGTGGTAGAACTTGCCAACTTAGTACATCTGTTTGTCAGTCGGCTGGGTGAGCTGGGACAGGCGAGTTTAAGGGGAAAAAAATGAGCAAGGTTGAACATCTTTTCATACATTTAAAAATAATTTGCATTTCTTTTTTTTTTTTTTTGGACTGCCTGTTGATGTCCTTTGCCCCTATGTTCTGCTGGTTTAAATTTTCTTAATAGTGGGAGTTTTAATGAATACAGTAAATTTAATACATTTCTTTAAAAGGAAATCAGCACATTTCTGTTGCATGTATTACATACACAACTCCCCGGTTCAATTTAGCTTGATTCATTTTCACGTACGGAAATATTTAAAAAATTCTCATAGATTTATCACCTGGTTTCCTCAGAAGCTTTTATGTTTTATTACATTAAAGGCTTTTAAAACAATTTTTTTTAAAAGATTTTATTTATTTGAGAGAGAGTGAGAGAGCACGAGTGGGGGGAAGGGGCAGAAGGAGAGGGAGAAGCAGGCTCCCCGCTGAGCAAGGAGCCTGATGCGGGACTCGATCCCAGGACCCCGGGATCATGACCTGAGCTGAAGGCAGATGCTTCATAGACTGAGCCCCCAGGCGCCCCTCCATGCAAGGTTTCCTCCTTCTGGAAATGTGTTATGGAGTAGGGAGTGAGTTAGGAGTCTTGGTTTTTTGCAGATGGCTAGTTGGCTCTGAAACTTTGTTGTGTGCTTCTCCTCTGGTTTAAAAGACCACTTTTACCATGAGCTAGCTTCGCGAGTGCATGGCGATATTTACGGGTCTTTTCCACCGAACTGTTTATGCGTAAGCAGCACCAGATCCTCTCTGCAGCGGCGACCTCATGACAGGCCTTACTCTGTGTGAGGGCCGGGCCCCCCGCCCCTGTAGCCGTCCCCCCGCACAGGTTTGTTGGCGATTCTTGCTTGTTCCCTTTTCTAGATAAGCTCTGTCATGAGCTTCCTCTCACACAAAATCTCTCAGCATGTGTACAGCAAATCTCCTCATGTTTATATATGAATTCAAGGGTTGGTTGACATTTTTACCATTTTGAGTTCCTTTTTCCAAAAATAGGTTATAAAATGCTTCATTTATTCAAAGGTTCTTGTCCATCCCTCGGTGTTATTTTATTGTTTCCTTTGTGAGAATTTTGTACGGTTCTCATTCTTTTGCACTTAAGTGTCTTCTTTTTGTGGGCTGCGTTGACAAAAGAGAACGTTCCTTCCATTCTGTGTTCGCGTTATCGTTTGAATACAGGGAAGCTGTTGACTTTCGCGGTCACGTCTGTATAGACCTCCTTACTCGCTTCTTTCCTGGTGTGTAACAGGGCTTCATTTACCAAATTCCTTCCTTATTTGTAAGGGTGTTTCTTTTTTTTCATTCTCATTATGAGACATACCTCACTTGAAAATAATGATCCCGTTATCTCCTCTTTAAACATTTTTTTACGGTGAATAACACAGAGACGACTTTATTAATTTTTACTTCTCTATGATCTGGCAGACCCTTCGGGCGGTGGACGATTATGTCGTCATCTGGACCATTATGTCCACTTCTGGGAACTAATCACAGAGAGCTAATCCGGGAGCTGATTGCAGCCAGGAGAGGGGCTGAGCGTGTGGGGGGACGCCGCCCCCCCGGACTGTCCCCCCAGATTCCACCACGGACCCTGGATAGGAGCAAATAAGTGAAATGGTTCATGGGGTATTAAGTGGGACGAGCAGAGTAGGACACAGTGTATCTGCACGAAATCCTGTCTACCCAAAGTACAAGGGTCATGACGGAAATCCTGACGCGGTTAATTTTTAGTATGAAGCAGAGTGAGAGCAGAAAGACCGGGAGCCGTCAGGGGGAGACTCGGCGTGAGCCTTGCGCGTCAAACCAGCCAGCGGGGCGACTTCTGAGGAAGCATCGGCCCCTCGTCTCTACAAATAGGCAAACAATATAATTACTTTACAGGTTATTGTTACAATAAAACAAGGAGTCAGGAGCCTTACACAATGTTGGTAACACTGGTGCCAGTTTCCTCCTCTTTTTAAATCCCCGCAACATTATTTCTTTCCCTCACCTGACTGCGTCGGGTATGTCCTCTAAGACAGTATAAAGCAGTAACGGGACAACGGCCACTCTTCCTCCTGACCCTAACGGACACACTTCTTGTGTGGCCCCATTATGCCTGGTGGCCGCTGTTCCCTTCGGTTCAGAGGTATCTGTTCATTCCTATTTAACACGCTTTATGCCATTAAGGAAATATTCACCCATTTATAATTTATTAAGAGCTCTTTTTCAACCCCGGAGTGTGTGTGGAATTTATTCAGATTCCTCTTCGGTGAGTCCCACAGTCTCTGCGATGTCCCTCCTCCCTCCGTTCACGTGGAAGGTAAGCGGTTCCCCTCCTGATGGTGACTTAACGTGTTTATTCTTTTCTTCCCCCAAGGGTTTGAGGTCTTGGCTTCCGCTTCCCATTACTGGCCGCTGGAGAATGTGGACGGCATCCATGAACTTCAGGACACACATGGAGGTAGACAGGGGTGGTGAGAGAACCCGAGGCCGCAGGGACAGGGGACGCGGGGTCAGGGGCCGTCAGGGGAGACAGACGTGGGCAGCGTCCACTGCGAACCCAGGAGATCAGTGGAGATTAGTGCACGTTCAGCAGCTTTCGCCTAATGCCTGTTCACCCGAAGTATTTTACTAGAACCTTGACATGTCCTTATCGTGGAAGGACGGAACTTGAGACTCTAAGTCTCATTAAGGTGTGCACCTTCCCCCCGATAACCTTAGAGCAGAAGCAGCTGTTTGAAGCTTGAAGCTGCAGATGGCGGGTCCATCTGCCTACGAGTCTAGATGGACGTGTTCCAGACAAAACTGGCGTAACCCACACGCCTGCCGGAACCGGGGTCCGCTTGAGCCGAGCGCCGAAGGGCGTGCCAACCAGCACTAACGTGCACTTTGTGGGGTCACCGTTTCACTCGGCAGAGGTCCCCCCGCCTATCAATCGGCTTCTGCACACGTCACTGGCAGCTCCCTTGGAAAGACCGAACGTCACCCAAGACGCCCCCCAGGTCCCTAAGTGCACGGGAAATACAGTCTCTATCTGACCGAATTCGGATGTTTGCCGTAAGGAGAAACCGCAGAGGCCCCGAGCACTTTCTCCCAGTATAAGTTTTGACTGACTTGGGATGCTTTTACGTTTTATTTTTTATTTCCTTATTGCTCTTGATCATGTCACATGGCTGACGTCACAGCACCTGCCCACGTCATGTCCCTTCCCGTTCCGTGCAGTGGAGTTTTTAAAAAGCTACTGTGCTTTCCACACCAGCACGGTGGCATTTTCCTTACCCCGTAACTTAACGTGCAGCCATAAATTGCCACCTAAGATTCTAAAATGTTTCCCTTAAAATTTGCAAACTGAGAAGCATCCTGGCTGGAGTCCAGGCCACCAGTGTCCTCAGAGTCAAGGGCAGTCAAGGAGCAAGGTCCTCCAGGAGGGTGGAAGGACCCGCCGGTGCGAGACCAGCCTGGGGGCCCTCAGCTTCCCCTCTTGCCTGCCTGCGCACGGAGAGCCGTGGCGGCCACACGGGACACCCGCCTGGAGCTCCGTGTTCTCTCCGAATGGTCTGCACCTCGGGGCTGTAAGCTCCCTGTGGGGGTCGTTACATGACCAGCTCGGGTTAAAATGGACTGCTTCCCCCGTCACAATCCCATGTCTCTTCTCAGGGCCTTTATTTGAAAGCCTGTGAAAGGAGACCATCCCACCCCGTGGAAACGCACTGTCCACATACTTCATTGTTCAGGACACAGAAACTCAGGTTTTAGTCGTTATTTCAAACAGTAGCTCAAATATTCATAGTCCTGTCCTAACCCCTCCACACAATGCACTGTCATGATCCAACCAGCAGCTTCGGGTGACTAAACACCTGTGCCTGTGGGCAGTTCTCGTAAAGTCATATAATCGCCAAGACACAGGTCGTGGCTGAATTTTGCTCACCGATGTGTTACCTTCCCTGAAAACTCTGTGTATGTGTGCCCCGGGTCACGTGACTGGTGTCGGTGTCACCGCCGTCCCTGGATCCATTCTTCACGTGACGGTGCCGGCTGGCACATGTCAGTTCCGTCCTGGGCTCCTCGGAAAACCGAGGGAGCAGGGCCCATCAGCACATTTTGCTGCTGGGACCGTCGAATGGCCTTGGAAGCCGTTCCGTGCTCACACAGCTGTGTTACTTGTCGCTGAGTCCTCTGTTGTGCTGTCCACGTGTCATTACCATGCCGTCACCTCCGTGCTGTGTCCCCGGCTCGTCAGTTGTCGTGACATCACCACCACGAGCAATCTCGTCGCGGCTGTTTCACGGCTGAGCTCAGTTCCATATCTCTCAACTAGGTGTCTGAGGGCGTGGGACGCGGCAAACTGGAACCCACGTTTGTGGCGGAAGCCAGCAGCTGTCACGCCCCCCGCCTTGGGACTGGCGGGCCAGCGCGCGGGAGGTCGGGGGTGGGAGGGGGGCGAGGTCGGGAGAGAAAATCCAAGACGCCTGCCGGGTGCAAGACGGCTTCTCGGTGCGCGTCAGTTGAGAGATATGCCGTTGTTGCTCATGTCACTCATGTATTGTGCTTTTTCTTTTGTCCCACCTAGTGTTGCGAGCCCACAACCTCACTGTGCTTCCTTCCCATAATTCTACCTTTGTTCGTACCAATGACTCTGCCTACTCAAATTTCTCTGCGACCGTAGGTGAGCGCTGGTATCCTTCCGTCCGTGTTCTGTCGAGATCTGCCGTGAATCTAGAGGCCAGGTCGATTCGGTTCCGTGTGAATTCACTTTGGCTTGGCGAGCGAACAAGCCTATACCCGAGAACGCGGCCCGAGACCCGGGGTGTTGGCATAACCGTTTCCAGCTAGGTCTAGACGTAGGGCCACCCGCTGTGTGTGTGGGAAGGTGTTTGGAAGCGTTCACGTGACCAGGGTCTCCCGAACCAGCTGCTGGTTTTCAGACCCAGACAGACATGAGATGCTTTCTAAAAATAGAAATTGTTTGGATTTTCCAATGGCGTATATTCTTTGGGGGAGGAAAAGCATACCCTCTGAATGGAAAATTGAAGCTGATTTTAAAATACCTCCCCCCAAATTTGATCTCTTACAAACATTAAAATTAGCATGTCTTCTGTAGCTGGATTTTTTTTTTTCAATTATTAGAAGCTGCTTTACAAAACACCGAGGAGAGTCAGGGTTCAATTATTATCTTACTTAATAACCTCAGAGCCCACATGTTTCCTATTTTTCCTACGCAGCTCAAAGCAGAAGGGAGAGCAGCTATTG
>NW_024425897.1:28629394-28643001 GCF_017311325.1 Ursus maritimus
TACCCCCCCCCCCCCGAGCAGCATACAGAGAGAGTTCAGATAAGTCAGGGTCATGCCGCCAACGGTTTTAGCACAGCGCCTAGCCTGATTGCTCTTTCAGCTGTGAGGTGTTTGGCTTCCAAAATTAATTTTTCCAGTGAGACAGTTTTGTTGAGGGGTTTATATGGCCTCACTCAAGTGTGCAACTGCCAACTTAATTTTGCATTAAATTTAACTTTGTAATGTACTGACTCCCCCACCCCCAGCAATAAATGAGATAAACAAAAAAATAATGAGTTTAAAACCGTAAGGGAGAACGCGGAGGCCCTTCGGGTGGGTCCTCCCCTTGACGGGGCTGTTGGAAGACCTGCTGGGGGAGCCGTCAGGCCGCAGGAGCTCAGTCGCCCTGCTGTACGTCTCTGCCGGTGTGACAGCTCACAGGCAGCGGGGAGGTGCCCTCTCGGCAGAGAAGGCATCTGGGCGACTTTGACCCCAGGGAATAATAAATGCCTAATCACACTTGGTTTTTATAGTCTTCACTTATCGGTCCTGTAAACCATTTACCCCACACTCACACTGTCAGATACGTTTGCCATGGGAATGGGGCCAGACAGAAGGGTGGACGGCGCAGCGAGCGCTAAGGGGGGCTCGCGGCCAGTCCGCCAGGACTATCTGAAGAGTGTCTTCAAGTTCAAACATGTACCCAAGCATTTCACTTAGAAGATGGGCGGGAGGGGCCCCTGAAGCCTGTGGACGGAGCTGAAGTTCGGGACAGTAGGAGGCCGTCACCGCGTGGCTCCTGGGAGCCCCCGGCCAATGGAATCATTAGAATATCGCTACGTATAGCACGTAGTGTGTACAAATACGGTAGTAATTGATGACAAAATAGTACGACCAATTAGTTATTTAATAGTCACATTATCTCGTTATATTATTTCTAACTAAACTAGGACTAGTTACATATGAAGCGTTAATATTAACGTGTAGGATATATAATATTATAAACATCAGTAATACAGTGTTGACGTCTGAGTCGTTTGTAAGTCTGACGATCGCTGACGGCCAATGCTGTCGTTCTTCTTACGCAGACATCGTGGAAGGGAAGGTCAGCAAGGGCATTTACCTCAAAGAGGAGAAAGGAGTCACCCTTCTCTACTATGGCCGGTACAAAGCATCTTGCATCAGCAGCCCAGCTCAGTGTGACCCTGACGGTGAGTGACCCGCGGCCTCCTCTGGGCGCTGGCAGGTGGGGATGCGACCTTGTGGTTGCAGAGCCTTCGCGGACACAGGGCTGTGGTTGGGAAGGGAGGGAGGGATGGGGGGTGCAGGTGCCTAGGATTCTAAGCAGAGATATGTCTTGGACACTGAAAGCTAAAATACCATCTCGCAGAGATGTGAGAGCAAACTAATCTTGTAAAGAAAAAAACAACCCGCCATAGAAATAGACGCGGTGATGTCACATCGGGACTTGGACGGGGCCGTGGCCTTTGTGGGAAGTAAATTGGTGGTGTGGCTCCCACCACGTTATTTCTGACTCTCGGATGTTGACGGTGGCCCTGGGCAGGGCAAGCCTGTGACACTCCCGCCCTGGGCTTGTTTCTTTTATCGCCGAGGCTGGGGGGCGGTGGGGGAGCCGCCCCTGCAGGGGGCTGCGGGCCGGTGGTGGGAATAGTGCCCTGGACAAAGCGGGGGGTGGCCACAGAGGAGTTGGCAGGCTGTGCCCTTCCCCTGTTCTCCTGTGCAAAGTGATCTGCTCTCCAGTGTCAGAGGTCTGGACAACGGGTATCTGGGCCGCATTTCAAACCTCTCTGAAAAGTTGTCTGACGTCCAAATCAGCTTCAGGCCTTCAAGTTCTGTTACCCCAGGCAGAATGAGAATTTTCATTTTGGGGAAAAAAGAAAGAGTTTAATGCAAGCCTGTCTGAAAGCGAAGGCCTTTCGGACATCCAAAGGCCTTCTCAAAACAACGTTGTGATGAACTTGTCATGCATAATTTTAGGACATATGGCCTTCATTCCAAGAAAAGCAAACAAAAGCTTAACAGGGCAAAAACATGTTGGTGGGGGAGGATATGTTTTGGACTTTGCAGAACCCAGAATTTCGAGAAATGGTTTTGAGGTCCAAAACCACGGCCAGGTTTACAAACCCAGTGTTCGAGCCATTCCGGAGTCCAGACAGCCCTATAAACACATCAGGTTTGTTTGTTTCTCTAAATGAAAAACAGCCTGGACTCAGCTGTGGCCACCAGGATGGCCTGCAGGGCAGGAAGGCTGGGGGGCCTGGCCGGCCAGGAGCGGCTCCTCTTGGGACAGGTTCTCCCCTGCTCTGGCTCCCAGGGGGGACGTAGGTTGTTCAGGAGGTGGGCGGCATGGGTCCCTGGAACTGCGATGATAGGGGGCGTCAGGGACCACCAGCCCTTGTGGGGGTGCCCGTGGGGGGGCCACGGGGGAGTCAATGCTCTGGGAAGTTTTACCTGAACTCTGAGACCACAGACTCGGGGCTCTGGGCTGGCTCCAGCCTGTGGCCGTGTGCGGTCTGGCAGGAGCTACACAATGTCGAACAAGCTGCCAATGTGGAAAAATAGAAAACTTTCATGTAAATATACGGATTTCCAGTTTCTCTTGAAAAAGCACCCCTTCCCCCCACTGACTCTGGTTGGGCAACTGCATAGCGCCCCCCGTTGTCAGGGACACCGTCTCCCAGACCATCACTGCCTCCCCGGCCCTCACCGTCATGGTGCCTCCGGGACACAGAGCGCAGTGAGAGCATGGGCTCCGGTCCCAGTTCTCGTCCCGTCCACGGTGACCTCGGGCAACTGTCTCACCTGAGTCCGTATCTGTCAAACGGGTCAGTGATAGTCCTTCCTCACGAGGCCGCTGTGGGGCAGGAAGGAGGAACCAGGCTCCTGGCAGGTGCAGTCCGGCTGTGAGAGGCCCCCTCGGCGATAGCCCTGGGTGAATGTTTGCAGACTCAGCTCCTCTCGCCAGGGAATCGGCCTTAATGGGAACCCCAGCTTGCCTGCTTGGAGGGCGAACCCCGCCCCTGCAGGGGGACGAACCCACAATAAGGACCCAGCATTATTGATCGCTGACTACGTGACAATCACAGGACCGATCTCATTACACATATTAGCTCATTTCATCCTCAAAAAGAGTGAGACAGACGAGAGCACAGGGTGGCAGGCAGAGCGGCGAAGTTTGGCTTCATGTCCCCCGCTGATAGCGGCTTCCTGTGTGCTGGAGTTTCCTGGAGCCGTTCAAACCAGCATGTGGCCCCTTTCTTTACAGTAGGGCCAGATATGAAATGAAGCCAGGAAACCTTACATGGCCCTTGGCTCCCGGAGACGGGGCTGGCGTGAGGCTTCCTGCAGATACGGACGGAGGTCGGGCATTTCTCGGTCTGCCCCCCTTTGTCTGCATGCCAGCTTCCTGGGGACAGGGAGCTGAGCACGTGAGACCTCCGAGGACCACAGTGCGCGCGTCCCCACCTGTGTCCTTCGCTTCGGCAGTTTCCCCACAGCCTGCGTGAGTGTGCGTTCCTGGGTCCAGAAGAACAAGAGGAGCCCGGGGAAGGTGTGCCCGGCGCTTTCCAGATTAACGTCCCCGCAGCTCACCGAGTGTGTGGGATGATTTCAGGTGACCTCGGGCAGTTAAAGACCTTAATGGTTGTGTTTTTATCTGAACACAAATGGCTCATCAGAAATGGGATCTCCTAGCTACTGTTTGGGAGGGGACTTCAGTAGGTAGCGAGCTTTAAAAACGGCTGGACTTTAGGAATGATGTTGGGAATGATGGTGAGGAAGGGGGTGGTCAGGTGTGAAGGATGCGGGGACCTGAGATGTGGGGCCTTTCCCGATATATCCATCCCGTCCTCCTCCACGCAGTTGTCTCTGTTTCTCTGGGTTTTTTTGGTCGTGATACTTAGTGGGCTCAGACATATAATCCATTACTTTTGTGATAAAAACTAACATTAAAATGAGAGAGACGTTGCCCACTCCCAGTCCACCTGGTCAACTATTTTTATATTTCTTACTTCTAAATTCTCTTGTGGTCTCGATCCATGGTTTTGGCTGATTTTTGAGAGGAAAAAAAGGACCTTTTTAGCAGCAGAGTTGAAGTCTGAGCTTTTCAAAAAGGAGTAAACGGCCGAGCAGCCGAGCCACCGCCCCCCGCGTGCCCTCGGCCAGGCTGCCCACCGCCACTTCCTGCGCCCACGCCTGCTCCTGCCGGACCCGACTTCCATCTGCGTTTCTGTCGGCTCACGTGGGTCTGGCCTCTTGGCAAACAGTGGCTTCTGGGGAAGTTTCTCATGGGCACCGAGTGCAAACTGGGGAAGCTTTTGAGGATCTTTGGAGGGAAGAAGGCTATTTGGGTGCCTGGCCATTCTTGAACAGGAAGCTGAGGACTGTGTTCCTTCAGGACAAGATGTCTGTCCTCCATTCCCCATAACGGGCGAGAGCACACGTGGGGAAGCTCGGCGCAGGGAGGGACCCTTCCTGGAATGTTCTAGCACCTGTTTCGCCCACCCATAGACCTTGAGGGCTCAGCTCGGGTGTCATGTCCAGACAGGTGGGGCCTGCCGTCTGCGCTCCCGAGGCTCGCGGCACATTCCTCTCCAGCTCGTGCACGGCGGGGGATGGCCTGTTCATCGTCCGTCTTCCCTGCATGGCGGCAGCTCTGTGCGGCCAGGACTGTGTCTGTCTTGGTCACCGCTGTATTTTCGGGGATGGAAACCAGCATCACACACGCTTCCTAGGTGTCACTGAGCTGGTGCTTCAGTCCCTTCAGACGCTCCTCCGTCGTGTTTGACGGGCCGCTCACCGCTCTGGAAGGAGCCCGTCCTGTCTTTGTTCTCCGACCTTTAGAAGTTGTCTCTGACCTTGGACCGGTTCCCCCTGGAGTGACTTCCACCATTACGTCTGACACCGGCTCAACTCTAAATCACATCGGCTGCTCTCAGGAAAGACGGCCTCGCTGTTGCGCTCCCCCGCTTACCTCTGCTCCCCGTCAGCGGCCCCGCGTTTTCCGCTCCCGCACAGAACTTCCTCTGCTTGTAAACACCGGGCGGCTGCCGAAGGCCGGTGGCAGCAGCTGCAATTCCTTCCCAGCCTTGAGGTGCCTTCTCCCACTTTGCATGAGGTTACTAAGTCCTAGTGGCTGAGCTCTTTGCGGGATGGAGTTTCAGGAAAGACATTTCCAGAGGGGTCTGGCAGAGGCAGGCCGGGCGTGGATCCAGCCGCCGTCTTCCCGGGATGGTCTGGGGTTACGGGGACGTTGGAGTGTGTGGGGCAGATGGTCCTCAGGGGAGTGTCCACCTGTACCCTCACATTACAGATGGGGAAACTGAGGTGCAGAGGCAGCACGCTGTGCAGTGAGTCTCAGAGTATCGTCCATAGACCACGGGCAGCAGGGTCACTTGCAGAGATGGTTGAGGGCCGAAGCTCTCGGGCTCCAGTCCAGGACCCACTGAATCCAGATCTCTGTGCATGAGGCCTGGGAACCCGTATTTTTATCCGGGACCTCCAGGTGATTCCCATGGACCCTGTCCCCAAATTGGCCATGGCTGAGCATGCGGCAAATGTGTTTTGTTTGGTAGCATTACGTGGGTCCTCGTGGTGGTTTTTACATTTTAATGAGCTTTCTAAACTGTTTTTAGCCAAATATCCCAGCTCGGGAAGTTTGCAGAAACAGCCTCCCACGGTACTTTAAATACGTATTTTTAAATTAATATTCAACTCCTATATGAGAGACATTTTAGTTAAAAAGAAACTGCACTTTTGACTTCTTTTTAAAAATTCAGAAAATCCAACAATACTCCCACGCACCTGGTGGCAGGTGGTTGGGGTTGAGGGGTGCCCCTCGGATAGGTCGTACTGTCCTGACCTCCCGGGTCCCTGGCGCTCTCTGCTGCCTCCCAGGCTGGTTGGCACACGCCACCCACAGCTGGCGCTCTCTGAACGTGGCAGTGATTGGGAGATGGTGGCGTGGGAGGGAGTCGCACTGCGACAGGTGTGAGAAGCAGCAGCTGGGGAGAGCCTTTTGTTGGTGGGGGGCAGAAGGGAGTGTTTGATCTGGAAAAGGCTTGCTCTGCGGAGCACTGTGGTGCGTGTTGAAAGCACACAGCCTGAGCTTCTCTGTGAAGCCACCTGGCTTTCTTGCTCATGGATGCTGTCCTCCTGGCCGGATGGGCTTTAGAGCTTTCAGGCTCTGTCGTGCACAGTGGAGTCCGAGAGACGCTGTCCCGTTGTGTCTCTGCCGTGTCTCTCACTGCATTCCACACATCACACGTTCTCCTACCATTTCAAACTCAGATATGCCTGAGGATGGAAATCCTCATCCGTCACCCAGTGTTGGTGGTCCAGATTCTCCACCACTATGACCTTCGGCTCTTCTTCTCTCCGTGTTTTGCTTCTTGTGGTGTCATCCCTCTCACCTTCTTTGGCTGTTACTTCTCGTCTTCTAATTACGGACCTGGGGGAAAAAAAAACCCCGAAGATATAGTATTGAAGCTTCACTATCCTCACGGCCTCTTGGTGCCGAGTCAAAGTCAGATGTTGTGAGGGAAGACACTGTGCTCTAGGCCACGGGGTCGATACCGTTCACCTCCCACCTTCGGAGAAAGACCTCTTGTGTTCATGGACAACCATATGTAGCCATACTCTTTCCTCCTCAGTTGTTCCATGTTTCTTAGGATGAATAAGAAAGTCTTCATTCTCTTGGTGTTTTTTGGCACATGGGCCTCCATAGTCTCGAGAATGGACAACAGTAGATCGCTGGAAAATCGTACCAAGGAAGCTTGCACAGACAGACTTGATTCTATCACCACAGCCCCGATGTGGGCAGAAAGGGGGCGTGCCAATCCTTGAACTCAGCTTACCCGACGCCCAGCGCGGTGGCAGGTGGGATGGTGTCTACACCAGAGAACCGTCCGGGGCAGGATCACTTACTTTATCTGGTTTGGGCTGAATGATGCAATTATCTGCATTTCCAGTCGTGGTGCAATGTTTCTGAAGATCAGTGATTCTTAAGTTTTACTCACTTTTGAGCCACTTTTATAATTTGTACCCATATATGTATACCACCTGCACTATTATCCTACTTCGTGTTTTTCTTTCCATTTCACCCCCTTGGTTGTAATTGAAAAAGGAACTATGTCCCTCCCATGAATTGAAAACCACTAATAATTCCGGTCAATGGGAGACACGTGCATTACTGAGTTCTGCTTTGCCACTGAAGGCTTCCGCTTGAGACGTGGTATTTCTTTGCCGAGTGGGGATTCGCGATCGTTACTTACACGCGGATGGATTTACCCCTCGTCACAGTCAGAAGAGCAGACAACTGAGGAGGCGGTGGCCTCTCGCGCTGTGACTCGTGTCGTGGCAAGGCGTGTCTCAGTGCTAAAATCCTCTTGGAGCAGGTGTCCCGGACCCTAGGTTGTGGAATTACCGACTCTTAAAAATACGGAGGTAGAAAATGTCATTTTCAGCAGCACTATGCTGACGTGCAGGGACGGAGATCACATTTTAGTGTCTTAAGAGATCAGGGTTTGGGACCAGAGGTGGCGAGCTTGCTGGTCGACCGTCCCCAGGGGTCAGGAGCTTCCAGAAAGGCCTTGCCAGGCTCACCCTGCTCCCAGCCTGTGCTCTGTGGAAGCACTTGGCAGGTGTTACCCCTGTCGGAGCCTTGCACGCCCGGATCCTCTCCTGCACAGGGCTGCACTGCAGGGAAACCCACTGAGTACCCAGTAGTTGGGAGGGCCCCATGACAGCGTCTATTCATGTGACAAAGGAACCAGGGCCCCAGTTCTGGGAGGCCTCTCTTCCCCCGAAACCGGGAGAACGCACAGCTTGCTGGCCTGGGATGTGCTGTCAAAGTGAACCAGCCAACTCAGACTAAAGGCCTTCCCCACCCCACGAAGGCTCTTCCTCTTTCTCAAATCCTTTCTATTTAGAGCTAACTCTAGATAAACATGCAGTTACAGAGACTCAGACAGACAGTTCCCGTGTACCCTTCGCCTGTTTTGCTGGTGTGATTAACGAGGGGCCTCGAGGGTCCCAGATCGTGTGTGGGCCCAGGGTAATCACAGGGGTCCTCCAAGGGCCAAGTCCAAGAGAGACATTCGCAGGTGGCTTGAATGGGGAACGAGGGCCTTGAGCCAAGGGATGCAGACGCCTCCACGAGTGGAAAAGGGAAGGAACACGTCCTCCCCTGGGGCTGCGCGAGGGAAGGCGGCCCTGCCAACCCCTTGAGTTTAGCCCCGTGAGACTTCTCGCCTCCGGAAGTGGAAGAGAGGTGGTCAGTTTGGGTGGTGATTTGTTGCAGTGCCGCTGGAAGACCCGGGCCGCGGCACAGCCCCCGCTTTCCCTCTGAACCTCATCACACTTAGAGGCCCGGGCTCTGCACCTCGTTCTCTGCTTCTCTTTCCCCTCCCCCACCACGTGCTGCCACAAAACCATGTTAATCGGGTTTCTTCCATGTCCCATGGCCCCTCCCTTGTTGGGAACGCCCCTTCCTTTAGATCTCAATTCCAAAGGGACCCCCTCCGCTCCGGGAAGCCGCTCCTGGTCTTCAGGTCGGATGGCCCCCGTGTCCCTTCTTGACACTGAATCCCGGGGTCACTGAAGAGACTCCCGTGTGAGTGCGTTCCATGTCTGTGTGTCCACTGCCCTGCACGGTGGTGCGTGCCAGCAACCCGGGGACCCTGTGGTTCTGTGCACCTTTCCGTCGGCAGCCCCTTGCTCAGCCACCACATAAACATCTGCGGGATGAAGGAAGGAAGGAAGCAATGAGGGGCTTGCTTCCTCCGATTTCGTCTGTGTCCCTCTGGGTTGGAGCTTCTCCGGCCTTGGCAGGTGGCAGGGTCAGGGGAGGTGAGAAAATGTGATGTCCCCAGTCTGCGTGTTCTGCTGCAGCCCTGAGACAGGTCTTCTCTGAGACCTGAGCTTGGCGCTGAGGTGACATTGGAGGCACTGGACGTGGACAACTTGTTTCCCACTCTAGAACGTTCTTGAGCCTGCCCTTCTGGCTCAGGGTAACTGTCGTGCAGACTGTTCTCAGCAGGCTGCCAGGGCCGCCAGGGGACAGACAGACGGCTCTCCCTTGTGTCATGGCCTCACTTGGGCACAGGCCACCTCCGGCTGGACCCAAGTACCTTTGTAAGCAGGAGAGGATGGAGGGACGGCAGTGGCCTCTCTGGTATTCTCCCTGAACCCTCGACCCAATGTGCTAGTCATGAAGGAAGGAGGGAGGCATGTGCACCTCCTTGTGGGGGCGTCTGGGGGGACAGCGGGGTTAGGAAGGGAAATGTCAGTCAAGCGTCATTGTAAGCAATAGAAGCTCAATTAGGCTTAAGTGAAAGGGGGAGTTTATTGGCTCGAGGAACAAATGGCCGCAGGTAAAATGGTGTCTGGTTAGCTCTTGCTGTGCGACGTGAAACACCAGCTGGCGTTGCTTTTCCCAGTTCCGTGGGCTGGCTGGGCTCAGGGGGCCGTTCTCAGTCGGGGCCTCGAGCAGGTGCAGTCAGAGAACGGCCAGCCCCGGGGTCACTGGAAGGCTCCCTCCCTCTCACTCTGGCACCTCTGTGCTCGCGTGTGTGGCCCGGACTTCCGTGTGGGCTCAGAGCGCCAAGAGGCAGAGGCGGAAGCCGCGAGACCGTGGTTGCAGCTGGGGCTGGGCCAGGGTCACTTCTGCTGTCCCCTCTGGGTCAAGTCAGGCCCAGGACAGGTGCGGAACTTGGCTCTGAGGGCTGGTGGAGAGTGGCGGGGTCACGTGGCATGGGAGCAAATGGGATGCGAGGCGTCGTGGCTGCTTTGAAACGCGGTGTGCGTCAGGCTGGGTGCAGGTGGTCAAACACCCTTGGCAGAAACACGCATCTCTCCCTGCTCTGACTCTTCTCGGGAGGGCGCCCCACGGGTGGGAGCAGAGTCGGTCCAGACACTGATGGGCACCGCCCGGAGTTGGCCTGGGATGTGTGGTCGGCCCCACCCAGACGGAGGAAATGGGGGTGGGCAGGATGGCTCCCCCAGGAGACACAGGCGCAGCCACGCCGGCCACAAGGCCTACAGGTGGCTGTGGTCCTCTACTCGCAGCTACTGGGGTCCACTTTGAACCACAGGCATGCGGGACACCGTGCTGAGTCCCCGGGCCTGGAAAAGGCTGCACCTCTACCCAGAAAGTCCCCCTACCCCACCCCTGCCAGCTGTCCTCCCGCCTAGCACAGAGACACGGAGAGGACAGTGTGTTCACCAAGACTTCCCTGCTTGGCCCGGGGCTTTGTTGTGCACTCTTTTCTTGCTGCAATTCCCGAGTATCTTTGTAGTTTAATTGAGTGAGCGCACGCTCTTCGGAACACACGCGGTCTCCGGGGGGAGAGTGGGACGGTGCTGTGATAACCGGTGCAGACCCTGTGGCCACCCTGCCCAGTTCCAGTCCTGCCTGCCACCCGCTGCATGGCCTCTTTGTGCCTCAGTTTTCCCACCTGTAAAATGCGGACACGGATCACACCTGCTTCACAGGGTTGCTGGAAGGATTAAGAATTAATACGTGTGCGAGTCTTAGCACAGTCTTTCTGGCTCCTGGGAAGTTCCCATTAACTGATCAGGCTTTTCTTTGTCAAGTTGTTTTCACATCGTAAGGACATGAATTTCTTGACTGTTAAATGTATCACATGTAGTTTTTTCTTCCTGGATTGCCAGTTGCCTTTTGACTTGGTTACGGTAAATTATTTGCCTTGCAGAATTTTGTATTTCTGCGCTCGAATGCACCCGTCTCTTCCTGTGGCCTCTGGATGATGTTTTCCTTTTCTTTTTCTGCATCTTGCTGAGAAAGACCTGTCCTCATTTTACCTGTTTGGAGAGACTCGAATTTACTGCTCATACGAAGAAAGAACTTGTCAATCAGCACACTTACTTCTCTTCCCTTCTGCTTGCTTCTTCCCTGTGCTGATGACCCGGGCGTCTGCAGCTCCTCGGGGACGCCGGCGTTAGAAGCTCCCTGTGAGCTCCTGAGACTCTGGGAAGACGTGAACGGATGTTTAAAGATAAAGCCACTCCCCAGAGAGGAGCGATTACTGTGCAGGTTACGCGGGTGAAAATGAAATGCTCGCCTTACAGGCAGCCTTCTTTGCCTCGCGTCCACCCTTACCTAACGCCAAACCAACTGCCTTATTTTTCTTTTTCTTCCTGGACAGAAAGACATTTGGCCAAGATGGGACTGAATACAAGGAATTTCTAAACGCAGCAAAGTGTTTGGAAAAAATTAACTTCCATGCACCCTCTGGGAATTCATTTCATAACAAAAATTTCACAATGCGTGTGTTTGCTTCCCGGTGAGAGGGGGGTTTCTGAGACCTGGGAGGCTCCGCGGGGAGGCTCGGCAGGAGGGCTGCGGTTTGTGCTGGACTCCGGTCCCAGGGCACCAGGCGGGCAGGAATGGCTGGGCCCCATGCAGGGAGTGGGCTCTGGGGAGGGTCCTGGGACCCCCGCCGCCTCTGAGCAGACGTCCATCCACAGTCCCGTCCTTCAGGGCACTTGGGGGCCCTCTGCTTTCCTCCCTAGCCCCAAGCACACACCCCTATGAGGTGGAGTTCCACCCTACCTTCTCCGAGGTTGAGAGGTCCAGACCCCTGCCATTATTTTGAGATTCCTCTTATATTAAAAAAAAAATGGAGAAATTGCAAACCGGGGTTATAAAATGATGCTTTTCTACATGCTTCTCATGAACCAAATTAGGGCTCGGAGCCCACAAAAGCATAATCGTCACAGGACATTCAAGCGTAATGCAGTCTGGTCGTCACAAGACATTCCAACAATTTGTAACACACGTGTCAGTCCGTAAGGCGTTACAGTAAAGGTGGTTGGTGACAGGACGCAAGTTTCTCTGTGATGGCAGATGTCTGCTGATTCGGTGACTCGGGCTGTGTCCATAATCTCATTTGGAGATAGGGCCCAAAGTCTAAGTTTGGTGCCATTTGTATAAATAAGGCCCGGGGCAAACGGCCCTCCACCCCTGTCCTCACAGCCCAAGTCATGGGCCTGTTTTGATCAACTCTGGGCACCATCCTCGCCCGCCTGGGCCAGACTGGGAGGGGTGGGGCAGCTGGGATGATTTCCAGCTCCCATCGAAGTCCACGCAGGTCTCTAGCTCAGCACTCGCACGAGTGCGTACACACTCTGTCTCTGCCTGTCTCTCTCTCACGCGTGCGCGCACACACACAGTTTACTCGTGTGCAAGGAAAGGGTAAATCTCACTGGAGTCAGCCCAGCAGGGTAGGGGTGGTCCAAGCTCTGGAAGGCAGCGGCGGGCAGCCTGACGTGCAGCCGAGCCTCCGGCCAGCTCCGGGCCTGCAGGGTGACTGTGGGACGGGGTCTTCGCCGCCGAGAGCTGGACTTGCTCTCAGGTGAGACGCAGCGAGCACGGAGCCAGCTCGTCCAGCGCGTGCACAGCCGCACCTGAGCAAAGACCCCTCCGTCCCCACCATGCGATATGGGGTCTTGAGAGGAAGTCTAGCTGCGGGGCCCCCGTCTGGGCCTCTGTGGGAAATTACTACCCTAAATGTCAAAACTCTTAAAAGTGGGCTTCCCCTTTGACCGGAAATTCCCCACTAGGAACGTACCCTGAAGGACAGAATCTGAGGGTTTAGCGTCCGCTTCCGTCTGGGGCGTAGGAAGTTGAAGGAACAGCCGTCCCGGCTTCGACTGTGATGCCGTGTAGACAGCAGGATGGCGTGTGAGTGTACTCACGGACAGCGGATGAGTTGTGAGGCAGTGAGTGCTTTTAAGACGTGGTTTACAAGCCAGTACGCGTGAGGTGCTTCCTTTCTTTGTGAAATGTGCTTGCAGGAAAGGTTTCAGAAGGAGTTGCCGTAAAGACACTTCTGGACAGAAAGGAGGAGTAAGAGCAGGATGGCGTAGGTTACTGATGTTTGCGGGCTTTGGGGCCGTAAGGTTTGAGCTTGGACCAAAGCCCAATGCTGGCCTGGTGACCTCGGGCACGCTGGCCTCAGTGTCTTCATTTGGGTTTCCGTCATATCGAAGGAGATAATTTGTTCAGAATTCCTGGGGAAGCGTCCAGTACTTAGTGAGGTTTTGATAAATATGGCCTATTGTTATTACCTTTGTTTTCTGAATTGAACATGCGTTGTCTCTAGAATGAGGAAAAAAAGGCTTTTCAAATGAAAAGTAAGGAGTGGAGAGAACCACCTGCTTCTGAGGGGGTCCCTTCTGCTGTCCGTCAGTCCTGACCCTGCCCCCTTCCTTCCCTCAGGGGTCACGTTTTCTTTCTTCTGGAAGACACAAGGAGAGCAGTCCAGACCGACCCCTTTTGCTTACGGGGGACAGGTCATTTCCGACGGCTTCAGAGTCGGCTCCAGCGGCGGCAAGGGCTCCGTGGAGCTGTACACGCGGGAGAACGCCATGACGTGGGAGGCCACCTTCAGCCCGCCAGGTAAGGGCCCGGCCTCTACACTCAGGGCTTGCCCGGAAAGACCTGCCCGAGAGGCCCCTGCCTGCAGCCGGGCACCCGCGCTCCCTCCACCCCTGCTGTGTGCCTGCCTCGGGTTGCCTGAAACGTGGCCTCAGCTTCCGTGTCCTGGAGGGAAGGTGCTGATGGGACCTGCCCCACGTGCGGTCTG
>NW_024425897.1:28643006-28643468 GCF_017311325.1 Ursus maritimus
TCCCTCCTCCTCTCCTCTCCCTCATTGTGCTGCTCCTCTCCCCTCCCTCCTCTCCCCCTGCTGCCTCTTTCTTCTCCTGCTCCTCCTCCTTCCCATGTCCTCCCGCCCCCTCCAGGGGTGTACACTTGGCAATATTTAAAATACGATGTGAAAATTTTTTGGAACAGAGGCTGAAGACTGGGGGAGGAAGGGCGGTCTGGAGGAGAGGACTTGGAGCTGTGGGGAGGGGTGCTCTGGGACAAGTGGGGGGCAGCATGGGCTGTGTAGACATTGGGCAGTTTGCAGGTGGGTGTTGTGGTACCTGCATGGCTCTGTTTGGAGAGTCCTGCTTTCTCTGTGGTGTGAGATCAGGTTGTGCACTGTGCATGAGTCAGAGGCCCAGGGCAGGAAGCTGGGGAGCAGAGGGTCTGCCGTGGAAACTGGACAAGGGAGAGAAGTGTTGGGGAGATGTTGATGGGAAGC
>NW_024425897.1:28643487-28718751 GCF_017311325.1 Ursus maritimus
GGGGGGGGGGGGGGGGGGGGGGGGGCAGAACGAAGGCCTCCAGTAGGAAATGATGTCTTTGAGACATTTAAGGACGAATCATTTTCTGGTCCGTTTAAAGAGGCTATGTCTCAGTTGTTCAAAGACACGGATGACTCTGGAGCCAAACAGGCTGGGTCAAACCCTTCTGTGTGCCATGCTGCCTGCTACTCACTCACACCAAGCTTGAATCTCCAGCTCGCCTCCGCAAGAGGTCTGCGAGAATCTTGCTTCTTTGCTTTCTCAGATCCCAGGCCAGGAAGCATCTCTGCCTCCCCTCCCCCCATACAGAACTGCCTGTACCTTGTTCATGGCACTTGTCACGTTCTACCCAAGGTCAGCCTCGTCTGTAAGACTCTTATCTCTGTGCTCCTTGGGGCTGACACTGGATGGGGCACCTAGTAGGTTTCTTCAACATATTTTACAGTAAAGTCTGCTGAGCTCTGTTTTTCCACCCAGGGAAATGGGGAGAATTATAAACATTTTTGCCTGGCAATACATTCTTTGTTTGTTCATTGAAGAAATTTGTTATTCTTGCCTTAAAGGCAAGAATACTTTGGACCCACTTAGGACCCAAGTGCTCTCCAGAGACTCAAAATTAGGAAGCTGCACAATCCTGAGCAAGAAAGGTCCTGAGTCATTGCTGGGCGGTTGATTGATAGATAGAACTCTATCTTTTTAAAAAACTATTTTTATTCTTTCATCAGGATAAGTGTACTCTTTAATCCTCTTCACCTATTTCACCCAACCCCGAACCCCTTCCCCTCTGATAACCACCAGTTTGTTCTCTATAGTTAAGAGTCTGTTTCTTGGTTTGTCTCTTTTTGTTTTGTTTTTGTTTTTTTGTTTTTTTTTTGTTTTTTTTTTCTTTTTTTTTTTAAGATTTTATTTATTTATTTGACAGAGAGAGACAGCCAGCAAGAGAGGGAACACAAGCAGGGGGAGTGGGAGAGGAAGAAGCAGGCTCCCCGCGGAGGAGCCTGATGGGGGGAGAACGCCGGGATCACACCCTGAGCCGAAGGCAGACGCTTAATGACTGCGCCATCCAGGCGCCCCTGTCTCTTTTTGTTTTGTTTCTTAAATTCCACATGAGTGAGATCATTGGTATTTGTCTTTCTCTGACTTATTTCACTTAGCATTGTATTCTCTAGCTCCATCCATGTCATTGCCAGTTTCAAGATGTCATTCTTTTTTATGGCTAGTATTCTATTGTGTATCTATACACCACCTTCTTTATCCATTGATCAGTCCATGGACACTTGGGTGCTTTTATAATTAGGCTATTGTAGATAAAGCTGCTGTAAACATCGGGGTGCATGTATCCCTTTGAATTTGTGTCTTTGTATTCTTTGCGTTAAATTCCCAGTAGGGCAATTGCTGGGTGGTAGTGTAGCTCTATTTTTAACTTTTTGAGGAACCTCCATATTTTCCACAGTGGCTGCACCAGTTTGCATGCCCACCAACAGTGTAAGAGGGTTCCCGTTCCTTCACATCCTCACCAACACCTGCTGTTTCTTGTCTTGTTGATTTTAGCCCTTCTGACAGGTGTGAGGTTATTGTGGTTTTCGTTTGTACTTCCCTGATGATGAGTGATGTCGAGCTTCTTCTCATGTGTCTGTTGGCCATCTGGATGTCTTCTTTGGAGAAAAGTCTGTTCAAATCTTCTGCCCATTTTTTAAATTGGATTATTTGTTTGCGGTGTTGAGTTCTATCAGTTCTTTATATATTCTGGATACTAACCCTTTATCAGATATGTCATTTGCAAATATCTCCTTCCATTCCATAGGCTGCCTTTTGGCTTTGTTGACTGTTTCCTTTGCTGTGCTGAGGCTTTTATCTTGGTGATGTCCCAATAGCTAATTGCTGGGTGATTTAAGATGATGCATGGCTCAAGGTGATACATGTACTTTAGAGGGCTGCCCTGTTCCTTCCAGAAGCAAGCCCATGAGATGTCTTAACACAACACTTGCGAAATAAAGTGAGACCCTTTGTGGGGTAAGCTACCGTCAAAGTCTGAAGACCATTCTTCTTATTGGTAACTGTGGTTCTCATGCCAGAGAGAATGAGCCAGGAGGTGGCCCTACCATGGTACCAACATGTTGGTTAATATCACACATACTATGTCAGAGCAGAGGTGGATACCAACTGCTGTGGGCTGAATCAGGCCCTCAGATAAGTTTTATTGTCAGATAGGTTTCATTGACCTGCACTGTGATGGGCTAGGCAGGACTAAAAAAAATTTTTTTGGTACAAGTTATGACCATTAGCTATTATTTCATTTTAATTTAAAATAACAAAGGATCCGATTTAAAACAGCAAAGGGTCTCTTTGGACTGCTTCTTGAATTTGGGGGATGGGGGTAATTTCTTCCTTGTGCTTCAAAGGACTGAGGAAAGTCAGATCTACATTATGACCCGTATGAGGACTCACCAAGGTCAACGGTGACTAATCATCTCAAGAGGGGTGTGCTTATTACTGGGAGACACAAGCATGGGGAGCTCTTCCCACATCAGCAGAACAGTGATCTTTGCTCTTTCTAGGTCCCTACTGGACTCATGTCCTGTTTACATGGAAATCCAAGGAGGGTTTGAAAGTCTACGTCAATGGGACCTTGAGCACCTCTGACCCAAGTGGCAAAGTGTCTCACGCCTACGGGGAGCCCAGCGTCAACCTCGTGATAGGGTCTGAGCAGGACCAGACGAAGCGTTATGAGGACGGAGCTTTTGATGAGTTCATCATCTGGGAACGGGCCCTGACCCCGGACGAGATCTCAATGTACTTCACAGCCGCCATTGGTCAGTAGGCGTGTGGGGGAGGGCTCGGGCCAGCTCTGCCCATCTCTGGAAGGGCAAGGCTCCTCTGTCTGCCTCCCTTGCTAGCATTTCTCACTCCGCACTCTCCTGAGGTGGCAGCCACGCTGCAGGCTGCGAGGCGTCCTAATGAACCTCGTAAATACAGCCATTTCTCTAGAACACCTGTTCCCCAAGATGGAGGAATTGGCAACTTAGCAGAGACACTGAGATGAGTATCCTGCTGGTCGTCGGGGGTTTCGAGGTGCCCATGATGGACGATTACAGACAGCTTTGGGGGCAGATATTCCAGGTCCATTAATGCGTTTGATCAACGTGCCAGACTCTGACGGGGCCTCAGGGAGTCCCCAGGATGCCCCCTTCTTGCTCAGTACAGAGTGCTTGTTCAGAGACAGGGCCTGAGGGACAGGTAGCTGGGGTTCAAATCTTCACTCAGCCACGATGAGTCGTGGGACTTGGGAAGTCACTTTTGTTGAGGTGAAATTCATGTAACGTAAATTCAACCATTTTAAGGTATACGGTCCAGAGGTACTTACCACGTTCACCACATTGTGCAGCCATCCTCTCTGGTTTTAAAACAGTCTCAGCACCCTGAAAGGAAATCCAGCACCCACTAGCTATCGCTCCCTGGGTCCCCCTCCCAGGCCGTGGCACCACTGATCCACTTTCTGTCTCCACAGAGTTCCCCCTTCTGGGTCTTCCATATACACGGAGTCATGTAATATGTGACTTTTTGCGTCGTAATCTTACCAAATCACAGCGTTCTCCTTCGTAAATGTGTGGAAACAGTACTCGCCATGCCGCACGGGGCTGGGGGCTACGCAGATGCAGTGTGACAGGTGTAAGTCATCAGCACAACGCCTGCATGTGGCAGGTTTTTGCAACACTTTCACTGTTTTAAGATTAATACTTACTTTCCCTTCATTCCGTTTTCCTTCTGCCAAGTGAACACACTAATTCTTTATTTTAACATAAAATAATCTGCCAAAAAACGACAGTCACTCATTAACATTTGTTGGCTGGCCACTGCACTGACACAGAGCAGCAGGGCAGGTCAGGACCAGGAGGTGAAAAGCCTGCCTCCGCTTGGGTTCTGACAGTGAATCCCTCAGCTCTTAGGACCCTGTGATTACATGACAGAAAACCCAACTAAAGTGACTTAGGCCAGGAAGGGAATTAAACAATCTCACACAATGGAAACAAGAGGAGAAAATCTGTTTGGAGGCCAGTTTGCTCTAGGTGCTCCCATGTGTCACTAGGAATTTCTGTGTTTGACTCTGCGTTCCTCTTGCGGTGCCAACATGGCTGCCACTCCCTCCGGGGTTCCATCCCCATCCTCAGCAGAAGGCGAGGGGCTTCTCTTTTCTGTCATCTCCTGCAGCAGGGCTGGCCCTGACTCTCATTTGGGCCAGATTGATCCATGTGTTTCCCGGGAGCCAAGTCCTATGGCTGGGGGTGCAGAATATGCTGAGGGCCTTAAGCCTGGGTCCTAGTCCACCTCTGACATGGCAGTGGGGTTAGCCGCACCTAAGACTCGGAGGAGAGGGGACTCCCCGACGACGACTGGGGCTGCTGGTCTTGGGGGCAGGGCATGGCCACTGTGCGTGCAGGAAGTCTCTGTCCATTGCGGCCTTTGGGACGTCCATTTGTCACCGAGACAGTGGGATTCATTCCTTTCACACAAGTGACATAAGGACAAAATATAGGTCCTGTACAATAAAAAAATATGTCAATCTCCTGCATTTTATAGCCTAAGATTCAGAGATTTGTCACTTCGAGACCAAGATGTCGTCTGTATTTGTGTTATTGAAAGCCTCAAACAAATCCTGCCTTCCTGATACTTCACCATTTTATTAACACTGGAAAGCGATGTCGCTGTTTCTGGCTCTTGCAACTGTCCCAACAGACCCTTGTCCCCAGGACATCCCAGGGCTCGGGATGGGGAGCATCAGCCCCACACACAGCACAGCGTTTCAGGTCACCTCGCCCTCTGGGCCTGGTGAAGGTGGTGTCTGATTTTTGGGGGGATTCAGGAGAGGTGTTGCCTAACACTTATGTGTCCCAGGGAGCACATGCATGGGTCTTTGCTGAACCAGAACTAGACCCAGCAGACCCCATATTACTTGGGGACTTGGTTCTGAAGACAGGTCATGTGACATAAAGCACATATAGAGAAAATGACCAGAAGTCCCCTGGACTGCCCCATGTGATTCGGTCCATCAGAGCCAGGTTTAGGGCAGCTGTGTACAGACAGACATCGGGGCTGAGGTCCAGCCTGCTCTTAGCCCAGCCCAGGGTGGTCTGTAGGAGGCAGAACCTGTTCTTTGCATAAAGCCCGGTCTGCACACAAAGCATGTGCCCAAAGCAGGCATTTCTCTGTGTGACCTGCCCAGAGGGGGCATCCCCTTCTAATCCATTAGCCAGAGCAGGCCATGTGGGGTGACCTTTTCTAATTCATAGAAAGGCAGAGTGTTGATCCCTGATCACCTGGTCAGCTTCGCCCCCAGCGCTACCACGGATGGCCTCCCCTTCCACAGGGGACCAGAGAAAGTAGAAGGCAGCACTGAGAGTCTGGTGACTTCCAAGTATACATCTCTGAGCACTGGAAACACACCCGTACAACCAGGTGCCCACACAGTAAGACCCTTTGGGTCCTGAGACTGACAGAGGACACGGAAGACTCTCATTTCTTCTCTCAGCCTCACAGGGTCATCAATGGCGAGGGTGGGCAGGATTGCCGGGCTGATCCTTACTATCCTGTCCTTTATTTTGTGGACGCACGTGAGTTACATGTGGATTCAATGCAACTCCTCTGTCACCACCTGGCACTTGAGGAATGTCACTCCAAGTTGGGGAACTGAATGTTTGGGGCTCTAGTTCTCCGGGCAGTGTCTCCCCTTCTGTGTCTGTCCCCCCACTACCCGGCCCCACCCCAGCCCAGGGGGCTGGTGACTCCTGGAGCTAACTAGGGATGATGAGGTCATTTCATTAGGTCACCCCAAGCATCCTTGAGGGATTTTCCAAAAATGAGGCAGAGTATCTAGTTAGTCTGTGTTCTTACCAGGAAATGCTAAATTAGAAATCACTGGTGGAAAACAGGCAGAGAAGAGCAAATATGGCTTATCTTTGGTGCTGGATGTCTTCATTATCTGTAATTATTTATGGTTAACCAAATGGAGTAGAAAGAATTAGAATCCTCCGGGTCGAAGGCGCTCAAGAGGACAGTTCCCCACCACTTTGTCTTGCTTCATCTGTCTGGGAGGGAAGGCCTGACTGGTTGGACTGTTTGTCACAGCCCAGAGATTAAACAGCCCTCTGTATTCCATCTCCAACTGGTCCAGATGCAGTGGAAGGAGATTTCTTTTGGTTCTCTATTTATCTGAAATCGGTAAATGCCTGTATAAAATCATCGTTTTATATGATGACTTGCATGGTGTTCAAAAGCAATTTGAAACATAAATAGAAAAGTAACATGACCATGGAAAATCCATACAATCTGCCCATTAAGCTGATTTATTAGCCCGTTATCTTTCCAGCAGCATTCCTACTCAAAACATTCTCAGGCTGTCTTAGATGTATCTTAAGCTGAAGAGTTTTGAATAAAGACAGGCCTTCCTTAGGGGGAAAGACTGACCATGTTTCAGTCCTTAATTAAGCATTACTGATTCTTTCCAGGAAAGCATGCTTTGTTGTCTTCAACGCCACCAAGCTTCTTAATGACACCCCCGGCCAACACCGTGGTAAGCACACGCATGATCTCGGCCCCCTCTTGTTGAAGCCTTTCTGCTCAGCCTGTTTGTCAGGACTGAATTCCATTAGACAGTCTGGCTCTCTCTTATTGGCAATTTAGTGTCCAAGAAGAAATCATCCCTGGAGGAGAAGCTAACTTTGGCACTAATTCTGGATGCTCAGGCTGACTGAGGGAAGCCCTCTGCTTCTTGTGGTCTGTGGCCTCAGGGGTCAAAAGGAAGTAAACCAGACTGCCCAGGGACATGACCACTGAGACTGTCTCCTGGGCAGGCGGCGCAGAGAGCAGGGGGGACCTGTGCCGATGCTTGTTTTCTCTTTGTGCCCCTTCTCCTGATATTTGAGGAAAGATCAATCCATGCAGAAACACTGCCCTCTGGAATTAGTATTTGTAGTCACACCACTTTACCTCACTTGGGAATTCTAAGTGAACAGTGAGGGCACAGACTTGTACCATCGGTGTGGGTTTGAACCCCAGTTTCACATGTATTTCTGGGTAAGCTTCCCTGTGCTTGCTTTCATCTCTCAAATGGGTGCATACTTCTTGAAATTGTTGAGAGGATGAAAGATCAGTATGTGTTAGGTAGTCGCAAACGTGCCTCCTGGTATGCAGTCGGTGCAACTGTCATCATCGGGGATTTAAGAGGGCACACTCAACTTCCGTGGGGCTTCTTGGCTTTCGTCCCTAGCCGGAACTCATGCCTGTCATTTCTTTTAGATGCCCACCAACGCTTACCATCCTATCATAATCAACTTGACAGAGACGAGAAAAACCTTCCAGAGCCCAGGAACTGTACTGAGTTACCTGCGAAACGTGTCCCTCAAATTACCCAATAAGCCTCTCTCACAGGAAATGGCATTGAATCTCACCAAGGTAAAGCTATTTGATTTCTGTTTCTGGTCAATCCGGGATGGCAAAGTGCCAGATTCTGGCCCACAGGTGTGTTTTGTTCAATCTGCACAGAAAAGTCAGGAACTTCTACATAGAAGTCTGGGTTACAGACTTCTCATGAACCACCAGATAGGGTGGCTTTGCCAGCCTGCTCTACCCAGCTCGCGGGGGTCTCCTTCAACTCTGCCTCAGCTCTTCATGGTTCCCATCTCTGCATCCACCTGGCCACCGGCCATCTGGGTGTGCAACTCCAGTTCTAAACCTCGCTGCCTCCCTTGGCAACAGGTGAAGTGTGGGACCTTAGACCTCAGTCTGCACACATTGTGACCCACAATGCTGTGACTTGTAGGTCAGTGGGACTTGCCATGGTCACCTAAAGCACTTTGTAAACGTGCCATTTATGGCATGGAATCAAGGTGCCGCCGCTTTTCATTGTCCTCCAAATATTCTCAGGTCAAGGTAGAGGTGGAGCACTGGGGTTCTTGGCCCAGGTGGAGAGAGAAGGCACGTGTGAGAGGGTTTGCCCTGGAAAGGGCAGCTCACGGGTCCGAGCAGGGTGCAGAGGGCTGGCTGCAGGGGTGACGTTCCCTCAGTGGTTCCTCGCCCTGCGCCCTCAGTCACTCGGCTCTGCCGCGATGTGGGGAAGACAACAGGACACTCAGCTCGGGGGACCCGCGTGCGTTCCTGCGTGCCGAGAGCAGTGTCTGGTGCTAGGTGAGCGCTCTGGAAGGCTTCTTCATTCTGCCCTGCTTGCTGGCTGAAGGCGGACCCGAGGAGGGCGAGAAAGGACGCTCCGGAAGTCAGGGCGCCCCGAAGTGGAAGGAGGGCCCCGTTAGCCTTCCTGCCCCTGCGGCGGGGGGGAGCGAGAGCCGGCTTCTCAGGAGTCTCCGTCCGTCCGTCCGTAAGGCGCGCTGGGTCCCGGGGTGCTACCCCGAGGGTCTCAGGGTGCGGCGTGCGCACGGACCAACGAGTCCGAGACCTGGGCCCTGGGCCCGGCACGCCCCTCTACCGGCCCAGCCTCCCCGCCCGCGCCGAGGAGCCGCCCCGCTGGCTGGGTCTCCCCCCCAGTCCCCACCCCCGGCCTCCCGGTCGGACTGGTTCTGGGGGCTCACAACCAGCACCAGCACTGAGTACTTCCAGACAGCGCTGGCCGGCTGCACTCGGGGCTGCAGTCTTCCTTCAGAGCAGGGGTGCCCGCGGCAGCACAGTTCTCCTCACGCTCCGCTGTGTTTTCTGATGGTCGGCCAGCCCACACCCAGGCCCCACTGGCCAAGCCCTGAGGGAGAGGACAGCGAGCAGCATCTCCTCCCTCACCGAGAAGGGGAATCTTTCCCAGCGTTCCCTGGGCGGATCTCCCCTCACTTCTCATTGGGCAGAGCTCGGTCACATGACCACCACCAATCACGGGCCCAGGGGAGCAGGCGGGGCACCACGGCTCAGCCAATCATAAGGAGGTGTGGGAGGGGCCAAGGCCACGGAGCCTGAGCACTTCCGCACCCCCACCACGGCTTCCCTGGGGTGGAGGTGAGCATGGCCGGTGGGTGCGTGCTTCCCGGAGGCTGGACCGGGAGCTGAGGCATCTCCGTAGCCTCGAGGGGATGTCTGTGTTGGGACACAATTCAGTGCAGGCTTATGGGAAACTCTCTTTAAGCTCGGCGGTTTCCTCTTCCCTGGGACTCGCCCTTGGGCACCTGGCAGCATCTGGGGCTGCGAACTCCAGTGCGCTTGGGGCTGGCGGGTCTCAGGGGGCGGCGGCTCACTGCCCAGAGCCCCGGCCTTTGACCTGTAGGACTGCCCCTTCTGGTTGTGCAAGGGAAGCCCCATCCTGGAACTTTAAAATGGGAAATAATCCAATTTTTAAGTGGTGGACAGCTAACTGAACTTTAAAGGCCGTGATGTGTCGGTTTGTGAGGCGGATTCGGCCTGCGGGGCCTCGGTTTGGGACTGCTGGTGGAGGTGGACACACCCGACTCTGGCTGGCTTGCAGAGGAATCCTGCAGATTTGCCCCAAACCCTGCGCATGTCTGATTCAATGAGAAATAATATCCAAATTTCCATGACGTCCTGGCTTCCCGCCGCTAGCGGTTGGACAGGAAAATGGCGAGAAGTCATTTCCTGTGCCGGGTGATGAGGGGCGTCCTTCAACTGTGGCAAATTCAGATTGAGAGGTGCTGTAAATGTGACATATCCACTGGATTTCTAACACTTAGGACAAAGAGAAGAATGTAAAATATTGAATTGATCATTTTTATATTAGCATGTGGAAGCGCTGTTTTAGATTTGTGGGACTAAGTAAAACCTATAATTAGTTTGAAACATAATTAATAGAGACAAAGTAAGTTTCACCTGTTTTCTTTTTACTTTTTAAAATATGGCTACTAGAAGGGCATGTGGGTGGCTTGGTGGGTTAAGCCCCGACTCTTGGTTTTGGCTCAGGTAATGATCTCCACGACCTGAGATCAGGATTCTGTCTCTCCCTCTGCTGTCTCCCCGCCCTGCTCAGGCACACGCGCACTTTCTTTCACATAACTAACTACTAGAAAATTTAAAAGTGGAAATGTGGCTGGCATTATATTTTTATTCCCCTAAACTGCTCTGGGGTAAGAGTCAGCAATTTATAGCCCTTTGGCCAAATCTGGTGTGTTGCCTCTTCTTGCAATAAAGTTTTATTGCAACATGCTCATTTAGTTATGTGTTGTCTGTGGCTGCATTTGCACTACAATGGCAGAGCGCAGTGTTTGTGACAGAACTGTATGGACTTAAAACCTAAATACTTTACTAGGTGATCTTTTCTTTTTAAAAGAAAGTGCTGACTCCCTCTCTGGATTATAAATTCTGTCCACTAGACCTCAAGCCCAATATTTTGTTCACCCTTAGTTCATAAGGCCTTGCCCTTCAGGGTCTTAATAAGTATTTATCAAATAAAGGTAATGAAAGAGTGAGGAGTTTTGATGGTGTGTTCTTAAAATATTTGGTGTCTAAAAGTGTGAGGAAGAATGTGATTCTTCTGGAGATGGCAGTTTGGTGGAAATGTGGGAGATTTAAATCAGGCCCTAAGTTTAATTCTGTGTCTACAGTAGAAGACAAACAGTTAAAAGCCGACATGAATGATGTAAATGAGGGACTGGACTAGATGTCAGGCAATAGGGAGTGGTGAGGACTGGGGTACACAGAGGAACACACATCTGACTAAGGGGGCAGCTGCTGCTCCACTTTGGCCAGTGGTGGCCATGTGGGACTGTGGGCTAGGGGTGGTCTGAGCTTCTGCTCTTCTCAAAGGTAGCAGGAAATTAACATATTTTCATTTAAATCTCCCCATTTGAACATGTTAAAAGCTAATTTAATTTTTTTAGAACAATGGTGAGCCAAACCAAGCATGATTTTAAGGTGATCTCACCAAGGGTCTCCAAGTCACTTCTTTATGGAGATATAATTTCCCATGAACACAAGTGGTTTTGTCAGCTTGGCTTCTCTACCCAAGGAAAGCATATTCGGCAGGCCATGATTTATTCACTTGTTCACTCATTCACTTACTCATTCGACAGGCATTTCCTGAGGGCCACCTGAGGGCCACTTATATCTCCCAGGCACTGTGCTTAGGGCTTCTCCATGACTAAGCCGTGTTCATTCTGACATCTGAATGCTTATCACTGATGAACAGATTGTCACAGGGAGCAAATAAGATAATATCTCTGAAGGGCTTTGTAAAATATAACCTGATATGCTGATGTGAGCTATTTTTGTTTATTACTATATGTAAAAACCCAGCCAGTGGTTGATAAGACATGGAGAAATCGAGGGTCTTGAGATTATGAGGATTAAGGATACATGCTAAGCAGTGTCATTTTGTCTGCCTTTAGGTTTTCTTAAAAACCATGGAAGAGGTTCTTCAACTGCCCAGTTGGGTTGATGTGTCAGAGGTAAGAAAAAAAAGAACATTTTTGATTTCAAAATGTATGTACTTTGGGAGTGTCTTCCTAGAAGTGGTATAAGTATGGCCCAATTCACGTCTCTAGGAGACATGATGCGTCCTGCAGTCTTGCAGTCTGGGACATCAGAGCTCATTCTGACCAGATAGACAACTGATTCGAAGTGCCTTGTCTTTGTATGGCCCAGGAATTATGTGGGTGCCAGGGATGTGTTACTCTCGTTGACACCGAGCAGGGAAATGGTCGCATTTATTCCTGAGGAGTGTCTACTTGGCTGACCGCTAGCTATCATTTTAATAAGATATTTCTCACCATCCCATTATTCTTGAGCGGTAGTAAGAAAACATGTTTTATGTTTAAAGATCGCTAGATGAAGTGAAAAAAGTGGAACATGTGACAATATGTATTTCATGGTTATAAACGTAAAAACGAAAAAGGCTTCTCTTTTCCCCTGAACTCCAAATAATTAGGAGAATGGAATATATATTTTTTCTTTTTTAAAAATAACTTCATCGACTTTACTATGTAACATAAAACAAGTTAATGTGTTGTGGAGAATGTAGAAACTGCAGATAACAAAAACCATATAAAAGAGCAGTCGCCTGAAGTCCTGAGGCAGACCATGGCCATGAGCACTCTCACGTGCATTCCTTCCCGTCTTGCTTTCCTTTCACTTGTGTGCACATATACTGTACAAATACACTGTATGTCTGACTTAATCTGGTCTTTACGTGCAGGACAGTCACCGGTGACATTAGGCATGTCAGGCAGCCTAGGCTGGGCGGTGCTGCGGTAACAAATAGGCCCCTGCATTTCAGTGTGTAGCACAGTTGAAATTTACTTCTCACTCGTGCAAAGTCCGAAGCGGGTCGAGGAGCCTTTCCTCAGTCCGGTGACTCTGGGGTCCTGGCTCTGTCCATTTTCGGATGACAAGGTCTCAACACGCAACGTCCAGGGTTGCCCAGCGGGGTGGAGGACTCTTAACTGCCTTACTTAGCAGAGTCACAACCACCTGGTGTAACACTAAGGTGCTCGTTCTCCGGAACCCCTATAATGTCTAAAAAATTTTTTTGGCAGTTTGAGGCAGAAATGCTATTCATGAGATTGCAGTAGGGTTTATATTTGAACTTTTTATTTGAACGGTTTCAGATGGAATGAGATGGAGTTAATACTGGCAAAGGGAGGAGAAAAGGGGACCTGAATTTAAGACTGATATAGTCTTGCCTAGAAACAAATTCATTTTTAAAAGGCACAACTCTCCAGAGTCCACAACTTCCAGGGGGAGGCTGTGTACAGGGCTGCAGCCCAGGAACCCCCAGAAAATGGCCAGTGGATTTTTATCAGCATCGTTTTAAAGTAACTTTTTCTGAATGCTGTGCCACAAAATATGAATAATTATGAAGCTGTTCAGACTCAGGCTCTACTGTGCATTCAAGAGAAGGTATGACTCAGCCACTGCCCAACAGAACTGCACGCCAGAGACACGGATTTCCATGTGTTTAACTGTGCTCGGCTGATTGAAATCAGGCCACAGGCCTCAAAGAAAATGTCTAAAATTGGCCTCAATGTTCTGTTTCCAGCTCATTAGCTTCTCGTGGAGCGTGCGCGTCTGTGAGAGAATGCTGAGGATGCTTAGCGAACAGATGCTTTTCAGAAAGGCGGGAAGGAGGGGAGGGGCACGTGGCAGAGAGGCGCAGCCGCCGCACACCCAGCAGCGGCGTGTCGGACAACGGGGGCCAGTCAGCCCAATTTGAGCTGTCTGCAGAGACACGGGGTGACCCCTGCCTTCTGGGGGCAGCGTCCACTGGGACCCTCTCTGTGTCAGGGACTCAAAATGAGTGAAGAGGACCCTTGGAGGGAAGGGATGCACCAGGCAGGTCGAGGAGGCTAGAGAGGTTTTGGGGTGCTGACGCCTTCACAGCATCCCTCCCCTGCATGGAGAATAGGATGATGCTTCCGGTGTCCTTGTCCTGGAGGGGACTTGGAGGCAGGGCGGGGGGCCAGTCAGAGATTTGCTGAGGTGAGTGCAGCTGGGACCAGGTATCTGTCACCTGTGTCTGGGCATAGAAGCCTTGTAGCCAGCGGCCCCAGGGACCGGGACGTCTGCATTCTGTGAGCTCAGCCAGATGGGTGACCTCAGCGGCCATCTCCTCGCTGGTGAGAGGGGCAGTGCTCCTTCTCCTCTGGTCATCGAGAGGACAGGCCTGGCCCGCCACGGCCTTCAGAGATGCAGAGTGCTCTCCCTGTGGAGGGGTGCCGGGGGGCCAGCGCAGAGCCTGGTGGCATGTGTCTGGTGGGTGGGCCCCAGGTGGGCCTTGGGACGCTCACTGTGTGGGTGCTGTTGTCTCAGATCCCTCACATTGTGTTGTGTTCAGGACAATGCCATGGTGCTGGGCTTGATCGAGACCGTCGATACTGTCATGGGCCACATCTCTTCCAACCTGGACGCCAGCAAGCCCCAGGTCGCCATCATAGGCTCTTCTTCCATGGCAGGTACTGGTCAGCTCGGTGTGGGATGCGGCCGTGGGTGCAGGTGGGGGGGCGGGAGACTCGGGAGGGCAGCTGGCCTGTGGGGCTTGCTCTGATGGCCCCGCTCTCACCTGCACAAGCAGGTGCGTACATGTCTGCTCAGGTCCACGCACACACCTGCACAGGTGTGCACACACTCGTGCACAGGTGCGCACGCCCCAGCGCACGCATTTGCACACACAGGGTGTAAACACACGGACAAAGGTGCGCACACGTGCAGGTGTGCACACACACACACACAGGTGCACACACACACGCAGCAGCAAACACACCATCAGCTCAGACAGACCTCTCTGCTTTTCTAAACTATGTTGTCCTTATGCAATATTACACTGTGGAGGGAGAGTGAGGTCGGGGCACCTGTGCTCAGCCGTGATGTGGACACAAAGCTGCGGAAGCATTTGATGGTGACTCGGGGGCCGGACTGATCTTGTGTGACAGTCGTCTCTGTTCAGAACAGGGGTTGGAAAGTAGCAGCTCCTTTGAGTGTCTGTGGAATGAAAGGTACAGAATCAGGTTCTGAGAGCAGCTGGAGGTTTGGCCTAAATCCGCTTCTCCAAGATAATGGGCGCAGAGTCCCACTCGCGCTGACTTCATGGCCCCTCCTTTTGTAAATCTTTATTGAGGGAGTATCGCACTGCTGATACTCTCCCACAAGAGCCAAACCCTGGGACAGGGGTGAATGGAACCACGTAGGTTAGTTTTAGTGGGAATCTGTTGGCTGAGATAGTGACTGATGGCTGGAAGGCCGGCATCTCTGGCACCTTCTTTCTCCTGTGTGTCATGGGTCCCCCAGAGTGGTGAGAAGCAGCCCTGAGAGCTGACGGGCTGCCCTGAGGGAAGAGGGGTCGCCTTGGGCCACGAGTCCCCCACAGTGTGTGGCCAGATGGACATGTCAGCCATACAGTGGAAATGACTTCCCTGGACCCTTATTTTTTTAGGTCGTCATTGTCTAGAGGTAATTACACTGCCCAGGGGAACTCATTCTGTTAGCAAAAGCAGAAGCAGATGGGGTTTTACAGCCCAATTTCCTGCGCTGTGGAGCTTACTGACTGTGGCTTCCTGTCTTTGGCTTGTTCTCAGAGTTTTCTGTGGCCAAACTCCTACCCGAGACCATAAATTCCTCCCACTACCGCTTCCCAGCCCAGGGTCAGAGCTACATTGAGGTTCCCCACGAGGCGTTCCGAAGCCAAGGTGAGTGTGGTTGCTGAGCCCGCCCCGGGCCCTCGGCCCTTGCAGATGTGTGCCCAGCTGTTACCTGGCGGACACGCCGCCCTCAGGCCTGCTTGCTTGTTCCTGCAGGAGCAGCTCTGGGCCAGCATTTCTCAGGGGGTCTTGGCAAGCACCTGAGATGCTCCGTCAGAATGCTGATTCCAAGTGTGCCCCAGCCCCTAAACTGAAGTGGGGAGGAGGGCTGGGAATCTGCACATTGGACAGGCTCTTGAGGTGATTCTAGTCCACTGTAAAAGACACCTGTGTCCTCCCAGATTGGCACAGGGACACATCAACAGGATATGGAGAGCCGTGGCCATCTCCCCTCCCCCACCCCGGGTGGCCTCAGGCTGGGTGAGGGGTCTGTCTGCCCGGGGGTCTACTTTTATCTCAGTGGTCTCAGGCAGCTCTGGCCACGTCAACTGCAATGACAGTCCCTCTGGTCCCTTGAAAAGTGAATGTCTCCACGGGCTTGTCCCTTGGGCAGTCGGGGGAGTCTTGGATTCTCAACTCCTGACATTCTGGCCGGAGGACATGCGATTCTGAGACTGGAGACCAAGAGCAGCCTGGGTGGTGTAGGGTCATGATGTCCCCTCCCCAGCAAGGAGTCGTCACTCGCCAGCCCTCAGGGGCCCATCTCTGCTCCCTCGATCTTCTGTTTGGCCTGTGTGAAAGGTGCCTGGAAATGTCAAAGGACACCCCACACGCACGTGGGCTGAACTACAGAACGGGGGGTGTCTGGGGATGAGGCTCTGATCTGCCGACTGCATGCATGATCTCTGCTCCTCTCACACCACCTGGCTGCATGATCTAGAAACCCCTCGTTTCTCACTCAGCGGGGCCGCGGCCTCATGCTCGGCCCTGTGGCAGCACAACGTATTGGTCACAAGGACCGACTGGCGGCTGGAATTCCTGGACTCCAGCCCTGGTTCAGCCACTTACTGATTGTGTTACTGAACCGGCCTGCGTTATAGGCTCCTCATCTGTAAAATGGGAAAAATATTAGTACTGGACTCATGGTTTCGAGAATTGAATGAGCAAAGCCCTTCTACCTGGCACACCATGAGAGTGATATGATGCTAAATATATCCCTGAGATTTTAACGCAGTCAACGAATATCCCCAAGGAGCTCCGGAAGACAGCTAACCGCTTCCTCCTCCACGCGTCCTCTGCTAAGCGAGTGGAGGGACACTACATAAAAAACGATTCCTGTTTCAAAGTTGTCATATAGCAGAGAGGTGGGACGTAGCCAGAGGCATGAAGGACACCTGCGTGATCGCCGCCACTTGTAATCCCGCATCTGCTGCCTTCTCATGTGTTCGCGAGGCTGCAAGTGCTCCATATGCCAGCAGCAAATGGGACGTGCTCACCCAGAGGGTGCAAAGCTGGAGGCTGGCGCTGGGGCCGCTGCTGGAGCAGGGCCGTCTGCCCTCAGAAACTGTAGCATTGCTGGCGAGTCAGTCTCTTGCCGGGAGCTGCGGCATCTGTGTGTCTGGATTGGCTCAGGGCAGGAGCAGGCAGTCGTTGCCGTGGTTGAATCCACAGCTGAAGGGTCACAAGTTTCTACCCTGGCTCATGGAAAATTCCACCCCTGAGAGTCCCTCTCTCTCTCCCCTGGCCCCAGGAGCTGCCCCCAGGGTTTTGGGTGTGAGGGTTGGCCCTGTGCATTGCTGGGCAAGTGGGTTTGGCTGGGGGCTCTGCCGCTGAAAGGCTGACACATGTCTGTAACCCTCTTCTTTTCTGCAGCCTGGACCACCATCGTGGGCCTTCTCTACCACAGAATGCACGATTACTTGGACAACATCCAGCCAGCCAAGACCAAGTGAGTGTCTCAGGTCACACAGCAGGGAGAGGGCAGCGGACATGTGTGGGCCTGCTTGCTGGGGGCTGACCGCTGGGACACCCCCGGCTCCCCACCATCACAGGCCTAAGGGTCCTAGAGGACTCGCAATGCCAGCGCCTGGTGCTTTGCTGTTAGAGCCCAGACACGCCATATCCCTTTGAGGGTGACGCGGGACCTCGGACGCTGGGGCTTCAGCAGGCCCTGGGTGTGCAGGCTGGCAGTGCAGTGGCCAGGTCAGGATCCCCCTGGGAAGCCGTGGATGAGTGCCTTTGCTGCCCGGGCCTCGGCTGCCACTTGTGTAGGCTGGGGGCAACAGTGTGCCCCCGCATCCATCAGGGCTGGCTAGATATGTGGGCTTCGGCAGGTGACAGGGAGGACCGGGGCTCGTGGGACCAGGACGGCTTCAGGCACAGCTGGACCCAGGGGCCCAGGGGAGGCCTCCTGACCTGGTTGCTCTGTCTCCCTCCTATGCTTCCCTCCGTGCTGGCTCCTTTCCAGGCGGGCCCCTCCACAGAGGCATGGCTGGCTCTGGCGGCTCAGGCCCTGTGGCTTCAAGTCCTGAGGTCTCAGAAGGACAGCAGGCTCTTACGCCAATGTGTGCATGGAAACTCAGGGATGGTTGTGATTGGCCTGTTTGGGTCATGTGCCCATCTGACTCCATCCTGGCTCCCTCCAATCACGGTGGCCAGAGTGTCCTGCTCTGTCATTGGTCAGGTCTGCTCACATGGGTGCTGTGGAAACTTGGGGAAAGCTGTGATTGGCCCGTTTGGGTCATGTGCCCATCCTGAGCCCAGTCATGGTGGCCAGAGTGTCCTGCTCTGTCATTGGCCAGGTCTGCTGACATGGCCCCTGTGGCCCGGCAGTGGGTCAGCCCACCCAGACCCCGGGGAGAGGCTGGTTCCTCTGAGGGGTGGGCCGGGGTGCCCCGCTTTTCCCCTCTCATGGGGTCCCCTTGCCCTGGCTTGGTGGGGCCCCGCTTCCCTGCCCTGCAGGGGCCCTCTCCTGCCCCTGCAGGGCTGGGCTCCTGGTGTTGACGCTGCCACCGACTGTGCCGACCCCTCTGTGATGGAAGCAGCCGCTGTTTGAGCCGCCGCCAGATAGAGGATGGGTGCTGAATACCTTGTAGCGGGGCACGTACCTGAGCCCTGACAGCATGTCTCCGATGCAGCCCCTCTCCCACCCCCTGGATGTCCGGAGCCTTGGGGAGACGGTGGGGTCAGGGAGATGACAGCCACGATTTTGCTGTACACCTGGGTCCCATTGCCCTGGGAAAGCCTGCGCGTTGACGGGTTTCCTTATAACTAAGGGAAGGGGACCGGCCACTCTTGATGTGTAATTTCCAGAATTCTTCAGGAGAATTGTCAAAGGAAAATACCATCACCTTTCCTCAGAAAGATTCCTTCTCAACTCTTCGGGGGATATTTCTCCAAATCCAAGGTCATGAATCAAAAACGGACTCTTCCTTGGCTCCCCCTTTACTTACCTGCAGCTCTCACACTGAATGCTCAGGCGGAAGCTGATTTGTTAGTGAAATGCATGAAATGTGTGTTTGAGGCACGGCTGAGCCCGTCTGTGGTCCAAGGGCAGGAGTGTGGGGAGAACAGTGTTTGTACCGCCATCCGTATCTCCCTTCCGCCTCGAACTAGGAAAGGAAAGAGAAGGTGGAATTGCTTTCACCGACATCTGTGTGCACACGCATGTCAGGGACAGTTCTCTGTGACCGAGTAGAATCGTGATTCTAGCCAGCTGCCGACAAACTTTTCCATAAAGGGTCAGAGTAAATATTTTTGTCGTTACGGGCCACGATGTCTCTGTCACAACTTACTGAGTCTGCCGTGGAAGGCTGAAAGCAGCCGCAGACAATACACGAAGGAATGGGAGTGGCTGTGTGCCAATAAAACTTTATGGGATCAGGCAGCCACCCAGGCCCGTGTTTGCACACCCCTGCTAGACATGCCGTTACGTCGGTGCTAGCTGCGGTGCATGGGGGGAGAGGCTGAGTTTGTCCTGCTTTGGGGGGTCCAGGGATGCGCCTAAAGCTGGGCAGATGGAACAGTCCTCCTTCTCAAGGCCTTTAGACTCACCTCCCTGCTGTCCTCACTGCCCCGGGCGACCCCAGAGGGGACTCTTGGGAGCCTCAGAACCCATGCTGCCATGACCCGGATCACCGTGTCAGCTCCTCTTGTCCCTGCAAGTCATGGGCTCTGAGACTCGCACAGGCAGCTCTGCCCCCTCACGCCCTTTCTGCCTCTTGCATTATCACCCGTGGACTGCTTGAACCCTGTCAGCTGCAGATGCGTGCTCAGCTGGTTTCCTGAAGTCAAAACAGAAATATTCTGCAGTGATGAGCACACAGTTTTCATGTGCAGAATCTTCAGCTTGTCACGACTGGCATAAGGGGGCACTTAATGCAAAGGTATCTTATTGTCAAAATTAACCTTGAAGAAAAAGGCATCCAAATAGCTCACCAAGCACAGGCCCTGTATTTGTTGTGCTCTTTCCTGTGGCACCAGAACGGGACAGAAGCTGACCAACAGTGTTGTAGTTAGCCGCACAGAATTGGGTGCTGGGTACCTGGCTCTCTTCTCCCGGTGGGGCCCTTATCAGTGGTGTGAACCTGGGCGATGGCTGGCTGTCTTTGGCTGTGTGCTCCCCGTCTAGAATAGCGGTGATGACGGTACTGATGCGTGAGGCTGCCGTGAGCACTAAGTGAGTTGACTGTTTAAACAAGGCTTGGTGCTCTTAACATGACATGTAAGTGTTTGCTTTTATCGCCTCATAGGATGAGTGGACGTTCTGGCCGTATTGGCTGTGAGATAACTATCAAATTCCAACCACAGGTAGGAGCAGATGGGCGGGATCTGCGCATCGCGCTCAGTGTTCCTGCTCGCCTGCACGGCCACGTCCCTTCCCTTTTAGTGTCATGCACTGCGACCTTCATACATTCATGGCTTTTGTAAGAACGAAAGGTGCTGTGGGATTGTATTGTCCTCTCAATCCCCCTTTGGGGTGCGGTGGAGTCAGCACGTGAGTTTAGTCAATGAAGATGGGGGCGAGGCTGGGACAGGGTCTCCATTTTCACAGCCGAGCCCTGGGTGGGCCTCTCCAAGGGCCCAAGCAACCACTGCCGGGGGCAGCGTCTGAGTGTCCCCAGGTGCTGGGGGGGCACTTAGCTGGTCCCTGCTATGTCACTTGCCCCGTCGTGATGAGGACTGCTCAGCTCTTACCCATGCTCGATGGTCGTGCTGTGCCAGGCAAGCAACCAGGACAGCCTTTTCCTCTGAGTGGGGCCAGGAGTCCGAGCTGGGCAGGGAGTCCAGAATCACCTGCTCCCACTGCCCCTCCACAGATGGAGACCCGGGCTGAGAGGGGATGGGACTTGAAGGCTGCCAGCTGGCAGAGGCAGGGCTGGGACTCAGGTGTCTGGGTTTCCATGTCTTGTTGACAGACTCACACGTGCTTCTGACGGGTGAGTTCCCAGAGAGTTTGGCCTCTGTGTCTGCACATGTTCTTCTTTGTAGAGTAATGCCAATCAGCTAATGCAGAAGGAATGACAGAATCGGAAAGACACCATCTTGCAGTCCTACATGTAGTTACTGATCAGGGCAAGAGTCATCAGCGGGTGTGGACACCCCTGGGTGACTGGTATTCAGGGAACAGAGTCATTTGCTGCCATCCCAAGGGTACTTGTTAATTTACAAAGTGAGCAGGGCATCTGAGTGTGGAGACAGCTGGCAGGCGTCACTTCAGCCAGCTGGTCACTCTTGACATCATCCACAGTGGGACGTGATATCCTGTGTCCCCTGATGTGACACAGTGGGAGGGAGTTAATGTGGCCCATGGAGTAATCCTTCCCCAAAAGCTTGGTCTGGAGCCCCTCAGGAGAACACAGCAAATCTACTGTAAGGGCCATTTTGCAAACAGTGGCTGATGCTGCTGAATGTCCATGGCAGGAAGGAGAAAGAACCCTGGGGACCATTCCAGAATTCGGGGGCCTTCAGGGATATGCTCCCTAGCAGATGCACCGGCCTCATGGGGACCACGCAGAGCTCTGAGGCACAAGGCAGGGAGCAGGCATGACGTCACGTTCCTGAAACGGCATCAAGATTCCGAGGGTGGATTGTGCCGTGGTATGCTGGGGGCTGTCTCCAGGTTTAGAAGGTACTTGCTAAAGTGTGGAGGGGGAGGAGTGTCATGGCATGCTTCCTCATGGTTCTGCCAGAAGAAGAGAGAGAGAGAGAGTGTGTGTGTGTGTGTGTGTGTGTGTGTGTGTGTGTGTGTGGAGCGTGTCTGCCAGGTGAAGCAAACGTGCTAGAACGGTAGGGGATGGGGATCTAGGTGAAGAGAGAGTGTTCACTGTCCTCTTTCTAGCAAATTGTAGGCTTGAGGGGGAGAGGGGTTTGAGTTTCGTTATCAGGTAAAACTAGTCGAGGGAGGGAGAGGACTGTACACGCAGCTCCCAGAGACGCGGTTAGGCGTGATGACGCAAATACAGACAGGTAGCAGAATTCTCCACCGGGCTTTGGAGAGCGGGTAGGAGGCAGGCAAGGTCCCGACCAGACAGGACAGCAGCAGAGGGTCGGGTGACCGTTGGGGTGCCCAGTGGCTCCACATCTCAGGCATTTGAGGGTAGCTTTCCCAAGTCAAAATTCACACCAACAGGCATTTGCTGATTACTGACAGTGTCAGGCGGGGCTGGGCCTACAATGAGGCAAGCAGGCACCGAGGGTGTGACTGAGGACAGGTACTCGTTCCTGGAGTCCTACAAGTGCCGCACGCGTGTGCCAGGCCCTGAGTGTGGGCACCTCCTTAAATCCTGCCCCGCAGGCTCCTTGCCTTGCCCTGTCTTGGCCCTGAATATCACTTTAACCTTGAAACTCCACGAGACAAGTACCATATATATCAGGCAGGATTCTTTGGATTGGGTTGTAAGGGTCGGAAAACCTGGCTTGACCTGTCTTAAGTAGGAGGGTACTTGGATCACGTAAGCAGAAGGGCTCACACGGATCTGGCTTCAGGAGCAGCTCGATCCAGCGTCCAGTGGATGTCACTCGGCTCTGTCTCTCTTCTTCCTTGGGCTGGGCTCCCTGCCCAGTTCATGTCTCCCCTCATGACTGTAAGCCACTGCCAGGGCCTCCTCCTCCAGGGAGGACATGCAGCAGAGAGAAGCCAGGGTCTCTGACCCACTGTTTTCCTTCTGAGTCTGGTTGCATCTCCTTGGACTTTCCTGGATCATGTACTCACCTCTGAACAATCCCCACGGCCGGAGGGAAGCAGTGGACCGAGTGGGTCAGGCCTGGGCAGCAGGGCTTCCTCCTCAGCTGAGGACAGAGTCAGCGGCAGAGCATGGGGTCTGGAGGTGGGGAAGGGGGCGGTCACCTGGAGGAAACTGAGGGCCTTTCTTGGGAGAAGGAGCGCACACGAAGCTGGGGAACCACAGGCGCTCACTGCACTGCCGTCGACCGCACCGTTTTATAAGCAGGGAGGTTGAAGTTCAGACGGGGTAAGTCACTTACCCAAGGGCACGCAGCAGAGTGAGTGGGATTGCTGAGATTCATACCCCCTGCTTCGACCCTTCTGTTCTCCGCACTCCCTGGGCTCCATCTTCTTCCACTGTTACCAGCTCTGCGAGGTCAGGGGCCCCATGCCGCCCGCCCGGGGTGCCGGCATCTGGCTTGGCAGGGCAGGTACCGAATGCTGGCGTTGACGCTTCGCCGGCAGCACTGGCAGTAAGTCTGCTCTGCGGGTCCCGGCTTCCAGCCCTGGAGGGCAGCGGGTACCGAACAAGGAAAAGCCAACTTCCATCCAAGGGAAACTTCAGTCTCAAAAATCAGCGGTAACATTAAGTTCTAAACCCGGGTTCTGGCTGCGTGCCCTTCCCCTTTTCCCCGGTGGTAATGATTTTTCATTTACTTCCAAGGATTCCTGAGGCAGCAAATTACAAGAACCACAAGCTGTCTGCAGCCAGCTACCTGATTGCTCTGGAGGTGTCCCCACCGCCCGTGCTCTCCCAGAACCTGTCGGGATCTCCGCTTGTCACGGTCCAGCTCAGGCACAGGATGGTGAGTTCACGTGGGTTCGCCCTCACTCCTGTTCTTCAGCCTCGCTTCGAGCATGTCGGGGAGTCTGTGGGGCTGGAGAAGGCCTCTCAGATGGCGCGCGCGCTCCCTGGGCTTCCTCCCCGGGACAAGGTTTTCACACGGCGGTGGGACGGGGCTGGTCTCGCGGAGTTGACGTTGGGTAAAAAGGCTTTCACAGATGTGCGTGCGTGGACGTTTCTGCTTGACGGTACATGTCCTTCTTGGCGGAGCAGGTGTGGTGGGCAGCTCTCACTCGTCTTGATAGTAGCCCTTAGCAACATGCAGCGCTCTCTTCTCCGTGCGAAACATGCTTTGGGGCTGAGGGTGGGCCATTTCTCCACTGTTTTGAGTTGTGAGTTCTTGGTCCTGCTGGGTCGTAACTGGAATTCTGTCCACATTCGCTTCATCATTGTCCACGGGTAAGAATGACAAGTGTCCGGGGACATGCTCTGTCCTTTCAACAATACGCAGCTTCTCTTGTGCAAGGATACGTCCCGAGATACGGTGTTGACTCAACATGTGAGTGTCGTGCTGTTCAAGCCTTTATTTATGAGCTCATCGTGGTTTTGGTCGTTTGGAGTTGTGCCAAAGACATTTCTCTCCAGGATTTCCTACTTTGTTCCATTCCATCCCATCCCATCCCATTCCACCACCCTTGACTGAAGACCTACTGTGTGCCGGCCACTGTGTTCTGGACCCCTCTCGTCCGTCCACGTGGAAGTGTATTTTCATTCCCTGGGTCTGCACGGGCCTTTCCCACCACCTGCACACACAGTCCTGGCCTCAGAATGCCCCGGCACCTGGCTTCTTTCTTTTTAAAAAAAAAAAAAAATCACAAAACATGAAAACAATTGTAAATTGTGGTAAAATATACATAACGTAAGATTTGGCACCTCCACCATGTGTAAGTGCACCGTCCCATGTCACAAAGCACGTTCACGCCCCTGTCCATCCCCACACTCTGCCGTCTGCCCAAACTGATGCCCTGCCCGCAGCCTCTGGTGCCCACCATCTACTCTCTGCACCCTGAATCTGACTGCTCTGGGGACCTCGTGTAAGTGGGATCCTCCAGGGTTTGTCCTTGTGGTTCTGGCTTATTTCCCTCGGCACTGCGTCCTCAGGGTCCATCCAGGTGGTAGCTCATGTCAGGATTTCCTGCTTGGAACGCTGAATAACATCCCGTTTTCATGCATGTAAAATACGCACCGTCTGTGCCCACCTGCCCATCCGTGGACGTTGGTTGCCCCTCCTTCTGTCCGCAAGGCTGCCGTGAACGTGGGTGTGTGCTCTCTGTCCCAGGCCCTGCTTTCGGTCCTTCTGGGTGTGTGCCCAGTGGTGCTGAAAGGTCACAGTCCTAGACTGACACTGTGCCCCGACTCTGTTCACACTAAAGCCACCCTTCTAACTGCAAAAACATTCTCAGGGTGCCCAGAGATCTCTGGCTCGCCACGTGTCCTCTGTCTTCGATGTGTAGACACATTGGACCCCGTCGACGTCCGTGCACCCTCAGCCCCCATCCCCACCTCACTGGCTCCCAGGACATGTTCCTCTTGGGGGGCCACCCCTGTACCTGCTGGCCCGTCCCTGGAGCATTGCCTCCTCTGACTCCAAGTGGTGTCCCTGTGACGCAACCGTGTGTTTACTTCTCTGAATTCATGGAAATGCTGAGATGCCAGTGTCACCACATACTGATGTCAGTGAGGACCCAAACCCACAGTGGCCCCATGGCCTTGACATGAAGGCCCTGGTCAGGTAGGTTTCCCAACTCCGGGTGCCCTATGGGGTGTGTTTCCCCCAGGCCTGTCCATCCTCTGGGCTCCCGGTTTCTGCCCCAGTGCTGCCTTTCCCTCTGGGTCTGAACCTTGGTGCCAGCCTGGGTTCCTGTCTGTGGGAGCCATGCAGGACCCACTGTGACCTTATTGTCAGAGGGTCCCCTTCCTGGCTCAGAGCTCTGGTTCTTACCTACTTCTGCTGGGTCAGGAGCTTCCCTACTGCTCCCCTTGCTTCATCCCCCCCACGTGCCCAGACTAACCTTCCAGAAGCTCAGACCAAATAACCCCACTCACCTATTTAGAATTTTCCAAGCTTCCCCGAAGAAGAATGTAAACTCTGGGCATCAGAGGCAGATCTCTGGCCGCGTGTTCTAGCCCGACTTTCCATGTGAACTTCTCCCTCCAGGGAAGTTGGAGTGCTGGCTTTCCATGTTGGACATGTCCTCCTCCCACCTCCCGACCCCCCCGAGAGCCGTCTCTGCACCCTCCCAGCACCACGACAGAGGACCATGCAGCCCCACCGTGTAGCCGGCGTGGGGGGTTCTTGAAACCACTGAGCCCTTCCTCACGGGGCCTGGCGTTGAGCTTTGGTGCAGGGCAGTGGCTCGGTACCTGCTGGGTGGGTGAAAGCTGCGCTGAAAGTTGGCGGCCCCAAATGAGTAGCCTTGTCCTCGAGCTGTGCTGGCATCTGCGTACAGTCGCATGGTTCTTTCCGTGGAGAGGACGCTCGCCGCTGGGGCAGAGGTCCTCCCCGGCTGCCGCCATGCAGAAGGATGAGCTCAGAGGCTGTAGAGGTTTGGTCCGGGTGAGGTAGAGACGTTTCTAGTGCTTCTGTGTTGGTATTATCGTATGGCACGGAGAGAGTGTGAGTCTGCGATTAAGCAAGCGTATATAACGCAGAGAAGGCTTGTTTTAGAAGACTCTGGAACCTCGTGCGTTTGAGGCTGAGGTCAGGCAGGGCGGGGCAGGCTCAGTGGCTCGGGTTCAGGGCGGCTTGTTTTAGAAGACTCTGGAACCTCGTGTGTTTGAGGCCGAGGTCAGGCAGGACGGGGCGGGCTCAGTGGCTCGGGTTCAGGGCCTGTCGTCCTGGTGTGCGGCGACTGGAACGCCCCTCCAGAGCTGGTACGGATAAGAGCAGCGCGGTAACGTACGTGGCTGTGAAACGTCTACACCGTGGAACCGATACGGGTAAACACAAGGGTGGATTAGTCCTCTGAGAAGCTCATTCACTCACATGTACAGGCGTTGGTTTGCTCTACCGATATCGGCTCTGTGACGTCGACCGAGTGACCAGCCTTGCTGTGTCTCAGTCCGTCAGGTGTAATAACAAACGTGGGACTGATCACACGGACCCACGGGGCCAGTGAGCTCTCTTGTCCTGCCCCTGGTCTTCAGTGCGGACACAGAAGCCAGCCTTGGCTAACGTTAGCAAAGGGAGTTTTCCGGAAGGACAGCTCATAGCCCACGGGGTGGGGGTGGGGGACTCAGCCAGGAGGCCCGGTGCTGGTTTTGTCACTTTAGCCCCGTGAGGTGAATAGGAGCCGCCATGCTCTGTGTCTGTGTCCCCGATCTAAACGCAAAACTCCAGGAGGGAGAGCGAGAGGCTGTGGCCAGAAGGTGGCAGGGAAGCAGGTGCTGCTCCCCCAAGAGCACACGCGTGGTGCAGTCAGTCCGCGGGGGCTGGGTGGGCGGGCGGGAGGACGGCACACAGCGCTAATGCCCATGTGCGCTTGGCCACTGCTGCCTCTGGATGGGGGATGCGGCTGTGCACGCTGTGGAGCGCACGTGTGGAAGCGTGACAGAATCTAGTGTCGAGTGAGCAAACCTTCCAGAGGGTCTTAAAAACAAGGATGAGCGTGTATTTGAGCCCCGGTGAGGACCGCTCCCCGGGATGCGTGACCTTCGCAGACAAGAGAGAGGAGAGCGAGCGCGGGAAGGAGTGTGTAACACAGGGCTGCGTTTGCTTCCGTGGCGTCAGCAGTGACATCACGGTGACCAAGGACGTCCCAGAAGATGACACACTCGACCTTGTGCTTCGAGCGCGTGCGGGTTTGCAGGCTTCGGAGGGATGGGCGCTTGCGGAGGTTTTTACTCTCACGTTCAGTTTGACGTGTTTCTCGCAGGTTATTTGCTCACGACGCAGACGGACAGCGTGTGCTCGGGGCGGAAACGGACCCCTGCTCTGAAGGGTGGGGAAGCCCCTCCGACCTCGGCAGGAGCGGAGCCTCCCTGGGGGACGGTGCAGGGCCCAGCAGCGGGAAACATGGAAGGTTTCCTTTATCAGGAGCAGCCAGATTGTCCTCCGACATGCCCCGGGCTCACGGACAGGGGCTGTTTCCCTGAGCGCAGGGCCTGGGCGCCTTGACTTCCAGGGCCCGCAGCTGTGAGCGTGAGAACATGGCGCTGGGGCCCCTGGCCTCGGTCCTGCGGTTCACGGTGTGGGATTTGGCTTCGTCGGGGTATCGCCACAACTTGTGATTTTGTGAAGAGAAGCCTTAAATCTGGCTTTTAAATTATATCTCTGCATTTGTACTGTTGGCAGCTAATTCATATCCGCCTTTAACCTTGTCAACTGAAATGTACCTGGGTTGAAGTTCAGCCCGTGGGTCGCCACTTGATGAGCTCTATTTTTTCTTAGCTTTTTATTTGAAATGGTTTTAAACTCACAGAAAAATTGCAGGACAGTAGAGTTTCTGGGTACCATTCACCCACCTTCCCCTAATTCTACTCTTTAAAAGTAACTACTGAAGCCTGGAAACGGACGGTGATGTTACCGCACTGTGGACAGGCTTCAGATGTTCTCAGTTTACCCACTTAGGGATGTTTTCTGTTGAGGATCTGGCTCTCGAGAGCTCCTCCAGCCATCCTCGGTTTGGGACGATCTGATATCTTCTCAGGATTAGGTTGAGGTTATGCGTCTTTGACAAGGAAACCGCAGGAGTGAAGTCAGGCCAGTCTTACCATGTCTCATCAGCCTGTATCAGTTTCCTGTGGTGTCCTGACAGAGCACCACAGCGGGGCGGCTGAGACAGCAGAGAAGTATGTTCTCCTGGTTCCAGAGGCGCGGGGTCCCGGTCCCGGTCCAGGTGTGCTGCAGGGTCCCGGTCCAGGTGTGCCGCGGGGTCCTGGTCCCAGTCCAGGTGTAGCACAGGTCCCGGTCCAGGTGTGCCGCAGGGTCCTGGTCCCAGTCCAGGTGTGCCGCAGGGTCCCGGTCCAGGTGTGCCACGGGGTCCTGGTCCCAGTCCAGGTGTAGCACAGGTCTCGGTCCAGGTGTGCCGCAGGGTCCCGGTCCAGGCTGGCGCCTCCCTAGCACCCCCCGCCCCGAGCTGCAGGCTCCGTCTTCTGCCGCGTCCTCAGGGATGGTGCCCCATGCGCATCTGCGTCCCGCTCTGCTGTCTGTGCAGATTCAGTCCTGTGGGACAGGCTCGTTGGGGGGACCCCACTTCACCCGTCACCCTGCACACACAGTCACATCCCGTGGTACGGGTGGTGGGCTCCCCTTGTGTGGGTTTGGGGGGACAGTTCATGACACAGGCAGTACGGGGCGCTGTTTTCTCTGGTGATGGCCGCTGTCATTGATTGGCTGAGGGGGCGGCCTCCAGGGTTATCCCCTGTGAACTTACTGTTTCTTTTGCAAATTCTGAGTCTCCTGTGGAGTAGAGCACGAAACCCCACGGCTCCTTGGTCTCATCATATTTTTACCATGCATTTTCGCTTCTCTTGGTGGTTGCTGCCTGCACGTTAGCACTGTACCATTTGCCTGGAGGCGGTTTTCCATTTCTGTCTTCGCTTCTCCATTTGTAAGTGCAGTTCTGTTAGAAGGACAACTTGCTATTTCCGTGTTCAATTACTTATTTATATCGACGTGACTCACGGATACTCATTTTATCCCATAGGTCGTAACCCAGTACTACCAGTCCATGTTTTGTTACTCAGATCATCCCAGGATTGACCATTTGGAGCTTTGTCCAGTTGGCTCCTGGGTCCCTTTGAGATGCCATCCTTGCGTTCGAGTCCTTCCTTTCTTTCTGGTGTGAGAGGTATTCTGGGCTCATGCAAGCAACCGTTTTCCAGAGAGCCCTGGGTCCTTTTACTGGGGAGAGGTGCTGAAAAGCCAGAGTCGAGGTGCTGTGTGTGCTCAGATCTGCTGGGGTGTCACTATTTCTCCATTCTCTGAGTGGACGGGGCCGGGAAGTGCGTGAACGCACGCGTGAAGCAGATGCAACCCCTGTGCTTCCCACATCTGCCCATCTGCACGTGGGATTCAGATGTGAGCTCCTTCTGAAGCTGTTTCCTGCCTGAGACCCAGGGATCATCCAAGAGCCAGGGTCACCTTGAGAGTTAGAGGCCTGGCTCTTGTTATTCTCGGTGTTTTTCCATGTTTGTGTAAGCCTGGGGCACACGTGGAGTCGTTCTGGAGTCACTGAGCTGTCCCCGGCGGGAGGCAAGTGTACTAACAGGAGGATGGGCTTGATTCACGGTCTCTTTGTCGTTAGCCCTACGCTGTGTGGTTAGAATTGTTTTACAGAGTTAGCTGGGCTGGTTTCCTCCTTCAGAGTGGCTTCTGATGCCTTTATGATAGAGTGAGATTTGTTGGTGCCTGTTTGTGAGACAGTATGGGCGTGGGCCTGTTCTGGTCCATTTCAGTGACTCGGTTTGGGGGTTTGTGTAGGTAACACTGCACGGTCTGAAGGTGAGGTGAACACAGGCAGGAGCTCAGGGCTGTGCCCAGCCCCGCTCCATCTGCACCCCCGGGCTTTCACCGCATCCCCACCCACATCCTGGCGGCAAGCAGCCCCATCAGCTCCTGGCTCATCCTTCTTTTGTGCCAAGTGAATCGACCCGTGTGTTCTCTCACTGCTCCTCCGGCTCTCAGGGAGGGGAATTAGAAGCTCTTTGGCATGTCGCAGTTCCCACTCCACAGGAAATCCTGGAAATCAGCCAGTTCATAGAATCTTCTGCTGTTTCTTATGGCTGCATAGCACTCCACCATGTGGCTTTAGTCAGCCATCCTGGGGCTTGTCCGGCTCCTCTGCTCACACAGGCAACTATGCTTTTCCGGTGTTTTGCAGTTACACACGGTTTGTTGATTTGCGAATGACCATGTGCACCTGCCCCTTCCTTCGGGGAGTGACACAGGCCCCTCGCCAGCGCGCCCTCCCAGGCCTGCCTCTTCCCTCCCTCGTTGTGGCCCCTGGCAGTGTTCAGGGGCCGTGGAGTGACAGACGGCAGAGAGAGAGCGAAGACTCTCTGTTTCTGCAAATGAGCTAATTCTGGGAACGCTTCTGCCCAATTCAGTCCTCTCCTCTCTTGAGATCCGTGCATGTGTTTAATTCACCTTTGTAGATACAACATTATGAACTGTCAACCACAGGTAGTAAGGATCTTACAGATTGAATATCACCATGGTTTGGGGAGCGGTGAGGCCTGGAATTAGCCACCCCCAAGGGAGCAGTGGGAGCAGAGGGCTCCGCTGGACTGTGTGGGCCCGGGCTCAGTGTCCCCTGGGTCCTGATGGACGGCGGGGGGCCGTGGCTTTGAGGGAGGCCAAAAGCCACTGGGGCACCATTCAGGCTTCTAGATGCAAGACGCTAAGCAGAGAGTACTTGCAGGGGCATCTTTTTGTTCTGGAAGGCTTGGGGCGGGACCCGTGACGGCTTTCATCAGCCCTTGACCAAATTTTCCTGCCCCAGGAGCATCGGAACAGGCCAGAAGGCCGTGGGAGCGTGGAGCAGGGGCAGCCTCCCTCAGACCCTTCCCGCGTCCCCACAGCATCCTGCACTCTGGGCTGCCGGTCTGGGCGTCGGGTAGGACTCTGCGTCTGTGTCTGCTGTGAAGCTGGAAGGTGCCAGTTTCAGAACTGGAGAAAAAGAAAGGGTGGATTAAAACGCAGTCCCCGTTTTAATGGTTGGTTACTGTAGTTATTTTTAAAAGAGAAAGGCTTTGAGCAAAGAATCCCGTCTTGAGGAGAGGCAGAGAGGAATTTTTATCATACCCAAAGAGGATGCTAATTGAGGCTTGTCTTCGCCAAGCGTTCTCTAGGGTTTTGGGGCTTTTTCTTTTGAAGGTTGCCTTTGCATTTCTGAGGATGTTTTTGGAGGCAGGCTTTTTTGAATTAAAATGATTCGTCTGATGGGAAGCATTTTTCGAGGAGGCCTTCACCCGCAGGCTGTGTGCAGCGAGCTCAGAAGAAACATGGGGTGCGCATAGACTGTCTCCCCGACTCCGTGGGGATGCAGAATGTTTATTCCAACGCCGGGCCAAGGCCTGAGGCCCACAGTTGTGGCACAGAGCACGGTGTGGACTGGGAGGGCTCTCCAAGGGGATGGTGGTGGCAGGCCCAGCCCGGGCCTGTCTTGGAAGTCCCCTAGAGGACAGCTCGCTGAGCTCCCCCACCCCTGCCCACGGTGCTCAGTCCATCACCCAGTGCGCTTTGGGGTTACTCTGGATGGTCCCGCTGCGGAGGACACCCGTGAGCCCAGGCTGTGTTCAGAGCCCGGGCTCTGGAGCATGCACAGTGAGGACACGGGTGGAGGGGGCATGCCTGGGGGGTGCTGTCTCGTCTTGGGGCCCCGCCATGGCCTTCCAGTGCCCTCCAGGGGGCTGACTCATTTTGTCAAGCGTTCCCTTCTGAGCCTGGCAGGAATTTCTCTTCCCAGAGTGCCTGCTTTACTGCCCGGGGGGGGCACGCTGGTCACCAAGAGCCGGCACACCTGTGTCTCGTCCACCAGGGCTGATCAGCACCTGGAGCGGTGTCCACAGTGGCCCCTGAGTGACACTGAGCCCTCTGGCGCTCGCATCTCCGTGAGCAGGGGGAGGCTCAGACACGCTCAGGCACATGGCAGAGTCTGAACTTCGGCCTCTGGAATTTGCTTGTCTTTCAGGCACTGACCTCCCGACTCAGATAGCTCCGGCCTCTTTTGCTCCCCATCGTGTTGACAAAATTCGTCTCGTCAGGGCTCCCGCCGCGGTGCTGTGATTCTGGGCCCTTCTGTGTGTTCCGGTGTGGAACAGCGTCCCTGGCCTCTGCCGGCAGCATACCCTCCCCAGCTGTGGGGACCACATACGTCCCCAGACTGTGCGGGAAGTGTCTGGGGCTCCTCGTGTCCGCTGCTGCCAGAGCCGGGTCCTCCTCCTCCGTGCTGCGTCCCCGCCTGCCGTCATCACGTAGCTCTGCGCTCTTATCCATGGTTTGGCTCTTTCTGGGTTTGGGCTGTGAAAGAGTCACTTTTCTCTGTTTCTTCACTTGTAACATTCAAACCAGATGTACGACAAGTGCAAGCAAGTGGGTCGACTTCACGGTGGGGCACGGACCCTCCTGACGGGCTGTGGCACGGAGCTGTCACTTCCCTAGGATTTGTTGTGAGCAGGAAAAATGCTTTGTTGTCTTTTTATAGTCACTCTTAGGTGCGTTGGGGACCTCGAATATTCCTACCCTGCAGACTGTGGTGGAAACCGAGGTGCCCACATAGACTTATTTGACAGAAACACGGCACGCGCACACACTCCATGCACGTACACACACACACACACACACAGGCACATACCGACGCGTGTGTATGTAGCCCAATGTCACTGAAGTCCCAGCAGCCGGTGATACCCAGTGCTGACATCTTGATGGGCCTCCTTCAGCAGGTTCACGCGTGCGCTGTGAAGTGGGGTACACGCTCCATGCCGTGAGGTGCCTCCAGGTTTTGTTTAACACGTGTTCATGTGCCAGGAACTGAGCACCGTAAGTCACTTCCGTGGCTGCATTATAGTCTTTTGATCACCGTTCTGTGGCTACGCGTGGTTTGTTTCGTGTCTCCGTCACCGTAAACACCACAACGAGCCATTGTGTTCCTGTTCGATGTCACTTCAGGAGAACATCCTGGAGCAGCTCCGTCGAAGTCTGCACCTTGTCCTGCTTCACAGTCTGTTGTGGGCGTGTGAGGCAGGTCTGCGTTTCCTCACCACGGGGCGAGTGGGGTTCAGACGCATGTGTCGGGGCTGGAGTTCACAGTCCGCAGACCTGGCTTCTCACTCCCCGCAGTGTTGAAAGTAGACGTGATACGGAAGTACAGCAAGCTCGCAGAAATGCACGTGGGTGAGTGTGAACACACCTGTGAGCTTGCCCCCGCCCCATCCGTCAGACGTGGCTGGGACGACCGCCCTTCTCCAGCACCGCCTGCCTTCGGCGACTGTGCGCACACACTTGTTTGGTGCGAAGCCGGGAATGGAACAGCCGGGTCCTAGGGCACGCGCGTATTCAACCTGAGTAGGTAATGCCACGCCGGTTCCCGCGCGGATGCTGCCTTGCCCCCCACCGTTGGCTGGTGGGCATCCCCGCTGCCAGCACCTGTGGTGGGGGTCGTCCTAGCTTAGTCATTCTGGTGGCTCACAGTGTCTCATTTTGGGTTTTCATTTGCTTTGCCCTGGTGACTACTGAAGGTGGCTACCTTTGAGGGTAGTTATTGAACATCTTAATGTCCTTTTTTGTCTCTGCTCTTCAAGTCGTTTGCCCATGTTGGGTGGTTTGCTTTTTTCTCACTGATTTTTTTAGGAGTTCTTTGCATACGTTGGGTGGGAGTTGTTTTGGATGCGTGAATGGCAAATATCTTTTTCACCTGGTCTGGCCTTTTTACTCTTGGGGCGTCTCCTGAGGAGCTGCAGCTTTGACCTGTATGCAGTGTGATGCACCGAGCTCATGCCGCCTCGGCGAACCTCACCCCAGCCCAGTTTGCAGAGACACTCGTGGCTACCTAAAACTTCGTTGTTTTCTAGCCCTTCTCTGACTGCCCTCTGTGTGCTGTGAAGCAGGGTTGGGGTCTCCCTTCTGCAGGAGGGTCAGCGTCCCCTCCACAGCAGTGTCACCTTGCCGAAAATCAAGCGGTCACATCTATGTGGCTCTGTCTCTGGACTCTGTTCCTGCCTCCTGCCTGTTCATTCTGCTGCCAGTACCCGCCGTCCTGACTGCCACAGCTTTCCAACAGGCCCTGCCGCCTGCTCGGGGCCCTGGCTTTGCTCTTCCAGGCCGCTGTGGCTGTTTTGGGCAAGATAGCCATTGTCACATTTGATGCCCATTGCAAACTTCCCTTCAGGAGGCTGTTGGGACTCGTGCTGTCCCCAGAGGGCTCGCCGGCACCCATCTGCCCCGTGGCTGCAAACCTGGCAGCTACAGAGTCCCATCGCGCTGGTGTCGTTTTGCTCTGCGGTTTTATTTTTTACATCGTCTGTTTCCTTACTGACTTCCAAGTCTTCTCTGGCTGTGGCATCATCTGCCACCCTGGTTTCTTACTCTGTTCTGGCCACGTGCAAGTCAGCACTGCTGCTGTTGTTGGTGTGTCCACTGTTTCTCCGCAAGAAGGCACGCTGCTTTCCTCCCTCTGCCGTAACAGGTTACCATGAGCTGAGTGGTTCAGACAACATGGCCTTGCTGCCCTGCAGTCAGGAGGTCGGGCCTCCAGGTCAGTCTCGGGGGTCTGTGCTCCTCCTGGAGGCCCAGAGGAAGATCTGTTTCCTTGCCTCTTGCGGCTCCAAGGCACCGCGTTCCTTCACTTGTCCCCCTTTCTGCATCCAGAGCCAGCAGCACAGCATCTTCAGACCTCTCTTCCTGACCCCGCTTCCGTAGTCAGCCTGCATCTCTGACATGACCCCCTGCCTCCCTCTCGAAGGACCCTCCCCACCTGCACATCTTTATGTTAAGCCTGTCCACAAGTCCCTTTTGCTACGTGAAGGGCATCCACAGGTTTTGGGTATGTTTGGACCCTGCAGATCAACAGGAGCCCCTTGCAGGGCCGTGCTGTCCTGGTCCTCGGGGAGATGGGCACAGCCCCGCTGCAGGTGAGCACTGTCCCTCCTGAGAGTTTCTGCATCCAGCCCTCTTCACTCCGACTGACGTGGCGGGACGTGGGGGCAGATAAGTGCTCGCAGCGTGTTATCCCCCACCCGCCGAGGCCGGGCCTGAAGTGGACACTGTCCAGCTCCCGTCCCAGATCACTCCTGTGACCGCTGTCTCCCCTCTGAGCTACAGTCTGCTGACTGTGCTCCCATTTCCGGCGTGTCCCACTTCATGCAGCGTCACGGTGGTGTACGTGGTGCCCGTCACTGTCGCTCTCATGCACACCCCCTCTGCTGCCTGCCCTGCGTTTCCAGTGACTCCAGTGCACACAGAACTGCTGTCCCCTGCCTCTGCCAGCGGTCCCCCACCAGCAGCAGAGCCACCTTCTAAAGAAGCACATCGGGTCATCTGCCTCTCTGCTGGGGAGTCTCCCAGGCTGCCTTCCCAGGGGGTGAAGAGAAACCCCTCCCCATGGCCCAGTGTGCCCGTCTCAGCCCCCCCCCCCATGCCACCCTCCTCATCCGCCCCTACTGCAACCACAGGGCCTGTGCACATGCTGTTCTCTCTGCCTGGAGCAGCCCCCTGCTCCCGTTACTGGCCACTCCCAGTGCCCCCCCGTCTCAGCTCTGCTGTCACTCATGGATCGAGCGGGCATCGCTGTGGTGTCCCGTTTCTGGTGGCACTGCGTGCCTCACGGGGTCGTTTTGTTAGTGTTTGTCTCTCCCCCAGCTTCCACACGGGGTGCGTTCTCCCTCGTCAGGCTGTGCACAGCATGTGGTGCTAAGGAGAATGGGGTCACGGAGCTGGGAAAGCTGGTGACATCCTCCAGGTGACACAGCCAGGCTTGGGGTCTGCAGGGCTGAAGGCGTGGGGTCGCGGCCAGGTCTGTGAGACACCGAAGCCCCGAGTTCATGTGCCAGCAGGATGCGCCCGTCTGTGGAGTGAGGTCAGGCCTCACCTGACTCTCCAACCTGCTCAGCTTCGTGCCCCTCCTGCCCCCCCAGGCAGACTTCACCATGCCAAACCTGAGATTTCCTGCAGGCGGTTGATGAGGCCATGCTAGCGGCCGGCCCTAGACACGACGCACTGTTGGTCGTTCTGAGACTCGAAATTTGAAGCTGCAACAGCCCATTGCTTCAACAGCATGATGCTGCTGATATGTTTTGAAGGAACCATAATTTTTTTTAAAGATTTATTTATTTATTTATTTCTATTAGGGAGAGAGAGCGAGCAGGGGGAGGGGCAGAGGGAGAGAATCTCCAGCAGCAGACTCCCCACTGAGCACGGAGCCCGACCCGGGACTCGATCTCATGACCCTGAGATCATGACATGAGCTGAAACCAAGAGTTGGAGGCTCAACTGACTGAGCCACCCAGGTGCCCCAACTCATTCCCCTCCTTGTTCACCGGTGCAAACACAGCAAAGCCTGTGTGGGCTTTACAGATCGACCTGCGTCAGGGGTGTGAGGCCACTGCTGGCCACACCCGGCTGGTCCGAGCTCGGGGGATGCGGGGCTTGCGGAGAGCCCCCCACCACGTCTTCATGGCAGCTCACGTGTGCGGCCCCTGCTGGGCCCTGACTCCTCTGTTTCAACCTTTAAACCTCGCAGAAACATGTCCCCAAGCCCTTGCCGACGGCCTGAAGTGACCTGGCACCTTGCCTGACGCCTCACACACAGACCAGGTTCTCAGGATGGCAGGCAGTGGTGGGTGCCCAGACCCGAGCGGGCGGAGGTCCCACTTCTGCTGACTGCTGGGTGTCTGTTCTCTTATTTTGAATCTCAGAGTGGGGTAGTGGTTGATGGAGAGCTCACGTTATTTTCTAAACTAGAGTTAACACATTTTCTGGTTTTTTTAAAAGAGAATCAAGACCTTTTGCTAAATATGCAGTTTTCAAAAAATTCTGACCAGTGTTCAGGCCATGCTGAGCATGTGTGGGGACGGCTCGGCCAGCTGGCTGCATGATCACGGATCCTGCAGTTTCCCCCAGACATTTGCCTGGAAGGGGTATGAAGTCAGCCAGGAGTGGGGCTTTTGGGGGAAGTTTAGGGGAAGGTGTTCATCCCCTCATGGCCAGCAGGGCTGGGACTGTGGTGGGAATGTGGACAAGGAGGTCCAGAGCAGGTGAGGGGTGGGAGAGGTTGGCGGGGGGATGCCCAGGTGGACAGCCATGAGGTGGAGGCAGAGGAGGGCGGGTCAGCTCAAGCCCCCATCAGGGGTAAGCCCACCTGCCCACGAGGGTGGACATCAACTCCATGTATTCCCCACCCCCAATCCTGGTATAAACAGCAGTGAGGGCGCTTTCCTGAGCCTGGCACTGGCCAGAGCTGCCCATGAGGGCAGGAGCCCCACTGCTGCCACCCAGGACTGAGACCATACAGCAGAGGGGCTGGGCCTGCCATCCAGGGGCGGCCCCTGGAGTCGCCCATAGATGAGACACATGGGCACTTAAGGTCCCCGTGGGACGTGCTCCTGCCTGGCCTGAGTCCCAGGTGGCCACAGGGGCCCAACTTCCTCTGCTCTGAAGAGAGCCGTGGCTGACCCTTGACCTTGGCATCAGGAGAAAACTGGACATGGTGGGGGGGCCCCAAGTCTGCTAACCGGCAATCTTGAGGGCATGTCCATCCTGTCCCCTAGTCTGGCCATTTTCCCAAGGGGTGCTTTTACATGAAATTTCCTGATTTTTACATATGTGCCCCACACACATATATGAACAGGACGTGGCTGGCAGCACGAGGTGGGGCCCACACCAGGGCCGTGTGCGGAGGAGGGGGCAGGGGACCCGTGCTTGGGGTGGGGGGAGGTCGAGGCAAGGTCCGAGGAAGATCAGCGGTCCCCGTCAGGTCTCCTGGGACGGGCACTGTGCCTGGTGCCGCGAGTCCCCAGGGGCCCAGAGTTGGCGGGGTGGAACATTGGAGGTGGCACACCAGCCGCACAGGGAGCCCCACCCCCAGGGACCGTACAGCAGAACGTCTGCTTTGGTCTCTCGGAAGCCAGGAGAGGGGCAAGTCCAGCTCAGCCTGAGCCCAGGGTCTCCGTAAAAACAGGCCTGCACCGTGACCGGTCGTCAGCTGGAAGGGCTGAGGCCACACGCGCTGAGCAGAACGAGGAGGGGGTGTCCTCGCTCCCAGGCCGCTGCTTTGTGCAGCTTCTCCCCGAGCGCACTCGCACCGCGAACACGGACGCACCAAGCCCTAGGGAGCGTCTGAGCATGGGGAGGAGCGCTCGCTGGACAGAAGGCTGGCTTTCCCTGGGGCCCACAGACATTTCCTTTCACATCGTGACTTTGTCGCAAACAGTTTATAATGGGAGATTTCACATAAGAACCAGGATTTCCATCCGTTTTCTCGCTTGGAAAATGGAGGCTCTGAGAAGATCTGAGGAAAGTGGGCCTAGAGTGACTCACATACAAGCTGCTGACCTCTGGGTGGCCCTCGGGTCTCCAGAGCCCGGCCCGGTGGCGGGCCCCCGTGCGTCACTTCCCGGCCCCACGGGAACCCAAGCCTGAGACCCGGGACATGACGCTGCCTCCACGGGGAGGATCTGCTGTGGCTTCACAGCTTCCCAGCGTTGTTGCTCATCTTACGGGGACCTGGGGACGCTGGTCAGCGGGACGCGGGCAGCCGGCGGGGAGCAGGGCGGTCGCCCCCACCTGCTTCACCTTCTCCCCGTCCCCTCCTCCTTCCTCCTCGTCCTCCTCCTAAACGGCGTTAGTCTTTCAGAGAAGGGTACAGTGGTAAGCGGTGATACCCTGAAGCCCACGTGTTTGGTGTACATATTTGAAATACATGTGAAAACAAACATAATTAAATAGAAAACACTTCCGTCTCTCTCAGTTGCGTGGACCTAGAATTGTCTTTGGTCCCTGAGTGGGCAGCCAGCCCGAGGGAAACGGTGCAAACCAACAGGGTTTGGGAGTCAGCTCCAGAAAAGCCCCAGGTGTAGCCCTGCACAAATTCTGAGTTGTGGGGTAAAGTGCCCACCCTTGGGGACTTGTTCAGGACACGGGACTCATGGCGGCAGCATGGGACCAGCCTCACGGGGCAGCGGGAGGGACCACGCATGAGGAACGTCACAGTGAAGCTGCGAAGTTGCCTTCACTCTTGGAGCTGAGCTTGCGACGTGGTGGCCCTTGTGCCATGTTTGGCCCGAGGTTGCCCCACACCACATTTCAGATGGTTTTGAAGCAGTCACCAATATTCAAAGTCAGGATTTTGACCTGAACGTCTTACTCTCTAGTATTTGACCATGCCAGTCCTGCCGCAAGGCAGGACAGTGGGAGTGCAGAGGTGACCACGCCCTGTGCCTCCTGCAAGGGGCCGTCGTCCCAGCTGGCCTCCCCTGGGGCACTGTTGGCGGCCCATTTCCCGGGAATGCCCTCCTACTGCTGGGGAGCGGGGTCTTCACGGAGCACAGAAAACCAGAGGTGCTGGCGTCTGGGGACATGAGGTCCAGACTCAGGCCTCAGGAGGCACCTGGAGGAAGCAGTTAGGACGCAGCCCTCATCGCTGATGAGAATGTCCAGGGCCGGACATGCTCCTGCTGCTGGCTGTGTGATGTGCCAGCACCTTTATTGTACCTCGAACTGCGTCGTCCTGCCAGGTCAAGGGACAGGAATCCTCTCCAGACAGAAGTCAGTGCGTGACAGCGGGAGGGGCCTTCCCTTCTAGTCTGGGTGCTCTGGGGCGCCGAGGCCATGCCGTAAGTGCCCCCACTGGGGCTTCGTGGGAGCCACGAATCCATGGGAAGAGGTTCAGCTTCACGTAAACCAGTGTCCTCATCAACGAGCAGCGGTGGTCTCCCCAGTGGGCTGCTTTCCTCTGGAGGTGAATACTCCCCAGGCTTGTGGGGGTGGGGGGTGCCCTGGGGCCCCAGCCCCTTCAGGATTTGGACCTTGTCCTCCAAGCCCAGGACGGTGCTCCACTTGTCACCTTCATGTCACACATCGGGGGCAGGGCGACAGGGCCTCCGTCAGTGCCTCTGAAGGGTGTGTCCTCTGACACACCACTGCTCAGACTGTTTCGCTCTGGACGACAGAACAGGTGTCCATCTGTCACAGACTTCGGTCCTGCCCCTGCCCTGGGGCACACAGGGCTACAGCCCCTGTTTGCTAAGGGGGGCTGCAGATGCAGGAGACAGCAGCCAGCAGTCTTTCTGGAGCCGTGAGCGGGGTGTGGACGGTGCGTGTCTGGGGACGTGGGTCACCTCTGAGCTCCCCTTCCCAGGGAGAGTGTTTCCTCTCAGCCCGGCCTGCAGCTGCCCGGCCACACTGGCCTCACGATCACGGGAATCAGCCACCGTCCTCGGGGCTCGGAGGGGAGCCGCCATGTGTCTTCCCACAGGCTCAGCGGCAACAGCTGTGACGGGGCCCATATGTGCAGAGGGGTGTACCCGCCCTGCCTGGGTTCGCACCCTCGGCCTCTGGGAAGAGCTGGGACCAGGTGGGGGCCGTTGGCAAGCAGGCCCTGGAGGGAGTTTCTGTGACCTGCTCTCCTTGGGTTTGCAGGGCGGAGGGCTGAACGAGGCGCCATCCCAGCTGACGCTCAGATCAGTAATTTATTCCGCGATGATAATAGGTTGTTGATCCAGTAACTTTTTATAGTTCACATAAAAGACTCTTGTTCTCTGAGAAACCAGTCCTCATTTCTGGGCAGGACGGGATCGTTTTTAGATGTTGGCGTGGCCCTCCTGTACAGTGTGGGACAAACACGCATTCGGGGGCAGGGAGTCTGACCTGGGTCCGTCCCGTGGGGGCCAGCAATAGGGCTTCTGCCTCTCCTCCCCAGACCGCCAGAGGAACAGCCTTCTCCTCCGGAGTCTCCCTGTCCTCCTGAGCAGTTCCTGGGACTCAGAGATGCCGGGGATGCTGGCTTCCTTACCAGCTCAGGGTCCTTGCTGAGGCTAGGCCAGGCCACAGCTCTCCCACACGTAGGCAAGAAGAGAAGCAAAGCGAGGGCAGAGCCGGAGTGGAGCGATGGGAGAGGCAGGGCCAGCACGGGGGAAATGACATGTGAGCATAGACAGCAGCCCGCACTTCACATGGGGCAGAGCGCAGGCCCTGGATCCAACCCTGTGTTCAAGTCCTGGCTCCGTCACGTGTCAGCTGTGTGACCCCGGGCTGGGCCCTTGAGGTCTCTGGTCTCAGCTTCCTCCTGCATACAGTGGGCCTGCCATGCTGTCTGCAGGCCGACGTGAGGGCTGTGCTGGCTGAGGCTGCAGAGTGGGCGCAGCAGCGCCGGGCATGGCCGCTGGCCCTGGACGGGGAGAAGCTCGCGGATGCAGGAGTGCCACACACGGCCTTAGCTGTCCGTAGCCTCTCCCGTTTGTGTTCCACGGTCGCGGCGTTGGCACAGTCGTACCCCACACACTTGTCTCCCACCGTACCAATAAGGTTCTCTTCAACCCTAGTGCCCACTCTTCTAAGTAGCTGTGGCCAGAGATTCGGGGAGTGGAATGCTCATCCTGGCATCGTCCCGCGTACGTGCAAAGCATCCATCTGTGCTCCGCCCGCAACGGTCTTGTACACCAGGAGTGCTCGAAGGTCTCCTGGCGAATGCCGGTCACGGGATTGGGCACTTGGCAGCCGAGCCACAGGACGTCATCGTGAGCCCTTGATGTGCGCCTTAGGGGGGCCTAGTAACGGGCAGGCGGCAGGGAAGGGGAGGCTGGGCCTGCTGTGAGGACGTGTTTTGTTGGATGGGATGGCCTTGCCTGTCCTGGGGGCTGCTGGCCAGGTGGAGAGCCCCCCGGCCCAGAGGCAGAAGTAGGGCAGTGGGAGGTGCGGCAGGAGGAGGTCTAGACCGACACTCGAACGGCCTGGAAAAGTGGGACGCTGGTCTGTGGCTTATAGATGTCACCCTGGGTGGTCAGGAAGTCATCTTTCCTCTGCTTTGGCTTGGTCTTGTCCCTATGAAACTGGGCACAAAGACTTCGTTTGCAAATGTTTGGAGACTTTGCTGCCCGGTGTGGTTCCAGGCATCAGAGCAGGAGGCTGTGCGCTCGGCGTGTCCCAGCTGGGCGGCCTTTGCTCGTGGCCTGCCGGTGGCCCATGACACAGCCGCGTCCTGTGCGTGATGGAGACGCGAAGGCCTCCCTGATGTGGTTCTCGGGGGTCACGCTGGCTGCGTGCGTAGCTGGAAGTGCTTCCCGTGGGCAGCAGCTGTCCTGGAGCTGCTCACGTAGGAGATGCACGTAGCCGTTGGTCGCCCTACTTTCCAGACTCATGAACCGAGCCTACTTCCACGTCCAGCACAAGGATGAGGACATCCCAGTAATGACACACTTCCTGGAGCATAGGATCTTCGGGACAGTGGTGGACACTTTATAACCTTTCCCGACCAGCACGTGCGGATTTAAAAGCAGAGAGGGCGTTCTCCTGTCTGCGGCTGGACGGTGGGTTGAAACTTGCCTGGGGAGGGGCTCAAGCCTGTGTCAAAGAGTGACTCCATCCTCTTCCGTCCTCCCCACCCTAATCTACATGGTTTGTGTGGAGGTCTCCTCCCCCTCAAGTGACAGAAATCTCAGTTTTTGTGGCCCCGTGAGCTCAGAGCTTCCGGAGCCCACGGATGGGGAGTGCTCTCACGCACATGCCACCCCATGCGCCTGACCCACATGGGACGGACAGCCTGGGCTGCACCGCATCACGTAAGCTCAGAGCTGAGGGCTTCCAGGCTCGTCTGGGTCTGTCTACACGGCAGCTCCCTTGATTAGACCGGGAGGGACAAGCTATGAGGAGAGAAGGGCCCTCAGGAGCAGAGCCGAGGGGGCTGCTGCCCACACCACCAACTGGAAAGGCTTTGCCCACACACTCCGAGTGCTGCCCCCAGGGCCAGGAGCCCACTCCCTGCCTCTGCCAGCAGCTCCGTCAGGTGGTTTGGGTCCGTTCTGGTTCTGCAGTGTTTTTCCAGTCGAAGCGTGTGTGCACAATTCACCAGGCCTTTGTTGGTGCATCAGCAGACTGGAAACCCGGCCTTATGTTTCCACGTGGACCAATGTCTTCGTGACAGAGCCTGAAGGCCCTGCCACAGGGTCTGGCTCAGGGCCCAGGTGGGGTCCGATGGAGGAGGCCGTGGAGCAGGGCCGCAGCAGCCTGAGGGTCCAGTCCTGGGCAGGGCCCGGTGGCCCGAGGTGCTCCAGCACCCGCCACCTGCTCCGAGAGGTCAGGGGTCACTGACCAGCCACAGGTCACAGCACATTCCTGTTCCTGTGTCTTCCTATCTGCCCCTGAACTCGGCCCCAACGTGCGCTCTGTGGCCGGCACACCTTCTGTAGGGAGCAGGAGCGCTGTGTCCTGCGGGCAGAGTTACTGCCCTTGGTCATGGTCACCGTCACTGAGGAGTCAAGGGACGGCTTCCCGGGCTCCTGGGGGTGACGGTGAGGCAGTGCCACGCTGCCGAGCCCGTTTCCCTCCTGTAGCTGGGACAGGCTTCTGTTTTCAAGGACTAGTCAAGGGAGAAACACGCAGACTAGCTTAGACCCAGCAGCAAGGGGTTGTCTCTGGACAGAAGGGCAGAGAGGAACTACGGTGTGACAGCCCAGCGTGAGTGGTCATGAGCAGCTGGAAGGCAGAGCTCTAGGACACACACTTCCCTGGTGGCTCAGCAAGGTCAGCTCTGCGAAGGTGGGCTGGTTTCATGAGCGGGATGGAGCCACGGGGACTCTACGGCTGTGTGGGCCCCACAAGCGCGGCTGTGAACCTCAGCAGCCAGACCTGCGGCGGCCCAGGGGACAGAGCGCCGTCCCAGCACCCGATCCCTGGGGGCTCTCCCGGCCTGTTGTGCCTGTGCTCAGGGCCGGCAGTCCCCGTGTGTATGTGCAGCCGGGCCGTGTGCTCACAGCCACCCCCCCACCCCCACCCCCACCCCCAGGTCGGGCCGGCCTGTGCTGGTGCTCCAGGTGTTTCTCCGTGTGGGGCTGTCCCTGCCTCCTCTGAGGCCCTCCCGTGGGATCGCACCTGCCCCACCGAGGGCAGGATGGGGCAGCACAGGCATGTGCTCTGCACGCTGCTCTGTCTGCGTCTCTGCCTTTGCGTCCCTGGGCTCGCGGTCACCTCTTCCTCTTTCTCGTACTGATGTCCCTATGTGTTATAAATGTCTTCTTCATTTTTCCTCGAAACGCTGCTTTGTTCATGGCTGCTCACTTCTGCCCGCGTGCTCTGCTGGATCAGAAGGTCTGTGTCGTTCAATAAAAGCTTCACCCCAGAAGCAAGCACAGTGGTTTGCAAAGGCTCCGGCCTGGTTTTTGTGCCCCGAGAAGGACAGGCATTCATTTCAGAAGTTCCGGGGGCCGTGCTCACGCTGCAGGACCCTTGGCTCTTGAACAAACAAACCGTTTTCTGTCCGCCTCGGTCGGGAGACCTCCCGCCTTCTGGGCCGCCACCTGCTGGCTCCACGGTTGGCATTTCGATCCTCTGTTCTGTCCACTGAGATCCCGTCTGTCAGACGGGCAGTCAGCTGAATGATTAGGTCCCTGGGCATATTGATGGGTTTGCCAGTTTCATGTCTGCTGAGCACGTTCAGCATTCCCGTTGGCTCGTGTGTCAGATTCTTTGGGTCCGTAGAAGTAGCAGTGACATCTTAGCGCTTGCCTTGCTCACGAGGGGGTTAAGTAATTCCTTTAACGTGTGTTCATTGCGGATCTGCTTGAGAGTCATAATTTCCCCTTTGTGAAGAGTGCTCTCTCAATGTGTGGGAAGATAATTTAAAGGGAGGGCTGTATATTCTTTATTAAAAAGGAATTTTTTTCATGTGTGTGTTTAACCTAGGAAACTTTAGTTTTACTCGTGAGTATGTAAAATAGAGGCAAACGGGACGATGGGGGTTTGACAGAGCCCACGCGGGGAGGCGCCCTGAGCACCTGCGTCCTCGAGGGTCCTGGAATATACACTGTGGGTTCTACATTCCTCCCTCCTCTGAGTCAGACCGCTCACCTTTCAGGGAAAACAGCATCATTTTTAACGTGGTTTATAGGTGAATTCAGGATCACGAACACGACCTGTTATGGTTAGCAGCCGCAGAACCAGGCTGTAAAATAGATCAGAATTTTATAACCTTTCCAACTCATACCGTTATCTGCATAGAAATAAAAGTATCACACTCCCTGCCGTGGCCCCTGGGGCGTACCTATAATTGCAATTTCCCAAGGGTCTGCAGTCCTGCAGTTCCACGCTTATACTGAGCTTTCTGCTTTGTACTTTGTGTAATGAAAACAATACGTTTTCCTCGCGGTCGAGGAGGCTGATAGGCATGGAAACAGCACTAATCCGTTTCGATTGCCAGCCTTTTGTTTCGGATGTAGTTAGAGGCCAACCTCAGTTTACAATCCAGGAAGACACGTGGCACCGGAAACAGGACCAACAAGGGGACTGATTTCGGGACGGCTGGCTCCTCCTTCCACCTGTACAGAGACAAGCTCGCGCAGCGGTTCCGGGGGTGCGGCGCCAGGGTGCAGGGGCGAGAGGCAGTGGCAGAGACGCACTGGGAGAGGCCAGCAGACCATTGCAGAAGCCGTGTTTGAAGTGCTGATGCTTCTCTTACATCACAGTACAGATGACATTAAAATTAAGTTTGCAGAACATTTTTGAAAAATTCAAACCAGGTGTCCAGGGAGAAATAATTTATAACACAAATATTCCACGAGCAAGAGGCGTCTGGGAAGAAAAAGGTTGCAGAAAGAGGTCTAGAAGCAAAAGCTGAGCCCTTTGATGTGGGTAGAGGATGGAGTCTGACGCCGGGGGCGGGGGACTGTGGCCGGACCCTCAGCAGAGGAAGGAACAACGGCTTCCCTTGTTTCTGGCCCTGACCACACAGGAGACACTGTGCTTCACAACAGGAACAAAGCACACACCTCAGGATGCAAACGTGGGTGTTCACAGAGCCACCAGGGCCCCCGGAGGTGGAAGGAAGCCCCGGGAAGGAGCAGGGTCCTGGGTGTGCTGTGTCTGGGGGACGTTCAGTGGGCGACAGACAGTGGAGACAGGAGGCGCCGGGGAGCCGGGGAGGGTTGTATCGTCCCCAGTGATGAGAGCACGGTCGGTTACCTGGGGGCCCTTTGCTGGCCGACGGAAGGGCTGCACGTGCCTGTGCACGATCAGCTCCTCCGCACGAGGCCCAAATACTGAAGCCCTGCTTAGCGGGCGGGTACCTTCCCCTGCTCCACGAGCCCCTGCGCCTCCAGCGGGGAAACATGGCTTCCTTAGAGTTGATTCGACGCGGGTTTAACCCTTTTAAAGCCTTTCATTTCAGGATAGGGATAGATTCACAGGAAGTTGCGAAGGTGGTAGAAGGAGGTCTGTGTACCCTGCACCCAGTCTCCGCCGCTATTAGCGACCCCAGAACTCGGCGTGCAGCCGCAGAACCAGCATGGGCGTCCGCACGGGGTGTTGGTGTAAATCAGGTGTGGACTCCTGGGACCACCATGGACACCGAGCTGCCCACCCGTGTTACCACCAAAACCGTCTCCTGTTGCACCGGCCCCCCAGCCCTAACCAGCGGTCCGCCTTCTGTCTGTATAATCCGTCGTTCTGAGAACGGTGTGAAGACAGTCGCACTGTGTGTCCCCTTGCGAGCTCGGCTCCTGTCACTCCATCGGCCTGAGGCCTGTCCAGGTTGTTGGTTTACCCCATTTGTGAAGCCGGGCAGTAGCCCCCGCATGGGGGGCCACCGCGTGCTCAACCATTCACCCCGCACAGGAGGTTTAGGTCGTCCCCCGGTGTTGGCTCGTGCAAGTAAAGCTGCTGTGAACAGTCGTGTGCGGGTTTTTCTGTGGAAACAGCTTGTATTTCTCTGACAAAAATGCCCAGGAGTGTAACTGTGGGGTCACGGGGTAAGGATTCTTAGTATTTTTTAAAACTTCCAGACTGTTTTTCAGAGCGGCTGTCCCATTGCCCTTTCCACCAGCGAGGCGTGGGCCCTGCGGTGTCTGCGTGCTCGTCTGCGTCTGGTGCGGTCCCTGGTTTTTATTGTCCTTGTTCTCGTTGTGGAATCCCTTCATTCCTGGACGGCTGGCAGTATGGATGTCTGCTCTCCGTGTGTCCTCTCCAGTGAGATGTCTCCTCCCGGCTCTGGTCTGTTTGCTAATTGGATTCTTTGTGTGGTGTTTTGGAGTTGAGCTGCAAGGACTCCGTATCTATCCTAGACGTCACTCCTGTGTCAGATACGTGGTTTCTAAGTATTTTCTGCTCGTCTGTAGTTTGTCTTCGTATCCTCTTCACGGGGTGTTTCACAGAGCTGAAGTTTTTAATTTTTAGGAAGTCCAATTTATTGATTTTTAAGACTTTATGGATTGTGTTTTTGGCATCCTAGCCAAGTACTCGTCAGTGGGCTCCGGGTCTGGAAGATTTTCTCCTATGTTATCCTGTAAAGTCCTGTAGTTCCATGTTTAACGTGCAACGGAGGGTCCGTGTTCAGTCGATTTTGTATAGGACGTGAGGTTTAGGTGAGGGGTGTGTGGGTGTCGGTGCGCACCTGCCGGCGGGCGCCCACTTGCCATGTGCTGGGTGTGGGAACAACTATGTTTCCTTCACGGAGCCGCTCCGCTCCTTCCTCACGCGTGTTCCCGCCACCGTGTGGGGTCCTTCCTGGGTTCTCTTCTCTGTCCGTCCGGCTGGTGGCTCCCTCTCTGTAGCTCACCTTCTTCGGGACAGCAGCCGCGTGTGCTGGGGCCGTCGTGTCGTCTTGGGCTTCCCAGTGCTGAAGGCACTTTCTGAAGCACTAAACAGAAGTGAATGGCACTTGGTTTTTAAGGGGTGTATTTTCTAATGACATTTTTTTTTTAAAGATTTTATTTATTTATTTGACAGAGATAGAGACAGCCAGTGAGAGAGGGAACACAAGCAGGGGGAGTGGGAGAGGAAGAAGCAGGCTTATAGCGGAGGAGCCTGATGTGGGGCTCGATCCCAGAACTCTGGGATCACACCCTGAGCCGAAGGCAGACGCTTAACCGCTGTGCCACCCAGGCGCCTCTAATGACATTTTTTTTTTAAAGATTTTATTTATTTATTGGAGAGAAAGAGCATGAGCGGGGTGGGGGTGGGGCCGCAGCAGAGGCAGAGGGAGAAGCAGACTCCCCGCTGAGCAGGGAGCCCGACGTGGGACTCAATCCCAGGACCCTGCGATCATGACCTGAGCTGAAGGCAGACGCCTCACCCACTGAGCTCCCTGGGCACCCCCAGGAGCATATTTTGTAATGGGAGGAAACGATTCAAGGAAGCTGACGATCCCAGGTTTTGCAGAAGAGAGACCTTGTTGCAACTTGCGTGAATTTGTCTGAATTCTGAGGAATGCTGATGTGTTTTCCAGCCTCCACTCTTGGGCTAAAAGGGAGAGGGCGGTGAAGGCTGGAGCGGGGGCCTGGGGGCCGCCCTTCCCTGGGGGGGCTTGGTGTCTGTGTGGTTAACCAGAGGGGGCGGGGGGCGAGGGTGAGTGAAACACTGGAAATCCGGGCGGGAAGGAGCCTCGACCCTGTTTGCGCGGGACGAGAAGCAAGTGTGTGCGGCAGCGTTGGGCTCCAGGACAGCGGCAACACCCACAGCGTCCATGGCTCAACACAAGAGCTTCCTTTGTAAAAACAGGAATCTCTGCAGCTTATTCATGTGAAATGGGGGTGGAGACTTTTAGACACGTCCCTAAGTCCAACGCGGACAAGAGTGAGCTCACCGCCGCCCTCACCTCCACGTTCCTGCCTCCTTTCGGTTCCGGGTTTGCTCTGCGCTGCACGCGGGGTCCCATCTGGCCTCCTTGGCGCCTTTTCCACTGAGAACTTCAGGACTCGGGGTCACCTGGGAGGTGGAAGGACGGGGAAACTCATTTTCAGAGTTGCGCGAGCCCCACGTTCCCGCGGCCCCTGGTCCCCAGGGCTCAGTGAGCATCTCTGACCCTGGTCCCGAGTGGCCGTGGCCTGGGCTGACCTCCAGCTGTGCTCACTTGCAGGTGCACGGAAGAGGCAGGTGGGGGGTTGGGCTGTCACCTGAAGATAAAATCGAGCTCATGTCAGCATCACGTGGGCGTCTACATCGTGTGGTCAGGATGTCCCTCGACAGGACAGACCAGAGTCCAGCTACGTCCAGCTCAAAGGGGCCTCGTGGGCCTGGAAGGGCCCAGGCAGGAAGGGGTTCCAGCAGCATTTGGCAGGGGCGGCGGGTGGAGGGCCTGGGTCAGGGCCTTGGGGGTGTCCTCGGATGACCTGATTGACATTGAACGAGGGTGCCTGTGGTCCCAACACAGGCGTTGGGGTGAACTGTGAGCGTAGCACGCGAGTGTGTCCTCAGTTTTCCCACGCTGCCCAGCTCTCCTGGGCCCTGCCTGGGGGTGGCGAGCCCCTACTCTACTGGGCCACAGGCCTCCCCCCTGCCCCTGACCTTTTGCCCTCTGCCCTCTTTCTGGAGGTGGTTCCTCAGCTGTCTCCTCCGTGGGGCCCTGCCCTGCTGCCTGGGCCTGTGTGAGTGTCCATCGGGAGGGGCTGCGTCCACCCCGTTGCTAACAAAGATAAGAAACATCCACACACACCAGGATTTTGAGGCTCATTGAAGGGGTTCCTTATCAGTCCCCCAACAGGACTTCCGTTTTTTTGCTTTCCTCCAAAGTGAGACGTCTCAGACATTTGGAGCCCTGACCCCTGGCTTGTGGTGAGATGGCCGGGTTGAGGGTGAGGCTGGTCGGCCGACATCCCTGAGCATCTGCCCCCTGCGCTGGGCGGGGGGCCTCTGAGTCCTTCCACTGCTCTACTGAGGGTCAGAATTAAGGACCATGGAGCCTCCTGTGTGTTTGCTTGGGGCAGGGACAGGCAAGTTCTCCCCACCTCGTCTGTAGGAAAAACTATACACTTGGATGAAAAACAAACGGATTTCTAAGCAAGGAACATTTATAGGTTGTTATCTGATAGATTTTCTCCTCTTTTGAGAAGCAGACGCCTTTATGTACTTTGATTATGATGGTAGGCAATAAAGACTTGATTAGTCCCATTGCGTCTCCCCAGCGGTTGGGTTGTCCGAGAAGTCTCCAACCCTGCAGGAGGTGCTCCGCGGGCCCGTGTGACACCTGAGGGACCTGTGTCTGGGGCAGTCAGGAGCCCGGAAGCCGGGCCAGCTCTCTACTGAAGGCTGCTCTCTGTTGACCACAGGGCCTCGGCTTCGGGGCACAGGAGAGTTCAGATGACGGCACTCCCCCGCACCCTGGCGAGCACACCCCATCTCCTGGTCCCTGTACTTGTGAGGCCCCAGGGCGTCAACGCCTCCCACATTTCTCCGGGAAATCGGGCCGTGACACCATGACTCACCTTCCTCCTTCTGGCAGCGCCGCTCCCCATATGTTCACAAATCACGTTCCTGGGAATGTTCTAGGCCTCCTTTCTTGGAGACTTGCTGAGGGCCTCTGTTCCAGTTGGGTCACACATCCAGACGTGAGGAGGCGGTCTGCTGTTCCTGCGCCGGGAGGAGCCCCGGGTCCCAGAGCAGGAGTTTCCCGACTCGGGTGTGACCTTGGCTGCAGACCCGGGGAGCCCTGTCTGCTCCTCCGCCCTTCCGACCACACACGAGCTGGGCGCGCTGCAGAGCAGCTCATTTTTAAATCCCCTCGAATGTGGATCGGGAGTCAGAGGGTCGGGACTAGAAGAGGCCCCTTCTGCCAGAAGGGAGGCGAGCCGGCTCCAGGCTGCAGGCAGTGGGGGAGGGCATCGCTTCTTCCTCGGGGCCTCAGCACCCCAGCCCCGCTGGCGTCCACCTGCCTTTCCGTGGCATGGGAACACACAAGTGCACCTGCCCATGAACGGTGACCCCTAATGCTATCCTGGGGGGCGGGTCCAGGGCTGCTCAGGGCCAAGGATACCTCAGCGATTCCAGGTGGGGGCCAGCACCTGGTCCTTATCTGTACTTTGGATTTTGTGGGTCTGCGTGTCGTGGTTCCCCTGCTGATGACCTTCTGTGTCCCCAAGCAGCTGCAGGATGAGGCTCTGAGTGTCTGAGCACAATGCTCACAGCGGCTGGGACACTGGAGGGATGAGGGGGGGCAAGTGGCTCTCAAATTCAAGGGCTTATGAAAACCCAGGTGGCTGGCCCCCACTCTGGTTTCTACTTGTGGCGGGGCGCTAGGCTCCTGGGTGAGGCACTTGGAAAACGACCCTCTGTGGCGGCCAGGCAGCACCAGGGATGCGGTTGGGCATCTCGGACAGAGTCTGAGAACAGAGTAATCTTCCACGGAGGCTTCCACGGACCTCTTGAGTCTGGGGCTGTGCTGCGTGGCCCCTCCAGTTTCTCTTAGGGTTTGAGGTTCAGCTCATCTCCCTGAGCACCAGTCCCTCTGCCCTGACGTGGCGTGTGCCCGGAGAGAGGACGGCCTGTTGATTTCTGACGCACGTTCTCCTGCAGCCCCATGCAGTGGGCTGTGCTGCAGGCAGATGTCCCCACAGGTACTCTTGGAAATCAGGGATCATGCCTGCCCGCCTGTAAGGTGGCACTTCCACTGTGACTCACACAGCAAGGACTTTCACATGCTCCGTGTTTTGTCAAAATATCAGGAATAAGCGGCATTAACATAGTTGTGCTGTGCACTCGGGGACCATCAGCCGTGGTTCTAGCTGAAGGTGAAGCCGAGGGTGGATGGGCCCTCTGGTGTTTGCGGGCTGCTGCAGACGCGCACGTACCAGCACCGGGAAAGAGGGGCTTCTGTGTCTGGAGCTGGGCTGACGGGGCAGCCGTCCTGTTGCTCCCCGGTCCTGCAGAAGGCTGACTCCCACGCTGGTCCATGCGGTCCTGCGATGGAGGTGGGGGCGGGGCCTTGTGCGCAGATGAGACGATGGCGTGAGCGGCAGGCAGCCACAGAATCCTGAGTAGCGATTGGGCATCTGTGGGATACCGTGTGTCCAGGAGCAGCCCCGGCTTCCTGAGCTTCCTGCCCGTGGCTCGTGGCGGACCCGCTTCGGTTTGCTTTGGGCAGAGCAGCTGCGGCCAAGTCCAGGGGCTGGAATTTTCTCTCTTGGGGGAGAACAGGAGTCCTAGGAACAACGTTGCGGGTTGATCTGGTTGCTTGTTTGTTCGTTTGTCCTCTCATTCAGCCAGTCTGTAGTGTGCACCTGCTGGGTAACTTCCCTGGCCAGGCCCTGGGGGTACAGCCGGCACCCAGGACAGACAAGGGTTCGTTGTGTGCACTTCCCAGGGGGGACGGCAGCAGGCAAAAAAATACGTGAAAATGTAACTTGCTGCGGGGTGAGCCATGCTGGGAAAGAAAATAGACAAGAGGAAGGGGTGGGGCTGCACAGGTTGGTGCTGTTTGAATGGGCAGGAAGGTCCCTCCGGGAGTAACACGTAGCACAGATTCACAGTAAATGGGTGGGGGGGCATGTGTTGTCTTAGGGGAAGGGCATCATCAAGGGAGGACACAGCAAATGCAAAGGCGCTGAGGCAGGAGCCCTGGCTTCTGGGCTGCTGTGGGCAAAGGAGAGGGAGGTGTGGGGTGGCCCTCTGTGACCATGGCAGGGTTAAGATGGAGTCAGTGGCCTCTAGCTGGGGGTGGGGCGTTGAGCTCCTTGTCGGGAACCTGGCTTCTCCGGCGGCCTCACGAAGCATATCCACCCTCTGTTTCAGTCCCACAGGCAGCGCAGCGAGGCTACCAACAGCAGCAACCAGGCATTCCTGTACTGTGCCTTCCTGGACTTCAGGTACTGCCCGCGTGGGGGCCCCGGGGCGGGGGAGGGGAGCAGGTCCTGTGATCCGGCCACCCCTCTGGAGGCAACACGGTTGCATGGCCCGTAAATGCTGGAAACGAACCGGGACCTGGAGGAGGTGCTGGGTCAGCTTTTCTCTGGAGGCCACATTAGCACCTAGTAGGGCTCAGCCCTTAAAGCCTGGGGCACGCTTCGAAACACTCACTAGCCTGCCAAGGCACCACCAGGCCTCTGGCCGTGCCAGAGATTGGGAGCCGCGCTGGAGAGGTGGCCGGGAGGGGCCGGGCGAGCGGCTCTTTCCTGGCGGGCGTGTGGGCTTCTCAGGATTTTACGGCGCCACTGGCTGTGGGCTGCGCTGGGTCTGCCAACATCAGCCTTGCCTGAAGGCCTGGGAGCACAAGCACAGACCAGGGCGTCCTTCTCCGTCCTCCGTGGGCACCTTGGAATCCACCATCCCCCTCCCTGCTGGACCCCCGTCCCTGCTCATTTCCACAGGCTCCCCACCCGCTGTCAGGGGGCCTTCTTCAGATGGAGTTCTGATCGTGTTGCTCCTCGGGGCGGGGCCCACCACGAATGTCCCCCCCTCCCATCAGAGCAGTGATTGAAAGCAGACCACCCCACCCCCACCCCCCCGAGCCCGCCCAGGGCCACGGAGGTGCCATAGGTGAGTGTGAGAGAGAACCAGGAGTGGACGGCGCTGGGGGCACAGGGCTGCGGGTCAGAGAAGGCCGCTCTTCTTCCCTGCACTCAGCGACCAGGAGACTCGAGGTGCTGAGCTGCAGTAGCCGTGTGCTTGATCCCCGTCTCTGCTCCACGCACGGCCAGGAAGTGCAGCCCACACCCCGTAGTGCCCAGCAAACCCTGCTTCTTTCTGTTCCCGGGGAGCGCCTTCCTCTGCCGTGCCCGTGAGTGCACACATCACGCCACCCGCAGAACAGATCGCCGAGGCTGCAGTGTAGTGGTTCTGCCTTGGCCGAGCTCAGCCGGCTGCCGCCCATTGTTTGTTTCTTTGCAAATTATGAAATGCGGAGACACACCCACCTAGAAACAGTCATCCTAATTCGGGGTACTGCTTGCAGGGAGATATCTTATGGATGGAATGAGGGGGATGGAGTTTGCTAGCGACCAAATGGCATGTTGGTTCTTATTTTTGAAGAAATTTTAGGAACAGAGAAAAGTACAAAAAATACTCCAACAAGGGCAGGCACCCATTGCCTCAAATTTATTATTAGCATGTTTATATTGTCAAGAATAAAACAATGAAAGCATCACAGATGATGTCCAAGAACACTCTGTCTGTCCTGTTCCCTGCCCCCGATCCCCAGGGCCACCACCACGCAGCGTGCAGTGTGCGTACGCATCTGTCCCTGGCCCAGGTATTCCTTAGATTAGCAAGCAGTGCACATCCGGAGATACGCACACCTTTGGTCACACAGCTCTGTGGGTTTGGACAAACGAGCACAGTTGTGTACGCCCTGCAGTCAGGATGCAGACCAGTCCCCTGACCCCGCCACATCCCCGGCCCACTTGCCACCGCTCCTCGGACTCCAGCTCCCCTGGCCACCGATATGTCTTCTGCCCACATGGTTCCACGTCTGCAAGAATGCCACGTGGACGGAGCCACCGTGCGTGTGGCGTCTGGCTTCTGTCATCGAGTGCGACAACATCCGCGTTGTTGCATGTGCTGACGGCTCCCTGCTACCGTTCGCTGCCGAGCGGCACCCCGCTGCTCCCCCTCCTGTCCGGGGGCCATGTCTGGGTGGCCTGAGTCTGGCTGCGTGCTGCGCGGCTTTGCCGTCCCGCGGGAAGGCCCACTTGCTTGAGTGTCACTTGCTGCAGATGTTGACCATTACGTCCGTGTTTGCGGAGGAAACTGGTCTTTAGTTTTCTTGTTTTGGAATGTCTTTGGTTTTTGTACCAAGGTAACCATCCCTTTTGACAGGTGCATTTTGGACAGTTTCTATGGAACTTCTCTTGTTTCTTCCACGCATAATTGGTTCGAATTCACCAGCGAGGCCGCCTGAGCCGTAGTTTTGTTGTTGGCAGGCTTCTGGCCACACGTTGAACGTCTTGGGTTGACAGAGAACTGCTCAGGCCATGGACTTCTTGTGAGTTTGGACAGTTAGTTTTTTGGAGAATTTGTCCAAAATGTGTTTACAGTACGTGCAGGGAGTTGCTGGTGCCCCTCGTGCCCGCGCTCCCGTGGGAGGGCTTGTGCCGACGTCCCCTGCCACGGTTGGTGTCCGTGATCTGCGTCCCTCTCTCCCTCCTGGTCCTTCGTGCTGGGGGTTTGCCGACCTTACTGATCTTTCTCAGAGAAGCCACTTCTGGTTTCGTTGGTTTCTCCGCACTGTGTTTTTACTCTCAGCTGCTTGGATTCGGTCCCTTGTCTTGTGCCTTGGTTACTCCGTCTGCTGAGTGTGGGCTGCAGCTTTCTGATGCACGTGTTTCGGACTAGAAGTTTTCCTGTGAGCACGATTTGGCTGTGTCCACAGTGTCCACACGTTGCTCTCATTTTCATGAAATTAAACCTATTCTCCGGCCTTTCTCGTGACTTCCTCTGCAAGCCACGCGCTGCTTTGAAGTGCGTTGTTTAGTCCGACTGCTTGGGGATTTTCCAGAGATCTTTCTGCTCCTGATTTCTAATTGATTTTTGTTGATGAAAAAACGTGAATGAAAACATTCATTTTTAAAGAGTTTTCAGTCCTTTTAAATGTGTAAAAACTTGGTTTATGACCCAGCATGCGTTCAGTCTTGGTGGATGCCCTGTTTCCTTTAAAAATGTCTGCTCCTGGCAGGGTGTCTTATAACTGTGGTGAGGTCGCGTTGCTAGCGTTCGTCGGGCTTTCTGTGATTTTATGACTTTTCGGCCTGCTTGTCCCACCAGTTAAAGAGAAGACAATGATGTCTCTGTGTCTTGAGGGGTCTGTTTCTCTTTTATTAGGAGTTTGGGATATTTTGAAGCTCTGTTCTTGGAAGCTTTTCCAGTTAGGATTGTTCTGTCTTCTTGAGAACTGAGCCCTTCCTGCTCCGCGTCCCTCTTTTGATGGGAATGTTGGTTGTTCTGAAGCCCCACCTGGGCTGCTTTCGACGCAGCTCTTCTGATTTTCTCACCCTGGGATGCTGTGTCTATCCCCACCTTTCATTCCAGCCTCCTTATTGATCATCTTTATATTTAAAGTGAGTCTCCTTTAGGTCGAATATGGCGGCATCTTGCTTTTTTATCCCCTCAGAACATTTCTGGTTTTGATCAGTGGGTTTTGACAATTGACCTTTTTAATGTGATTATGGATGTGTTTGGACGGAAACCTGCCGTCCTGCTGCCTGTTCTGGAATTTTCCCATCTCTTCCTCGTCTCCTGTGTTCTCTGTCCTTACGTCAGTTGGATTCGGGACGTATGTTACAATGCCACTTTGTCGCCACGATTGACCTCTGTGGCCCCCTGTGATTTCCTGCGGCGGCTGCCCCGGGGCCCCCAGCGTATGTGTGTCTGGTCCCTGTGCGTCCGCCTCACGTGGTAGGGCGTCACTGCGCATGCTGCCCGTGACTTCACAGCAGCGCCGTGCCCTGCGCTGCTCTGCTCGCTCCCGGACCGTGCAGACGCTGAAGCGCTCGACGCGTGGCTGGGATTTTTGCTTCGGTCAGTTATTAGAGACACTGAAAATGTGGCCTCGAGGCCACAGGATGTCAGATGAAGAGGAGGGTGCGCGGGGAAAGGACAGGCCCCCACCTTTAGTCCCTTCATTTGATGTTATTACTGGGGTTTAGCGCCCTGGGACTGACAGGTTCGAGTGGCCCTGGCTGTGCTCTCTGGTCCCTGCTGGGCGCCCCCTCCTCCCTGCCGATGGTGGACGGAGCATCACGGACACGGCCTCAGAAGCCACTGTCCCTGCGTCTCGGCCATCAGGCTCAGAGCCCACCCCGGAGATGCCCCCAGTGACCCTTTCCCGCCCCTCCCTCGGCCACGGCAGCCAAGCCTCAAGCACAGTCACACTGTGTCCTCATGGAGACACTCCCATCTCGGGGGTGGGAACGAATGCCACCCGCACGTGCTCCCGCATGGGACACCGCACCCCTGCGGGACAGCCACGTTCCTCATCGACTTCGTCCACAGAGCGAAACCACCGCCTTTGAATTTGTTCGCTCTCATAAAAGCTTTCCCCAAAGGCCCTGCCTTTGGCTGAAGCAAACGTCTATCTTTGCCGATAACTCAAAGGTGTCATTTCTGGAAAGAACCATGGAAACATCTTGGGAATTTGAAAATACAGAGACACCGAAGAAAATGGCGGACACTGATATTCTTACCGCGAGAAGAGACCACAGTGGGCGCGTGAGCTTGTTCACTCCCGGTCACTTTGGTCTAGGAGGAGACTTAAGAAGTGACATGAGTCCTAAATCAATTCTGTAAAAAAGTCAAACGTCGTGAAAAAGCAAAGATCTGTTGACCGTTCGGTCTCACCCCTCTCGCTGGAGGTGGCCGGTCGGGTGTCCTCAGCACCATGCGTGTCACTCACGGCTGCATCCAGGGCGCACGTGCGATCGCGTTCTGCTTCACACGTGCGTGTCCTCCCCTACTGTGCACCGGACCGTGATGTGCGAGGGGTCAAGTTTCACCCACGTGGATACACATCTCCGACTGCCGTCCGCATTTTATCACGTCTGTGTATGCCCTACAGCGGGGCCCTGGGCTCCTTTCATGTTCTGTGGCATCACCTGTCAGCTGGCGAGGACCCCCGGGCATGTCCCCTGGGCACAGGGCTCAAGAGTTCTCCGGAAATGGGGCTGGCAGTTCGTAGGATTAGCACATCTCATTTTCACGGGCTGTGGGTCCAGGGGCCCCCGTGTGCGTGTGCCAGGGCAGGACCCCCACAGTCCTCCCCGGTCTCCATGCGGCCCAACAGGCACCAGCATGTCACTTTCTCAGCCCGCTGCTTCTCTCCTGTGTCCCTAGCTCCGGAGAAGGGGTCTGGTCCAACCAGGGCTGTGTGCTCGCCGAGGGGAACCTCAGCTACTCTGTCTGCCGCTGCACTCACCTCACCAACTTCGCCATCCTGATGCAGGTGGTGCCGATGGAGGTAAGAGCCAGACACCGGGGTTCCCGAGCCCAACAACGTGCCCTTCCGACCTCAGGCTGCGGGCGGGGCACACGGGCGGCCCCCACTCACCAGGGAGACCCGGTGACTGGGGACATTTGTAAAGCTCTACATTTTTTAGCAAAAAAACCCAAAACAAAACAAAACTTTTGCTTCAAGTTCCCCGAGGCAGCACCTGTGCAGACCTGGGTCCTTGCTGAGGGTCCGCGTGCAGAAGGCCTGTGTGCCAGCATCCAGGGCTTCTGTCCCAGGGCCGTGGAGCCTCAGTGCTGTGGGAGAGTCGGGGGGGGGAGTCTAGCGCAGCAGGGGAGGGGGGGCATCTGTCCTCCTCTCTAGATGGGGCCACGACCTTCCCTGGAGCCTGGGGTTAAGGGTGGAAAAGGGCCCTCCGGGTTGGGTGTTTCTGCATCAGAGTATTTCATCGGCAGGCTGCGTGGTCGGCCCTAAGAGCTGGACGTTCATTTCCTTGGTTTAAGGAAAGCACAGCTTGGAAGAGGGGGGAAAAAAAAGTACTCTTTAAAAATGCAGATGCCCCAGGGTGGGATCTTCTCTACTATTATGTCTCTGACCCCTGTGCGTGGATGGCCCGATTGGCTTCTAGACCCCAGTGGAACTTGAATTTCTGTGCTGAGGGTGGGAGGATGGGGAGAAGATAGGGGTTGGTCCCAGGATCTCTGAAGGCCCCTGGAAAGCCAGGCACCCATATAGACACATTTTGTTTCATCCCAAACTGTGTTTTGGAAATTGAAAAATCTTATTTATAACTCTGCGTTTCTGCTTCTCTTGAAGAGTCCGTGGTTTGGGGATGCTGGGCTCCACAGAACAGGGAGCAGCTGAGCAGAGGCTCCCTCTTCCACAGAGCCGTGCACGCCCCCCCCCCACACGGGGGCAGGTGCCCTGAGCACCCACACCCCTGAGTCGTGCGTGGAAATGAACTGGGGTCTGGAGGTCACAGCCCCTCTGCTGTCACTTCCTGCTGCACCATGTCCCTCCCTTGGTGCATCTACTCCAGGGGGCGCGTTTGTTTCCGAACAGACCCCTTCCCTGGTTTCCGTGGTCCAGGGCCCGGAGCACCTGACGCGCGCAGGTCTGTGGAGTCTTGGCTGGTGTGGCGACTCCTGGCGGCCCCAGGGTCAGCACCTAAGCCTCGATTCCTCATCCACAGCCATTCAACAAGTACTTCTCAGCACCTCCCCTGGGGGTTCGGCTGTAAACAAGAAAAGCAATGAGGTTTTGCTTTGGAGGAGTTTAGATTCCAGTGGGAAAGACAGGTAACAGGTTAGCAAGCACATGGGTGACTTCAAGCAGCAGCAGGTGAAGGACGACTGAAGGGGTGATGTGGACGGTGCACGTGAGGAAGGAGAGGCCTTTTGGTGGTGTGGTCGGGGGAGCAGCAGAGGAGAATGTTCCAGGCCAAGGAACAGCAGGCGCAGATGCAGGAGGCACAACTGGGCTTGGGGTGTACGGGGTGGAGGCGGCGAGGCCGGGAGGCTCCTTCGTTTCAGCACGTGCCGTGGGTTTTACGTCCGGACTGTGAATTGCTTATAGAGAAGGGAGTTTCCAGCCACCCCCAGGAGGACGGGGGCGGGGGAGGGGCATGGTGCCACGTGCCCCATGCGCTCCCCGCGCAGACACACCAGCACAGTGCACAGGTCGGAGCTGATTGGTCCCCTTCGCTCTGCTGGTGATGAGGCTCCGGGGGATGGGGGTGTGCTGACGTCCCAGGGCCCATCACTCAGAGACGCTGAGGGGAGTAGAGCACAACTGGGCGCCTCCAGGTCAGGTGTCTCTTGAGCAAGAGCATTCAGAGCTTCGGACGCGTGGTGCTGTCATGGGCTTGAGGGGTGTGAGCCCATTGGCCTGCCTGGTGCCCCGTGGGGTACATCTGTGTTCAGGCCGCCGTGACCCCCAGGCAGTCCCAGTGGGAGCGACGTGTGGGCAGTAGCTGCCCTCAGGTCACAGGTGCCCTTTCCCTTCTAGTTCCCGCCCCCCGGGCCCTCTGTCTCCCTTTCTCTCCTGTCCCCCCGTGCTTCTGCCCAGCGCTGCCTGAGTCGGGATGTGCGCCCTGGCTTTGCACCGTTAGCTGCAGGGAGGTCAGTGTGGTGGGCCCGTGCCAGCAGTGTGGGGACAGTGAGGGGGGGTGGAGTAGAAGGTCCCAGGGTGCCCCGAAGTGGAGAGAGGGCCTCAGTTACCTGGGCTGCATGGGGTGCCGTCTGGCGCCCTCTGAAATTCCACCCCTTCCATGTCTCTCCTCATTCCTTCTTGTCCTGTTCTGCACAAACATTTGTCACCAGGGGTCAGGCTGGGGGCGTTGGGGGCACCACCGCTGTGAGGCTTGTGTCTCCATCTCTGCCTGTCTTGCCAGGGCCTCAGCCCATGTGCCTCTGTCATGTCCCTCTCGGAGCCACATAGGAGTCAGCAGTCTGCAGAATGTATGTGCCAGTAGGGTGGGGATAGTCCAAGGGTGCGGTGGCCGAGTGGAGACAGTGAGGTCCAGAGAGGGGGATAGGCTGGGGTCCTTCATTCATCCAACAGTGAAGGATTGGATTCGAGGTGACTACCTGAGGCCTTCAAGGCTCTGCTCTGGGGCTTGGGAGCAAAGCAGCAGACAAGTCACAGTGCTTGGGACCCTGTGGGGACGCAGGCACTGAGCACTTCAGAGCACGCTCTGTCCTGTGGCAGCGAGAGCATGTGAGAGCCACATGGGGCAGGATGGGGCGAGGAAAGGCACAACCCTCAGGGCCTCCGGGAGAAGCTGGTGCGGATGCATGACCTCAGGAAGGAGGTGCAGCCTTGCGGGCCTGGGAGGAAGGAGCAGGTGCACACAGGCAAGGGGCTGGGGGCTCTGGGGAACAGTGCTGGGGCGCAAAGCTGAGCTTCACAAATGTTGGGGGCAGAGAGGGTGTCATGGAGGTGGGGGAGCAGACCCCCTGTGAGCGCTGGTGCGGGCAGGACAGGCATCCTCCTGTTACAGGTGAGCACTTGAGACTTGCCCAAGGTCACCCGGGCACAGAGCCCCAGCTCTAGCTCCGCTCCCCGGATGCTAAAGCCAGGCCCGGCCCCGAGCCTCTAGATGGTCCTCTGGGTCCTTTGCTCACAGAGAACGAGGTCCACGCCGTGGGCCTCTGCGATGTGAAAGGGGCTGCTGGGTGCTGGGTGTGGGCAGGAAGTTGGGTTTGGGAAGTTGGCGGGACAGGGAGGGAGGCAGGCAGCTCAGTCCAGTGACTAAAAAAAAAACCGGTCACAGAGCATTTAGGATACAAATCTGTCAGCACTCGATGTAGGAGACACCAGATTTGGACAGTCCGTGGGTGTCTTCGTGGAAGCAAATCATATCTACTCATTGCCAGGAAAGGTTGATTTGAAAATGATTCACAATTACCCATGCTAAAAATGAACATTCTCAGGAACATTTAAACAATTACAGCAGTTATCGCCAGTAGATGCCGGATCATGGCTCAGTTCATTTAGTGAGAACAGCACGAATGGCTTTTCTCTGTCTTCCCAAGTGCTCTGGGAGGGGGTGTCCTGGTCCAGGGTTTCTCCTTGAGCTCACAGCCGCACCTGCCATCCCTCCGCGGGTCTGCCCTGGCCCGTGCCCCAGCAGGGCCTCCGTGGAACCCCTCTGCGTAGAGCCTGGGGTGGCTGGGCTGGGACATGGAGGGATGTCCCAGGCCTTGCTCTGCTCACTCTTCTCTGTGGGGGAGTGTGATGTGGGGCCCCCACCGTTGGTCAGCAGTGAGGGGCTCAGCCAACCACGACCCCAGGGCAGGGGACACCACACTTTGCGCTCCTGCCACAGCAAGTGAGAAACAGGCCTGGACCCCCTCCCACCCACCAAGTGCTGGCCCCACAGGGTCCCCCAGTAGCTGCTTTGTGGGGCCCCCTTGACCCAGAGTACCAGTCACCCCAGCTGAGGCTGGCTGGCTCCGGTGGTCATTACTCCATCTGACCCCGTGTTCTTCTGTTAAGAATCGCTTCCGTTAACGGGGTAGCTGAGACACGTGGGTTTTAAGCCATCAGGTGGCAGGAAGGGTTTTGAGGAAGGCAGTGCCGCCCACCATCTCCTGCTCTCCCGCTGCCACCTCTGCGAGGCCACGCCTGTTCCAGTGTCTCCCCTCCTCCTGGAAACACTCCCCTCTCCACACGTGTGTGGCCCCCACACAGGGTGCCACGCTGCAAGCAGGGCTCGGGGCCACCCCTCTCCTTCCCTCAATGTGTCCCCTTGGGTGCCCACACCCCTGCCTCGTCCTGGCCACACCCACGAGACCAGGAGCCCTGGTTCTCAGGGGGCTTGACCAGTCACCAGCACTAAGCTGGCTTCCGTCCTTGGCTAGTTCTGGCAGCTCAGCGTCACGCGGCCCAGCCCACACCACTGTGGGATGACTTCCTGGCCAGGGTCTGGGGCACTTACACTGCTCTCTGGGGACCCTGTTCCCATGTGCACCTCCTCCAGCAGTGGACGAGAACGGGTGACCCTGTCATCAGTGTGAATCACAGAAACACAGCTCCACCGCTGGGGGCTTCTGATTTCCCGGGGTGCGTGTGTTTCAGACGGGGTTGGGGGGTGAGCCCCTGCATTCACGCCCGCAGATCTGGGCCGTCACCATGACCAGCTGTGCTGGCCGGGCACCTCCCTGAAACTCACTTTCTGCACCTTTAAAATTAGTGACCCCAAATCCAGGAAGAATCCTAAGAAATTCGTTTTCTCCTATTGGATAAAATTATCTTCAGGTTAATTTTGGAACAGTATGTTTTAAGAGTAGTCACGAAAATTAAGGAAAAGCATAGGAGAGACTTTGCACGGCACAGAGCAATTCCCGTGAAGCTCCTGTGGCCAGAACAATGTGGTGTCCACGGAAGTCCAGGAAGGCAGATCATCGGAACAGAGAGCTTAGAACAGACCATGACTTTTCAGTACAACCCCGAGAATATTCCTCGTAGAATCCAAAGAATCGGAGAGCAAGATAATATGTAAGAGTGTAAAGTAAAATACTATCTCCAATCCTATTTGTCGTGGACGTAACAGAACAACGGAAGTGTTAGCCTAACGCTAGGAAGCGCGTGGGCTCTGACCCCTCCCAGCCATGGAGGACGGCGCACCTTCGCGCCTCCGTGTTAGTAAAACGGTTCCGTCAAGAGCCCACATGCGGTTGTGGGAGTGCGTGGTGACAGTGCTGGCTGACCTGGAGGGACCGCCAAGGTGTCGTCACGTGACAAGGGCAGGATGCAGAGTAGCGTACGAACATCCCATCTCTCTCTCTCTAAGATTTTATTTATTTGAGAGAGAGAGCGCACGAGCATGAGCAGGAAGGGCAGCGAGAGAGGGAGAGAGAATCCCAAGCAGACTCCACAATGAGTGCGGAGCCCGACACAGGGCTCGATCCCACGACCCTGAAATCATGACCGGAGCTGAAATCAAGAGTCAGAGGCTCCACCGACTGAGCTCCCCGGCGGCCCCCAAACATGCCATCTTTACAAAGCCGTACAAGGTCCCCTGTGTGAGGTCATGTTGCAGCGTATGATCAGGGAAGGCAACGAGGTGCCGTCCGGCTGTCCACAGGGTCGGGAGCCGCTGGGCTGAAACTGCTGAGCTGTGTCCCCGTGCGTGCGTCCGTGTGACTGAACAGTAGGACGAGCAGCCTGAAGGGGCGGATTGTAAGCTCTGCTCTCAGGCACAGGGGCTTTGAGAGCATGTCTGGTCCCCTGCTTCTGCACACCCAGTGGCCTGGAGCTGGTGCTGGGCGGAGGCCGCAGGACGGTGTGTGGTGTGAACCGTGCATGGAGTAGGTCCGTTCTGCAGGAGAGGGCTTCCTCTCTCTGGACACCAGGATGCCAAGTGTGGCCGTGCGTGCGAGGAGGGAGGCTGAATCACGCGGACCTCTTCTCGAGAGACCAGGGCAGGGAGGCAGGAGCTGGAACTGTCACCTCTCAGGACTGGCCAGCAGGGGCACCAGGGAGGGAGGAACTGGGTCCACAGTGGTGGACGCTGCGGTGGGCTGGCCCAGCTGGACCCAGGAAGGGGTGGAGCTTGGATCACCCCAGCCCCTGTGGGAGCCACAGTGGCTGCAGTGGCCGACTTAGAGATGGGACTCCTAGGAAGGGAAAGGTGAGGGGCTGACATGACGGAAGCCTTAGAGATGAGTCAGTCCCACCTACTTCTGGGATCCCCACCCAAGGTTCACATTTCAGGGCGACAGTCTGGTTGTACACTGGTGGGCACAGCCTTTGAGCTGGTGGAAGCCAGAGGCCCCCTCAGTGCACTGGCTCCACATGCAGCCATGTCCCTGCTCATCTCCTGCAGCCCCCTCGCCCCTGCCTGGCTCCTTCAACGGGTCCTTTGGGAGCGGCCCAGGAGGGGCATTTGTGCTGGGGAGGGAGCAGTGGGAGCGCTGTGCCAGGACAGGTGCAGCAGGGAAAGCCAGTCCCCGGGAGCCCCTCACCTTCCCCGGGCGCAGACTTGGGAGGGGGTCACAGCAAAGGAGCAGCTCAGTAAGACAGAGCCACAGACCCTGGTCCGGAGGCTGGCCAGTCGGCATGATTCCTTTAGCCCGTCTGTCAAAATTTCAGAAGTCAGAGAAATTATTTAAAATTTTGGATTTTGGTTTTCATAGAAAAATAAAAGGTCCGGCTCCCTGGAGCTTCCAGACCAAGCAGCTGCTGTCCCCAGCAGGCCGGGGCGGAGCTGCACTTTACCGCAGTCCCAGCACCTCCTACCGCTCTCCCCTGCTGGGCCCCGCCTCCCTCCTTCCGCAGGGGTGCTGTTCTGCTCCTAGGGAGACAGCAGCGCCTTGCTCGCTCTTTCCTAGGGTGGGAAAAGGACATACCCACTACGTGGGGCTTTTGGAAAAAACGGAAGATGGAAGTATTTCTTTCTGGAACAAGAGTTCCACTTGGATATGAAATATGCACACTCCCAGCTGGCCTCATGAATTTTTGTAAAATGCCTCCCCTGGGGCCTTGGAGTCTGTGGTCTGTGACTCAGAGGAGCCCATGTCCCGAAGCAAACTCCAGGTTTTTCTGGGCATTTCTAAATCTAGTCCCAGGGCGGGGAAGGAAGGGCACCACGGGGACACACCACACTTCCTGAAGCTGGAGCTGGGGGGAGTGTGTGCACCAGTGTGTGCAAGGGTCTCGCTTCTGCAGCACCCCCATCCCTCAGGGCCCCTCGTGCACCCTGGGCCCACAGCCACGGGACGCACACTAAGCAGCCATCCCATCAGGGGCCCCTGCCTGAAGCCACTCAACGGCTCTGGCCTCCGGGCGGGGTGGGGGTTGCTGCAGCACGAGGACCTAATCGCAGGATATGGCTGGGGCTGCTGGAGTGCCCCCTCTGGGAGCTGTGTCCCTGGTCCTGTTGCGTGTCTCAGACGTACCCGGTTCACCATCGGGAATCAGGTTTCTTGCTCGGTCTCCCTGTGTGTCTGTCACTTATTCAGGCAACTTCTGATATGCACCTACTGTGTGTGGCCCCGTCCCCATCGCTGGGGTGCGCTCAGCAGTGGCCCCACTCTGTCCACCGGTCAGCCAGACGCTCAGGGTCCCTCTCCTGACACACCGTGTGGCCTTCTGCAAGTGCCTGCACTGAGCCTCTGCTTCCCCATCTGGGACTTCCCCTGAGTACTGAGCTCTAAGCACCCAGCCCTGAGAACTGAGCCCCAAGCACCCAGCCTAACTGAGGTGACAGTGACTTCCAAACGAGCATGAGAGTGCCCAGGGGTGACCCGGTGGCTGAGGGGCCAGCCCGAGGAGCTTGGTGATGTCCCAGAAGAGCAGGAATGGGCTGTGGTGCAGCCAGCCCGAGTCAGGACCGAGCCTTCCCACGCTGTCCGGCCCTTTACGTTCATTCTTTTGAGGGGTGGTGGAGTCCTGGGCCCCTGGGGGACCTGTTTCCCTGTGGATGGTGCTCCTTCCCCCCACCCCCCACCGCGCCCCCTCCCATCCCATCCCCTTCCTGCCTGTCTCCCTCCCAGGCTCCCAGGGCTGTTCCCCCTGGTGGCCTTGCCGTCTCTCTGGGGCGCTGCAGCCCCGTCTCTCCCCTCAGGACCCAGTCATGCAGGGAGACCCCTGTGCTCACCCAGGATGTGTGGAAACAGGCCCCAGAGGTGGGATAGGAACATCAGGGAGAAAACCACACTCTGGAGGCAGCCGCTGGCTGGGTGCTGCTGGGAGCTCAGCTTTTCCATCGGCCGGGCCCTGCAGTCCTGGAGATGGTGCCTCGCTGGAGTCAGGACCCCCTCCTGCCACCAGACCCGGCCATTGCTTCATTTACCTCATTTACCGTAGACTCTTCTGGAAGAAGTGTGTGCTGTGCTACTGTTGGGGGCTGGGTTGCCCTGCAGAGGGACGCTGACCGTGGCCTCAGGAGCCTTTGCTGCTCAGGGTGCGGGTGGGGGCGGTGGCTGGAGCAGGGGTGGGGGGGGCAGGTGTGTCTCCATCTGGGAGGGTCTGATGTGAGGGACTGGAGGCCAAGGGCTCGGTATGGGGTCGGGGTGCGTGGCTCTGGGCTGCCAGGCTGAGCGGGGAGACGGAGGCTATGATGTGGGAGCCTCGTGCGTTCACCTTGTGTGGTCAGAACCATCATGACTCTGCATCGTGGTGGGGGGAGCCGAGGGGAGAGGTGGGGCCGCCCTGCCCAGCCGGCAGGGGAGCGAGGGGCCCTGCAGGAGCTGGAGGGCTCTTCCCAGGCCGGTGCCGGTCTGTGTCCTACAGATGAGACGCACATGTGGAAGAGGCTGCTGCCCAGGGAGCAGAGGGGGAACGCCAGGCCAGCCCCCTCACCCGGCTCCTGGCTCCCTGCACCTGCGGCCCCTGGGCCTGCCACAGAGGGTAGTGCAGGGAGAGACCGGCCAGTGCCAGTGCCTCTCGGAGGTGGTTCCCCCTCAGCCTCAGCCCGCAGACCGGCCTCATTTGTTTTAACCCTTGCTGGACTGCCGCTGATGGCTCCCCCTCCACAGATAGCCGGTCAGGTGTCCACAGCCCAGGAAACGTCTGGGTTTGTGAGTGCGTCCCCACAGTGGGGTTGCAGGCCAGGCAGCGTGCAGCTTTAAATGTGCACAAATGCTCACAGCTACCGTGTTCGGGGCCTGCGCCCGCCCCCTCCTGCAGCCAGTGTCTGGTGGCTGCGGATCAGGCCCACGCCTCCCTGGGGTACAGGCCTCTCCCAGCAGAACGTACGTGCTTCGCAGCAGTGTTGAAGTGGCCCTTGCTGCTGCCTCCCACCCCCTGCGCCACGTGCAAAGCGGGGGATCACGCAGCTTCCGTCTCCCAGCCCCTGTCACCAGCCTTGGGGGCAGGGACCTCATCCTCTAGGCCCCAGTTGTGTTGGGGCTGGGCCTTTGCTCTCAGGCCCACCCCCTTCCCCTGCTGGGGTCTGCACCCCGGAGGCTGACCTCTGCTGGCCGGGGTCTGGTCAGCTGGGGCTCTGGCAGGAGGTCGGGGAGAGGGGATGAGGCCAGGTGCCCCTTCCCTCACTGTGCCACAGGCAGCTTTCCCGGCAGTGGCTGTGTCTCCTCCGGCTCCTGGTCCAGCTTTTCCCAGTGACCATGGCTGCGGGCTGGGCCCTCCTGCCAGGGGAGGGGCTCCTGTCGTGATTCCTGCCTGGATTTCTCCTTCAGCTCCGTGGCACCTCCCCTTCCCTGTGTTAACACTTCCCTGAATGAAATTTCCCGCTCTTTGAAGGGCTGCAGTGGTGTCTGTACAGAACCAGCTGTGCCCACGGGTGGGTGGCCTGGGTAATGGGGTGTCTTGGTTCAGGGCTCCACCCCCAGCTCAGTCCTTTAATGAGGTAGCTGGCCTGACCACGGCAAGTCACAGGTCTTCTTAAAGACACAGGAGCCACGTCTCTGTGCAGGGGGTGTGGGGGGAGGCCCCAGCTGATGCAGGCCCATGGGTGCCATTCGGACTCCAGCAGTGCCCCTCTGCCGGCCAGGGAGCTCGTTTCTGCTGTCCTCAGGGCTGTGGACTTGTTCCCATCACTGGAACGTGACATGCGCCTGTAGCCCGGATTCTGTGCCGGGGAAGCTGGCCGTGTATTCCTGCAGAGCTACACCCGGTGAAGCCCAGGGACTGTCACGGAACCCTGGAGGCCCCTGGAGCCACATGGTCCTGCTGTCCATGGGCTGCACGAAGATGTATGGCTCAGCTGGGGTCAGAGAGCTGGTCTGAGGGATTGCTGGCTCAGCAGCCAGGGAGACTGGACGTCGGGAAAGAGCCAGGGTGAGCGGTGGGTCAGGAGCAGCGAAGGGCTGAGTGTGTGCACAGCCGGGGGCGTCCCGGTGAGGGAGCTGCTTGGTCCGGGCTCGTCCTTCACTCTGCTCTGCCTTAGGTTCCTTTGATGACTGGCCTCCCCGCCAGTCCAGCCAACGAGAGACGGGCACTGGTGTGATGCCACTCTGCTGTCTGCTAGGTGCTCCTGGCCTCGGCTGGGTCCCCTCTGTGTCCCTGCCCCAGCGGTACAGCCTTCCTCCCTGGCCCCACCCCAGGCTCAGCTCCTGTTCCCTCCTCGCCTTGACCTTCCTGCCCCACAGGGGTGCAGGCTGTGCCCATTCCCCGGGGTGCATCATGGCTTTGGTTTTCCGGGGACTCCCACACCCTTGTGACCCTAGTCCCACATTGAAGCCCGTCCACTGAATCACTGGGAGGGTCCAGCTTTCCTGTCTGGAGCCTGTGCCAGAGCAACCAGGTGGTAAGGCAGAGAAGCAGGGCCAAGGGAAGGAATGTGGGTCCCATCTGGGGCAGGGGCCGTGGAGGGAGTGAGCTGGGGTGATGTCCTGCCCAGTGGAGACCGGACTAAGGGTGGCTCCGATGCACTGGGGGGCAGAGAGGAGCTCGGGGGCAAAGGTGGGGGCTCTGGGAATTGAGGAGAAAGAGAGGGTATGCGGGCTGGGTTAGCAGAGGCACCAACAGCACTTGGGGATACTTGGGCTCCGAGGATGGAGGAGGGACCCAGAGGACCCTCACAGAGCCGCCACCCACATCTCTGTCCTCTGCGCGTGGTCCCTGTTTGTGTCTGTCTCGGCCTTGTCCAAGCAGGAACTAATGACCTTGTTTGTTCACCCGTGCATTTGCCTGCTTCCCCACTGCAGTGTGAGCTCCATGCGTGGCACACAGTGGTGCTCGATGCATGCTTGTTGGGGCCCAGTGCCACCCCTACTCGCTGTGCAGTCTCCCCTCTGCAAGTGAGAACGGAGGTGCCCGCCCACAGGGCTGCTGTAAGGGTTTGCTGCCTGTAAGCAGCACGCGCCCAGTTAGGGCTGTGACCTTCTTCCTGGCTCAACCTCCCAGCCTTCCGGTTGGTTGATGGTGGGCCTGGGTAGCTGTGGGTCCGAGGCTAGGGCTGGACTCCCGTTTATCAGAAGCTCAGGGTGCAGAGGGCGAGCAGAGAGGCAGGGAAGCTTGTGCTCGGGGCCGTGAGCCCGCCCACCTCCGCCCCTGGGGCCTCCCCACACGCCTGTGAGCGACAGAGGCAAAGTCCTGCTGTCTCTAGAAGACAGGTGTGCATGCTGATATGGGTCAAGGGCATCTTCTGTGGAGGATCAGTGAGGGAGCCAGGGGACGAGCCGAGAGCTCCTCCCGCCCCCAGCACTCAGGAGACACCTGTGGGCGCCAGCTTCTCCAGCCTTGGTCGTGAGGCAGTAAGAACTCCGTCAGAGGGAGCTGTCCATCTCAGGGGAGAAAGGCCCAGGTGGTGACGGGGTGGCATGGAGATTCACGTGGAGGGCGCCGGCTCAGGGCCAGACTGGGGACAGGGCGTCCCAGAGGCCCCGGGGTGAAGGTGTCATGGAGCTAGGCAGTGCCCTCACCCTTCACGTGCTCGTATTTCTGTGGCTATGACATTCATTTCCATGTGCTGAGTGCTGCCGAGGTGGACCTCAGTTTCCGCAAAGAGGTCAGGCTCTATCCATAAGCCCTTGAATCTGCTGCTTCCCTCTGTCTCCAGGCAGAGGTCGTTGTGATGGTGACAGCGAGACTTTTCAATTATCTGTGACAGCAAAGAAAGAGGACAGTCCCGGTTTAATATTAGCATTTCATATGTGGTTTTATTCCCAAAAACAACATCTCTGTAAGAGCACTTCTTCCAGAACTGTCTCTGGGGGTGTGGCGCAGCATCTCCTCTTGTCTCCCAGAGGGTTTGAGAAGTGCCAAGGCAAACAGCTGAATGGGTTTCACCTGCAGGACTTTTCAGAAGACTTACACTGCTCGTATTCCCCTGGAGTCGTGAGAGGGACAGAGAATGCGGCTCTGCCTCCCGGTTCCTAACACCAGAGGCACCAGTCCAGGGAGCCCTGCTCACAACACGTTGCAGGAGCCGGAGTCTCAGGCCCCACGGTGTGCGAGGGCGGCACTAGGAACAATTTGTGTTCACCTTCCCGGGCCACCTGAGGAATCTGAACGCCTCTGGCCACCTATCTGCAGAGGGGGAAGCTGGGGGGCCGGGTTCTGGGATGTGGCCGAGAATGTTGCTGTAGGAACACACCGGCCCCCGTGCATTCCTCCTGTTTAGGGAATTGGTGTGGGCCAAAGGCGGCGACTAATGAGGGCTTGCCCCCTCCTGCATCTAGGGTGCGGGCTCCAGGCTTCTTCCCCGCCTCCATTCCGTCAAGGCTCTAAAGTGCTTTGTAGCCCCTGGGGAGTGAGTTGACCACGGTGACTCACAGATCTGGAAGAAGGAAAGCCCATTAAGTTGTCCATCCTCAGGCGCAGTCCCGCTGGCTCCCAGATTGCTCTGCACGATGCACTTACCGTCCTCGGTCTGCAGAATTGGAGCCCCCCGGGCCCACAGTCCTTCTGGACGCTGCCCCCTTTTGCTCCTGATTACATCCTGATGAGCAGAGCCGGGGGGGGGGGGCTTAGCTGAGGCCAAGGCCCCAGGGTGTCGAGGCTGAGGTTGGAGGGACCTTGATGTCTGGTGGACACGGACATCGGCGATGGGGAGGGTCTCTGGCTGGGTCTCTGATGCAGATACAGGAGGAAGCCCCGCAGCGGCCTCTGCAGGGACAGGCATGGGGAAGCTGGTCTCCTAGGTGCGGGGTTCGGGGCGCACGGAGTGTTAGGGAGCGCAGGGTCAAGTGAGTGATCTGAGGCTCCAGCTCCCAGAGCCGAGGGCGCCACCAGCTGGGGTTGTGCCGCTAGGTGAGCTGTGGCTTGTCTCACCGTCCTTCGTGGCCTTGCGTCCAGTCCGTTTACCACCTTCTGTGCTGGTGGGCATCAGGGGTGATAGCCGACTCCGCACGAACTCAGCTCGGCTCACGTCCCTGGCTCGGCTCTACGCACTTTCGCACTTCCGACGTGTAAATCCAGGGGATCCTCAGGGAAGAGTTGGCCCCCTCCCGGGTCTTAAACTGTCCTCTATGGCTCCTGGGTCTGGGTCTTAATCCATCCTGGGTGCTGCCGGCTAGACTACCAGGAGGTACGGCTGGGCGGCAGATGTGGGAATGGATTGGGAGGGCAGGGGTTAGGCATTAGCAGGACAGAAGCTGGAGGGGTGGTGGAATCTGAGTGATTGGGGGGAGTGTTCCAGCAAAATCCGAGGGCTGACTCCAAGGGACTGGACCTCGTGGGTGCTGGTTACGGCATCTGGGGGAGAGGCAGGACCCGTTGATCCCCACCCCGTGCACGCTGGGACAGCGGCTGCCTGATGGTCAGCTGTGCACCAGCCCTGGGAGCCTCTCCAGCGGGAGCCCAGTCACCTCCGGCCTCCAGGACCTGGAGCAGTGCGGACACCTCTGCTCTGCTTCCCACACAGCTCACGCGTGGACACAAGGTGGCACTCTCGTCCATTACGTACATTGGCTGCTCCGTGTCCCTGGTCTGCCTGGTGCTCACGCTGGTCACCTTCGCCATGCTCTCGTGAGTCATCCTCTGCTGTCTCCCGTGTCTGTGTCCGTGTCCGTGTCCAGGGAGGTCTGGCGCCCTTGGGTAAATGTCAGTGCAAGCCTGCCCCACTTGGCTTTCCGGCCAGCATGTGTCCTGGCGAGGTGGCGAATGCCTGGTGCTCGTGGCGCATCCCAGCTGGACAGGTGTTCCAAAGTCACTTTTCATCTTGAGATCTGGGATGCAGGGAGGGGTTGGGGTGCTGGAGAAGAGAGAGGAGGGAGGCAGGAGGGGCTGTGAGATTGGAGGGCACCTTGCTTTAGATAAGCTGGAAACAGGCTTTCTGGCCTTTGGACTGGCGAGAGCCAGAACCGAGGACCCCCTACCCCAAGACAGCAAAGCCGCAGCTCTGTGGGGGGGGATCCCTGGTGTCAGCTGGAAACATAGGAAGGCCCTTTCCCAGGAGGCCCCCTGCCCTGCCCAGCTGAAGCCACATGTGGTCAGAGCTCAAGGAAGTTTGTGCAGCCCCCAGGGGAGGGTGGCAGCTGAGTCCCTCTGCAGCCCTCTCTGAACTGGGATGGAAAACTGAAGTGAGCACTGCCCACGTGGACAGATGACTGTGAGGACACACTGGCCGTGGCTCAGGGCTTTTGGCCTCACACGGGATGGGGCCTTTCCCTCTGGGGGTGCTTAGGAGCTTATCTCCCCTCCCCCCTCCTCCGCAAGGGAGATGATGCTCCAGGGGTGCCTCCTGGAACCCAGCACCCCTCCTCACCTGGTCTGGTTCTCTGAGGACACCCAGCACCTGGCCTGGCTGTGACTGTGGGGTCCCAGGTCGGGGGCTACGGCACGATCTAGAGGGAGAGGCCCTCAGCTCCCCAGAACTCCAGGAACTGTGGGGGGCAGGGGTGGCGGCCGTCAAGCCAGGCAGGAGGAGCCCGCACCAGCGTTGAGCTGAGACATTAGTTCTTCGGTTTCCTCGTCCCCCAGCTTTGCTCAGGAAGCCCACCACAGGCAGCTCAGAGGACAGGACACGGAGTAGGGAAGGTGGGAGTGGTGGTGGGGGGGGGCAGGAGCACACACTTCCAGGCCAGCGGAAGTCCTCTCCCAGGGAGGCATGGCTGGTGTGAGGGCCGCAGCCTGGAGAGGACTGGGGTGCTTGTGAGCCAGAATGGGGCATTGTGAGCGGGAGAGAGAGCAAGGAACGGGCTGAGTCAGAGCAGGGGCCGGAAGGGGGAAGCAGGGGGCAGGCCGTGCAGGGCCAAAGCCTGTGGAAGGAGCTGGTTCCTTTCCAAGAGCAATAGGGAGCCACTGAGGTGTCAGAGCAGGGAGTGACAGCATCTGGGCAGCCCTTGGGGTTGTGGTAGGGAGAGCAGTGGTGGCGCTGGCGCTGGGCCTGGGCCTCACCGCTGCCTCTCCGCCCTCAGTTCTGTCAGCACCATCCGGAACCAGCGCTACCACATCCACGCCAACCTGTCCTTCGCCGTCCTTGTGGCCCAGATCCTCCTGCTGGTCAGCTTCGGCTTCACGCCTGGCACAGTGAGTAGGCCCCTCTGTCCCTCTCCTTCCTCCCTCTGGTGGCACCGGGGCTGGCACCTTCTGGTGGTTTCTTCAACTCCGAATTCAGACCACATCCTCCAGACAGTTGGGCAGGGGCTCGTCCAGGAGAGGCACAGAAGAAGGCCTGCCTCAGGGCGCCTGGTGGCTCAGTCATTAAGCGTCTGACTTCAGCTCAGGTCATGATCCCAGCAGGGTCCTGGGATCGAGTCCCGCATCGGGCTCCTTGGTCAGCGGGAGGCCTGTCTCTCCCTCTGCCCCTGCTTGTGTTCCCCCTCTCTCTGTCTCTCTCTGTGAAATAAATAAATAAATAAATCTTTAAAACAGAAAAAAGAAGAAAGCCTGCCTGAGCTGGGTTCTTTGCCCACGGTCCTCTCAGTAGCAGAGATGCTGGCGCTCCTGCTGAGTCAGCTCACTGTCCGGCCCTGGTGGGGTGCTGGGCGTGATGCGGAGAGCTGACACAGACCAGCCCTCTGATCCTGGAGACAGGCCCACCGAGGCAGTGCCGTGCTAGCCTCCTGCTTCTAGATGGGGGACTGGTAAGGGTCTGGCCCCCTGCAGTCTTGCTTTTCACTGCTGCACTGAGCACAAAGCCCCCACCACCTCTGCTTGCTGAGGGTGAGGTCAGGGGCTGCCGGCAAGGGGGACGCGAAGACCCAGGCCCCCCTTTTCCCTGCCCTTTGTACTGGGGACCTAGGAAGCCTTAGAACCCAAGAAGGTTAAGAGCTAAAACTGATATGATCCAGGCTTGGCGTGATGTGGGTTTGAAACTCAGCTGCTGGGAAGAAGAAGCAGACCCTGGCTTGCTCCGACCAGAAGAGGAGAGGTGGGTTCTGGGGAACAGAGCAGTATAGGTCGGTGGCCTTGAGACTCACACAGGATTGGCTGATGCAGGCTGAGCTCTTTATCCTACACTAGTGAGGATCGGCCGCAGGTCCTCGGCCACCACCCGCCTGTCCTGGGGCTGCTGCCGAGGGAGAGAGCCACCCTTCTGGGCTGCAGGGTCCTCCCTCGCAGGTTTAGGGGCGCGGAGGGGCATCTAAAAAGCCCCGCATGTGCTGTGGAGGGACCAGGCATGGGCCAGCCTCCTTCTCCGGATGCGTCAGCCCTCCGGGTTTTCTTAGAACACAGGTTTGGGTTTGTGGCTCTGTGTGGGGCCTGGAATTCCAAATTTCGATCAGGCCCTTGGGTGATGGGGATGATGCCTGTAGAGCTCCCCACGACCCCGCCAGAGACGAGGCCCCTTCACGTGAAGGCCGCGGGAGGGAAAGCAGGTCTGCAGTGGCTCCCATCACCCTGGCGGGGACCCTGGGGTCTCACGTGTCTGAAGCCCTGGGACAGGGCGTCAAACTGTCCTGCTGGAGGGATGCGCCCGTGGGAGGATCCCCACGGCAGACGGAGAGTGACCCTGGGGGCCAGTCTTGTAGCGGCTGGTGGGCGGGTGGCTCCCCCGGGAAGGGGCCGCAGGGCCGCAGGGCCGCAGGGATGAGCGCTGTGCACATGACACCTGCCTCCAACGCGCACGTGGGGCTGATTAGGGAGCTCCAGCCGCACCTGGGAAACCAGGTGCCGGGGACTCGATGCTGTCCTGAGAATGAGCTGGTATCTTGGGGGTCAGTAACGGCAGAGCTTAGGGTGCCCGACAGAAATCACGCCGTCCCTGGGCTTCTGTCTTTAATTCTTTTATTTTCCCTCCTTTTTATTAGTTTAATTTTTGAAGGTGGTATTTAAACGTATTATTTTTCCTCTGTTCCATCATTCCGCCCCCTTCCCAGCCCCATGTGGACACAGGCACGGGGCGGCCAGACGGGGCAGCCAGACGGGTCGCGAGTCTGGCTTAGGAACCTGCTCACAGCTGCGGGGCCCACGTGTCTGCAAAGCCCCAGGCTCACAGGAGGGCTCCCTGGCGGCTCCGCCCATTCCCCATAGCCCACCCCATTGGGCCAGCCTGTTCATGTGCCCAGCCCAAGCCAGTCCTGCTGCAGAGGACCCGACCCTTTACACTGATTGGCTGGGCCTGATTCCCGTGCTCTCCTGAGCCAATCACTGTGCCAGAGTCACGCGCCCCACCCGAACCACGGGGACTAGAAAGGGAGCCAGGGCCCTTCCCCACTCCCTCCCCTCCCCTGGGAAATGAGGGCACGTGACCGGAGATGCTGGGCCTGCAGGAACCGCCCACTGCTCGCACCCAGAGAGATGTCCCTTCTATGTCTCTGATCTCAGGTACCCTGCCGGGTGATGGCCATGCTCCTGCACTACTTCTTCCTGAGCGCCTTTGCGTGGATGCTGGTGGAAGGGTTGCATCTCTACAGCATGGTGATCAAGGTCTTTGGCTCAGAGGACAGCAAGCACCGCTACTACTATGGGATAGGATGGGGTAGGTGGGGAGGGGATGGGCAGGTGAGGTATGAGATTGGGCAGGTGAGGAGGGGATGGGGCAGGTGGGGAGGGGATAGGGCAGGTGGGGGTGGGATGGGGTAGGTGAGGGTAGGG
>NW_024425897.1:28718761-28721130 GCF_017311325.1 Ursus maritimus
GGGGAGGGGATGGGCAGGTGGGGAGGGGATGGGCAGGTGGGGAAGGGATAGGGCAGGTGGGGGAGGGATAGGGCAGGTGGGGAGGGGATGGGGCAGGTGGGGAGAGGATAGGGCAGGTGGGGAAGGGATGGGGCAGGTGGGGAAGGGATGGGACAGGTGGGGGTGGGATGGGGCAGGTGGGGAAGGGATGGGGCAGGTGAGGGCAGGGTGGATAGGATGGGGTACATGGGATGGCATGGGGCAGGTGGGGGTAGGTTGGATGTGATTTCACCTTCATATGACATACCTCCAAGAAGCCAGATGCTCTTAGGCTTGAACTTCCCCATGCTCTATTGCAAAACAAATCAGTTCCCACGGAGAGTGCTTTGGAGTTGTCTGAGCTAATGGTCTATTTCCCCCATAGCTGGGAAGAGTCTCTGAGGCACTGCTCTGGAGCCAGGGCAGGGACTACGGTTCATTTCTCTTGGACAGCACCCCAGCGTTAGAGCATGGCCCTGGGCGGGGTGGGCAGCCTCTGATGCTAGCTCGCCTCTTGCAACGTAGAGCTTCTGCCCTGAGTGCCCTTAGGGAAGGGCAGTCGGGGTCCCCATGTTCTCAGCAGGGACAGGTCATGAACCCTATCGGTTGCGGCTGGATGGAGGAAGGGAGCTCTTACCTGGGATAGAGTTTCTGCAAGGAGAAGAGCAGGCAGCCCACCCCCGCGAGATAGTGTAGCTCTGAGGGGCCCAGTGGGGGAGGCCTGTCTCCTTGGGGTAGAGCAAGTCATGGCTCGAGTTAAGTGTCATGGACCCTCTGTTCTTACCAAGACTTGAGTAGGTTTTCTTGAATAACTCTTTCCTAATTTGTATAGCCTTAGGAAAACGTACAGAGACTTTCAATGGTTGGGGGTTTTTTTAGGCTTATTTTCATGAGTTAGGGTTGTCTCACTGAGGGGTGGGTCTGTGGAGCGGCTCATGGCTTCATTCCAGAAGCCCCCTCCCCACTAACTTGAGTCCATGAACTTCCTTCTTGCCTGCTCCATCCCGAGGAGTCCTGCTTCTGTCAGAGTGGGTGGACGGGGCCATGTCGTGGACACCTGCCATGTTTGCATTTGTGAGAAAGCGTTTGTCTGGCATTAGCGACCTGCTGCTTGTTCCTGGGTTTCCTCAAATGGGTTTAATTTTCACAGCCCTCGTTGTGCAGGGAGCAGATAAACATGTTTATTTTGTGCTTTGAGCTGCTTGATGTAATGTGTTCGGGGTGCAGTGAAGGTATGTTCTGCCCCCTCCTGGCTTCCGCAGCCACCTCCCCTCTGCTGGCGCCACGCAGGGAGCTGCCTGTGGGGGCCAGGATGTCCCACACCTGGCCTGTGCACACCCCTGGAGCTGTGCCCACGCTGGGCTCTTATTTGGTCTGCAGTATTGGAGATAAAAAATGAATTATTTTTACCAGTATTTAAAAATTTGGAGATTTTATATAAATCCTAGAGATCTTATGAAAAGTGAGGTGATCTGGGAACCCCGAGTTTACAATCCTGTTTGACAGCATTGTCTGGAACTATGGTTTCTCACACCAGCGTAGTGCCTGCGGACGTGTGAGCGTGCAGCCGGATGCTGCTCTCTGCAGAGGGAGCCCTGGGCCGGGCCGGCAGCCTGCAGCCATCCGCACGTCAGCTTTCCCGAGGGGCATGTCCTCAGGGCTGGCGAACTCGCTCTCTCATTCCGACCCGGTGGAGTTAGCTCTGGGCCTCATTACAGTCTGCTCACAGCTGGGCCCTGTCAGCCTTCAGTGGCTAATGAAGATGGAGCTGGAGGCTGACCCAGGGCACGGGGAGACCGCGCTGCAGAGAGCACCCCTCGCACAGAGGCCTCGTCCCTCAGAGCCCGCCCCGGCCCTGAAACCCTCGGGACTGTTTTGAAGCTGAGTTGGGGGTTGGAGGCATCAATTCAAGCACATACCTTGAGGTTTTGTTAGATGTCAGGCCCTAGGTCAGATTTGTAAGGGGAGTGAACGGTGATCTCTGTGTCCGAAGCATCCCTGTGGGAGCAGGACAGGAGACTGTGGGGAAAGTTTGAGAGTTTGCACATCCCCGCCACAGATGTCCGTCTCCGATGAGCAGCTCAGAAGTGAAAGCAATATAACCGCTTTCTTTTCCTGTTACAACTTTCTTTGGGGAGAAAGAGTGACACTTGTGGACACGGAGGTCCCAGGGAGTGGGCAGTTGGGCTGGAGTCAGGTTGCAGGGAGCCGGCTCGTCTCCTGTGGCTCCCCACTCATCTGGGGCGCACACTCAATCATGGCTCACGGTGGCCACCTTTCCCTGGGCAGCTCAGAGCTCCAGGGACCCGGGGCAGTGCCGAGCCGTGGGCGGGGGGGGGGGGGGGGGGGGG
>NW_024425897.1:28721140-28758381 GCF_017311325.1 Ursus maritimus
CGCTGGTCAGGGCCGCGGGGCAGCGCCGTGGTAACAGGCAGCACCCAGCTCTCCTTGCTGTAAAGCCGCACACCTTTACTTCCCATTTCTACGTCCCCAGTGGCCGTGGCAGTGGGCAGGGCTGTGCTTGTGGTGGTCCCACAGTGGCAGAGGGGTCGCTGCCTGGACTGTTGCTGGTTGCTGGGAGAAAGGAGAGGATGTGGAAGGACCTCACACTGGAAATTAAATACTCGGCCTGTAGAGGCACACGTCACTTCTGTCCATAACCTGTGGCCCCGAACGAGCCTAGTGGCCCCAACGGTCTCCCCCATGCACAGAGAGGCATCTGGAAGCCTGCGGCAGATGGCACGGGGGCCTCACACAGCAGGCAGGCCACTTGTCTCTGGCCTCCTCTCTGCCCTCCTCTGTGAGGCCTCCGCCCCTGTGTCCGGTTTCCTGTTATCCGCTCCCTGGGCTCTTTGCTCTGTCCTGGCTGGTGGCTCCCACGGCCCCGCCCCAGGCCGGGGAAGCAGCGCCGCATTCCAAAGAGAGCACATCTTCAACTCCACGACGTATGTGTCCACGCACTGGGGCGGACGGACCCTGAACTGTCTGCGGAAGGAGGTCGTGTGCCTACACGGCTCCTGAGACTCGAGTTTCAGGTGACGGCCACAGTGCAAGAGGGACTGGAGGTGGTTAACGATTATAGGGACTGACCTGACACGTGGAGCGCTTCGTCAGTCACACCCGCGGCCACAACACAGGGGTCCTCACAGCAGATGGGGGGCAGGGTGCTCTTCCCTCCATTTCCACAGCGAGACTGTGGAGGCTCAGAGAGGGCCAGCACTTCCTCGAGGCCACACAGCAGGTCTGGGGTGGCCCTGGGGACAAACCCAAGTGTCCTGTGGCCCCACGGCCCAGGCTTTTCCTCCTGGCTGTTCCCTGCATCCTCATCCTCCCACCTCTGAAACATTTCTTCTTAGGAACACACACATTGGGGCGCCTGGGAGGCTCAGTCTGCTAAGCATCTGACTCTTGGTTTTAGCTCAGGTTGTGATCTCAGGGTTCTAGGATCGAGCCCCGCGTCAGGCTCTCTCCCTCTGCCCCTCCCTCCACCCCAGGCACGCGTGTACGCTCTCTCTCTCTCAAATAAATAAATCTTTTTTAAAAAGTACGTACACAGCCACTTGCTGGGCTCCTGCCGCTTGCCTCAGAGACCGCAGACAGTGGGCCCGCCCTCTGCTCAGACAGATGCCGTCACTGCCCCGTGGGGTGGCCCCTGCTGGACGGAGGGGGACACAGGAATAAATTGCGAGGGAGCCCCCAGCATTGCGTTTGGGATCAAAGGAGTTGTGAATGCAGAAAAAGAACCTTTGACTCCGTTTTACTTCAGGCAGCAGAGAGATGCCAACCGCCCACGGGTAGGACCGGGGGAGGAGGGTGTAGGCTTCAGCTCACAGCGAAGGCCTTGACCACTGAGTTTGAAACGCATCTCCAGAGGCACCTCCGGTCCTTGCCACGCCTTCCACAACCCGCCAGCCTGGGGCCCAGGTGCCTGCCTGCTGTTCTGTGGGCTGAGAGGAAGGATGGCCCTCAGCCTGCACTTCCTCAGTGAAGCTGGGGACCCTGGTGGTGCCGTGGGGGCACTGGGTGGCTCATGGTGCCTGGCGCTTGATGCCCCCCTGGCCTCTCACCATCTCAGGTGCCACGTGATCTTCCCACACCAGATGAGCCAAGCAGGGAGGACACCCTGTGACACTTGTGGACACAGAGGTCCCAGGGAATGGGCAGCTGGGCTGGAGTCAGGTTGCAGGGAGCCGGCTCGTCTCCTGTGGCTCTGGGTCCGTCCAGGCAGGAGCCTGCAGTGTGCAGCCCCAGGGAGACGTCTGCCTTCTCTTAGGTCGTGCTCACCTGCGGGACACTCATGAGATAGAGGGCCACAGTGAGGGCCCCGGCCTGGCCGCCTCTCCCCGGAGCCCGGTGGGTCTCCTCTGTGGAGGCCCGGACGTTCTGGAATGTATTTGAACTATCTAGACATCAAAGCAGCGGATCAGAGATAGGACAGCTCTCCAGGAAACTCCTGTTCAAGACTAAGACTGAAGCCAGAAAGGCCCGGAGCCGCCGCTGTGAGGTGCCCAGGCAGAGCCCGGAGCAGGCTTCCCTCTCCTTCCTCTGGGGCCGCAGGCTCAGCGCAGGCTGGGGGGTACTCATGCGTGGTCACCACCCCAGCTTCCGCTCTGGGGACAAGCAGAACGCAGCCTCCTCGTCAGGAGCCCTTTCTCCCAGGCGCCTTCAAGGAGCCAGCCAGTGGGTGGGTGGATCCTGTGCTGTCCCTTCCAGGGGGGGCCCCTTCATGGGACGGGAGCAGGGGAGAGGCTGCTGTGCTCTGTGCAGGTCGAGCAGGTTGGGCAGAGGCCCCGAGGACGTGCTGCTGTCCGGCAGCCAGAGTGGGTCGTTTTCAGAAACAGGCTTGGATTTGTAAGAGTTCCATGCGTGTGTGCGCGTGTGAGCGTGAGCGTGAGTTAGCCTCGGTCTAGACAGGCTTCTGGAGGCCGGCTGCTCCGCGCCTCAGCACCTCCCGCTCGCTGTTCACACACCAGCGAGCTAGGCTAGGGGAATGAATGACTTGAGGAATGCGGGGTTGCGAAGCAAGCAGCCATGATCTCCTGCTCTCGTTCTCCACAGGTTTTCCTCTCCTGATCTGTATCATTTCAGTATCGTTTGCCACGGACAGTTATGGAACAAGTGTGAAGTAAGTGAAAGGATGCGTCCTTGGGTTTGGCTGGAGGGAAAAGGCCGCTGTGAGGGCCCCCCCCCCCCGGGTTCTTCTGGGGGCACGGTCTGTCTGTGAGGGGCTGCCCCCCCCATAAGGAGGCCAGAGAGAGCAAGACACAGCCTCAGCTGTGCCCTGGGCGTCCCCCCCAGCAGAGGTTCAGGGGGCTCCCAATTTTCCAAGAGGACAGGACCAGAAGACCCCCCTCAACTTAGGATTCTGCAGGAAAATGGGGGGAAGCACCGCTTCCTGTGTGCGGTCACCCCTCTTTGGGAGCCGGGGTTGGCCGTGCACCTTGCAGGGGGGCCACTCAGTCGTGCTGTGTGTTCCCCGGAAATGCCGTCTCCTCAGAGCAGCCCCCAACGAGCATCTCACAGATGCTGTCCCCTGCCTCGGGCATTTCGTGTGTCCTGGTCCTGGAGTTGTCGGGAGGAAGGGGGGGAAGGGGGCAGAGAGCCACCTGGAACGTTCACCCGGAGATTGAGAGGCACGAAATCATCGTGGGTAGGTTGCAGAGACAGCAACACTCTGTTTGGGTGGGCCCATAGTGGGAAAAGATACTGTCTTGGCAGCTGTTCTGGGTGGAGGTGCCCCGTGCCCCTGGGCGGAGGGACAGTGGTGTGGACCTAACGCTCTGCTTCCATTCACAGCTGCTGGCTGTCCATCTCGAGCGGTGCTGTCTGGGCCTTCGTGGCCCCTGCGCTGTCCATCATTGTGGTAAGTCCCCACCTTTGGGTGTAGAGGGGCTGGGCCTTGTGGGCCCTGCGACCCTGTCCTCCTGTCCTCCACAGCCTGTTGCAGCACACACACCCCCCACGTGTGACCCAGGGCTCCAGTCCCCAGATGGCGCTTGGGGAGCCACAGGTACACGCAGCCTGCGAGGGACAGAGTGTGCTGGTGGGGGCTTTCCGTCCCGGGTCTCGCTCGTGCCCTGCCTCCTCAGCTGCAGCAGGGACGGTCCTGCACGTCTGGGGAGTCACCAGCAGAGTCCCGAGATCACGGGGGACAGGGAATGCGACCGGAGGGGCCTATGAGCTTGCAGGCAGGCCTGCGGGCTGCTCTGCCTCAACCAGCGCTCAAGCGAGGCTGCCACATGGGGTGGGGGCTCCCACTTCTGGCCAGGGAGCTCCGTCCTCAGGCGGGGGGAAGGGGACGTCCTCAGGCGGTCAGATGGGGGGGGCTCCGTTCTCGGAGGTCAGGTGGAGAGGGGGCGCCGTCCTCAGGCAGTCAGACGGGGTAGGGGTAGGCTCTGTCCTCAGGCAGGTGGCCCTGACGCCGTAAAGAGCTCTGGAATCACAAAATTCTAAAAACAGACTTTGCTGTTCTAGCTATTGTTCCTCCTACATCTCCCAAGAAAGCCCTGGGTTAAGTTTCATCATTTCTGACGGGCCTGGCTTGGAACATTGCCCATCATCGGTGCCTCGCCGCGCTAGAGGAGGGGAGCGCTCTGATTGGCCAGCCGTCACTGCGGCTGGAGGAGGGGAGCGCTCTGATTGGCCAGCCCTCACTGGGGCTGGAGGAGGGGAGAGCTCTGATTGGCCAGGCCTGGGTCACAGCGATAACCCTGGGGCTGGAGCACGTGGATTCCAGGTCCCGGAGGAAGTTACGAGAACATTGGGGTATGGTTCGCAGAGGAGGCATGGCGCACATGTGGCAGGGGCTCTGGGCGGTCCCAGGGAGCCCCTCGGCCCGGCAGCTGTGCGCCCCCGTCCGTCTGGGCCTGGGGTCCCACTTCGTCCCGACTCGGGGGACTCCGGGTGTGGCGCCGGGGTCGTGCGGGCCAGGCCCTGTTGGCCAAGCCCCTGGTGCTCCTCAGAGGAGTGCTCCCGAGTGTCCTCGCGGGTGCTTTCCCATGAAGTCAGTGTTAGTAAGAGAGGCTCAGTGTAGGACCGTCTTTCCCCTAAGACGGGAAAGTGTGTTTCCGTGAAGGGTGCCCGCTGCCAGGGAGTAGCTGCTGGAGAGATGGTACTTCTGTTCCGCAGAGGGGCAGCCCAAGGGGCTGGCGGCAGAGGACCCAGTCCTGGCCTGGGGGACCTGGGGCGGGGGCGGGCAGTGGCATTAGTTTGGCTCTCCCCCTCCCCCCTCGCTCCTCCCCTCCCCGTCTTCTGCTGGGACACAAACCAAATTAAATCCTCTGTAGGTAGTATATATGTTGGCTAAATGAACATAATGAAAAATCAATCAATCAATGAGTTATTCAATCAATGCTCTGTAGGAAGGAAAGGCTCAGTCCTGGGAAGTGTAGCGGACCAGGCGCTCAGTGATATCAGCAGGCGTGTCCTGCCTGCCCCATGGCCCGTTGCCTCTGGGCTGGTAGCATCTCAGGCACTCTCTCCCTGGCGGGGACACCACCTGTCCTCTGGGTGTGCAGTGCAGAGCAAGGAGGGAAACTGTTCCCAGCTGTCCCCGCAAAGTCCCACAGAGGCTCTTATTGGCTGCTGTGGGTCACTGCAGATGGAGGCGGATGATGAGCCAGGCCAGCATCACCTGGGTGCTCAGGGGCCAGAGCTGGGGGTTCCCCAGGAGGCTGTGGGGAGCTGTGGGGAAAGGGATGCCACTGCTTGTGCATCCTGGTCAGTACCAGGGCATGTATCTGGCACGAGGCCTGGTCAGGACAGGCTGTCTCTGCCATCCCATCTGGACATCTCTCTGCAGAGGTGCCACACACTGATATCGCAAAGCGGTGGCCCACAGAAGGGCCTCCCCACACCCTTCCTTCCCACCCTGTGCAAATCCACGGTATGTAATCTCCAGGACCCCAGGTGGGACCCCAGAACAGACGCTCCACACACCGTCTGGGCCAGGACCCCCGATGCACTCTGTGAGCACCCTCCCGTGCTGGGACCCTCAGCCTGCTCTCCACGTGCACCCCTTCTGCTGGGACCGCAGGACGTGCCCTCGGTGCACCCCGGGCAGTCACGCATGCCATGGTACTGCCTCTCAGCTGCTGCCTTTGAAGGCTGTGGAGTCCCACCTTGGCTGGGGGCAGCAGTGCTAACAGGAAAGGGAAGGGATGCCTTCCAGATGCCTGTCCCTTCAGTGTCCTCATTCATCACCCCTCATCATTAAACCTGCCTGCCATCTGAGGACAGGTCACCGCTGAGGGCGGTCAGCAGGGACTTGGACTGCTCCACCCTGCATGGGGCAGGGGTCTCATAAATTCCACACCTTTCTTTCTCTTGTCCTTGCTTCTTTCCTCGGCTGCTTCTCTGAAAGCCCACCTGACTTGTTCCGAGTTCGTTGGCACCAACCGAGGCCATGGGCCCTGGGGGTTAATTAGAAGTGAATGTGAGGGAAGATGCTTGAGGACTTGTTAATTCCTTCCTTGTTAAAATTCTGTGCACACAGCGCTCGTGCCACACGTTGGTGGGGCAGGGCCTTCTCGGCGCAGGCTTTCCAGAGGATCAGAGTTTGGGCCTCCATTGTGGCGTCTCCATTGTCTGGGATGAGAGGGACAGCGGGTGGTGCCAGCCCCACACAGCAGCCCTGTTGTTCCGCGGCATTGACTTGGCTCCCGGTCTCCGGCTGTCTCCTGCCGGGTGACATGTGTTCTGGGGCGTCCTCGGGGACACACAGGCAATGGGGGTGACTTCCTTCCTTTGTACAGCCCTCAGAGCCTCTAGGTCCTCCATGGCTGCGGTGCCTGAGCCTCTAGAGGGCCAGGCTGTGGTCTGAGCTCTGAGCTTTGGGAGCCCGGGGGGGCCCTGGTGGGAGGGCTGGGTAACAGGGGGATGGGGGCTGTGTGGACATCAGCCCATTGCCCCTCCCAATAGGCTATCCCTGCGGCCCTGACTGTGCCCCAGGGACTGGTCTGGACGGACCTGGACTGCGCTCCTGCTCTCTGGGTTTGGGGGTGGTTTGGCCTATGGAAGTGCTGGCGGGAGATGAGAGGGTGGGAGGGGACTGAGGCCAGGTATTCACCCTTAGGCTCCTTTGTGCAGGACTGTGGGCGGCCAGGGCTGCTCCATCCTCCATAGGCACATGCTGGCCGCAGCTTCTGGCCACAGCCTTGTCCACAGCCCCGGCCTCTGCGCTGCCCGGATACCTCTGTGGGTGGAGGGGCACAGCTGACCCACATGTGCGCGTCCTGTCCCCATCCCCCCAGTCCTTCTGTGTTCAGGAGGAGTGGCAGGTGCTGCTGGGAGCGTTTAGTCCTGCAGGCAGCAGGCTCTGGTCCTCCCAGGGTGCCCCCCACCCCACCCCGCCCACCAGCCCCCAGGCCCCTCTGCACAGGAGAAGCTGTAGGAACAGAGGTGCCGGAGGCCATTCCGGTTGCCGTCTCCCCAGAGTCCTCTGTGCACGTGCCTAGGATGGCCTTTCCCCGGGGGAATGAGTAGGGTGTCGGGGGGACACATACTGAATTGGTGGGTGAGGGCTGGGGGCACGGGCAGGGAGAGCCAGGGGGAGGATGTTGCTGAGACCCCAGCATGTAGGGATGAAGACCCTGCCTCAGGCTGGGGCCCCGGGAAGAAGAGAGGGCAGGTTTGAGGGCCATTTTGGGGAGTCTGGGAGAAAAGGGAGGTGAGAAGACCATCCTGGTGCTGGGTGTGGGGTGCGAGGAGAGAAGGGAGGCTCGTGTTTACCTCACGGCTTGTAGAAAGGGCGATGAGTCCGCCCACAGAAACATCCCGTGGGGCCCACAGCTTCATTGTTGTTGTATTTAACTTTGAGTTCAGGGCAAGCATCAGATGTCTGGGACCGTGTGGCAGCCTGGCCGTTCCTGGCTGGGTCTGTGGTGAGACCAGAATAACCAGTAACATCACCACCCACCCCTGTTCTGGGCCAGACAGTGGGGCGGGCGGAAAGGGTGGGAGGGAGCAGCTCAGGGCCCTGTGGCGGTGACCTTGGGCTCCTGCGGCCCGGCCACTGCCCGGGGAGGCTGAGCCACCGTCTGGGGATGGGCCATGGACAGAAGAGCTTCTCCGGGGGGCGGGAGCTTCCAAGGAGCGTGACCGGGCCAGGCACCAAGCAGGGCGGATCACACACCTGTCCAGGAAGGGCCGGGAGGTTGGGGAGGGCACGGGGTCGTGGGTCAGAGCGCCCCTCCGCTGCACGAGCAAGGGGCTCTGACAGGGCCGGCGTTGTCCAGCGAAGTGCTTTCAGCTGCAGGAGGTAGCGGGGTGCTGTGTGACCGAGCTGCAAATCCAGGGCTGTCCCCTGTTCCCGGAGCTGTGCGAGGCTCGGCTGCAGCCACTACCACCTGGCCTTTTGGGGGATCGCAGGGCTTCGATCAGAGATCCTGAGCTCCCACCCGCTGTCTGGGGTCCGGGAAGACCATTCACGTGCTCCACACAGAGGCAGAAACAGGCTCCGAACAGACTCCAGACCACTGGACAAACAAATTCCCGGGCTCAGAGCGGGGACATCGGGATGGGGTTTGAAGGGAACATTACTGACCAGAGTGCAGAAGGGAAGTAACTGGATGCGTGAGCACCACGCACCTTGTTCTCTGTCTGTGGTGACCTTCGCCCTCTAGATCCAGAGACCAGGGCAAGAGCGGCCCCTGTCCCAGAGCTTTCCGGGTGATCTGAGATTTAACGGGACTTTGGGGACCAGAGGCTGCCCTGCCTCGATCCTTCTCCAGCAGCCAGCACAGCGTGGGGTCCAGCTCAGGGACCCAGGGACCCCGTGTCCTCCAGGCTCACTGGAGCCCCAGTTCCCATCGTTCAGGGGGCATTAGCTCCTGGCCCACCCAGCCCCAGCTCTGGGTGTCAGCATCAACCCTGAAGGCCAGCAGTCCTCAAACACGTCACATCGTGAAATTACTGGTTCCCACCGAGCCACATCTCTGGAGGTTTTGGTTATTGGACACAGGCCTTTCCAGTGTCCCAGGTGATTCCATTTGGGAGCCAGCTTGAGGGCTACAGCGCTCCCAGGGGACATGGCAGAGTGCTAGGACCAAGGCGGGGGGCATGGGCTGGAAGGGGTTCCATGGTTTCGTAGCTAGGTGCAGGGGTCCACTAACTGTGGCCCAGTGTGGCCCTCTGCCCACTTCCTTAACAGTTCCGTGGGCACACGGCCACGGCTCTGCTGGGTTTCCTGCTACAGCAGCTGAGTGGACTTGGGGGCTGGGGGCAGCAGCGTGGGGTCCTGCTGACTTGTCGAGCCTCATGCTGGCTCTGCACTGGGGGGCTTGCCTCTTATCCCCTCCGGGGACCCCTGGTTGTGTGTCTGGGGTTATCCCCATTTGCTCAGACAGCCACCTCATTTCCAAACAAAGACAGCGGGTTTCAGAATAACACGCGTGGACGGAGCATGCCCGTGCCCAATGCGCAGAGCTCTCTCGGCGCTGGCTTGCGTGAGGTCGTGCTTGGGGCCGCAGAACGGTGGCTCCCTAGGGAGAAGCTCCCATCTGGGGATATAGGCTCCAACAGTCTGTGCAGCTGAAAGCACCCACGTGTGCTGGCCAGTTTTGAACACGTTTTAGAGAGGTGCCTGTTTGGGTTGGGATGGGTGGTTTCTGTGTGTTCTGGTGTGGTGGGTCCTGCTGGAGCAGGACTGGGGGACAGTGAAGGGTCACTGAGGCCCGAGGCCTCGAGCTGGGGAGGAAAGGGCAGAAGTGAGCAACAGCTCGCCTCGTCACCACACAGTGTTCTCCCCGATCAGGAAGGGAAATGGCTACCGTTCCTTGGATGGCTGCAGGTGGGCCCAGTGTGCACGGCCCGCGGGACCGGCAGGTGTTGTAGAAGCTGTCGGTTCTGGACGCCCCTCATGGGGTCCCCATGGGCACCAGAGTCCCCCAGGGGCTTGTTCTGTGCAGGCCCCATAGGGCACGGTCCTCCAGTTCCCAGAAGAAAGAATTTCTGAGGAGAAGCCAGGGTGGCTCTCTGCACAGAAGCCCAGATGTGACAGGGTTATAGTGCTGGTCACAGAGGCCAGACACACACGTCCACGGGGACAGAGTAGCAGCTGTGGCTGCACACCACAGCGTCTCCCGTGTATTTCCATGTAATGCTTTCCCTGTGAGTTGTGGCACACATCCCGATGGCTTCTCACGAGGTCAGGGAGCAGGACGGGGTGCAAACCCCAGAGCCCTGTCCAGCCCTTCCCTCCTCTGGGGGTCACATGACCTCGAGTGCAGCTCCTTCCCCGTCTTCTTTTCTGCGGAAATGCTGCCCGTGAATTATTCCTCCGGCTTCTGTCAGAAGTAGCCTGCTGGCCGATGTCACGTGGGGATGCCAGGCTGGTGAAACACCCAGAGTTCGTGGCGCTCAGGCCTCTCCACCACGGGCCTCCCCCGCCCCGGGCTTCCCCCACAGGCAGCCAGGCACCAGCCAGGCAGAGTGGCCGGGGTGAGGGGGCAGGCCCACATGTGTTTCAGATCTTCCCGAAACACTAGGGTTTTCTGGCTCACAGCTCGGCCTCCCCCTGCAGGAGCCGGTCGCAGGGTTGGAGGTCCGCTGGGCCTCCTCTCCTGCCATGCAGGCAGGTGGGACTGTCCTGCCAAGGGGCGAGAGTGCTCGCCAGAGGGGAGAGAGAGACGGCAGGAACACAGCCCAGAGAAATCTTCGCAGAGACAGCACGAGATGCTGAATGGGAGCCGCCGGAAATGCCAGCGGCTGCGCCCTGGTTGCCACGCTCCCTGGCAGAGGCCTGGAGGTGACAGAGGGCCGGCAGGCCTGTCAGGCACCGTCTGTGTACCCCTGCTTCTCCCCCGGGGGTTAGTCTCATGGCCTAGTCCCTCGGTGGCTGAGGTGAGGCCCTGGGTCACCTGGGTGCCAGGAAACGAGGGGTGACGTGATTCTGGAATTTTAACACATATGCTTAAGAATTTGAAAGAAAACCTTAACACATATGAGCCGTCTGCTCGGCTGTTTCTCAGCTCCCTGTCTCCACCGCCCCCAGCAGACACCCCGATCCTAATTACTCATGTATCCTTGGGGCTTTATGCTGATAGAGGTGAATGTAAATGTCCAGGGCCTTTCCCACACAAAGTCTACTGGACTCTGGCTTTATTAGCGTGAGAAGAGCGGCCCGGGTCTGTGGTCCCCCCGCAGAGTGGGTGGGCCATGGCCGCCCCCAGACCTGCCACCTGCTGTGGATGGTCACGTGGTCTCTAGCCTTGTGTCGTTCCAGACGAGGTCTCAGCTTTGCCCGGGGCACGAGGAACCCAGGATGCAAATCGCAGAGGGGAAGAGGCCAGGCCTGCAGGGCGGCAGATGGGACCAGGGTGAACCTCCCCTCGAAATGCATGGGAAGTCCTGCAGGAATCATCATCAGAGCTCTAGACTTTACCCAAAAGCATAAAGCCAAAAAGCATTTATTCAAGAAAACAGCCAAGTCTTGTGGTAGAATGGGGCCTCCTGGTGGCCCTGCGCTCTGGGTCACTGGTGGGTGGGTACAGGGAGCAGCAGGTGCGCTGCCGGATGTGCCTGCCCACATCTCTCAGAGCTGAGCTGTACTTGGACTTGTGTTAGCAGCTGTTGTCTGGAACACAGTCCCCACCCCTGAAGCAGTTCCGCACCTCTGGTGCCCTTGCCCTGCCCACCCTTTCTCCACGTGGCTGAGTGGGGTTTTCTCGCGGTTTTAATGTGATTGGTGCGGGAGGGGAGGAGGGCACCGCTGCTGGTGAACATTCACGCTGTTGACTTGTTCCTCTTCCTTGGGCTGGGGGACCTCTGTCAGGATCCTCCTTGTGCAAGTGGGAGAGGACGTAGGTGACGTGGGTCCGAAGCCAGGGTCCGAGCTGCCGGGGTTGAGGGGTCGGTGAAGCCAGGGAACCGGGTTGCACAGGGCACTTTACTGGTGGATTGGGCTGTACAGGCTGGGGCTGCGTGCGGAGGGTGCCACCCCCGCCCCGTCCTGGGTGCTCCATCCGGGCCTGCACAGAGTCGTGGAGGATGGGGCCGGGGTTGGGGGGAGGTGAATAGCACTGAGTTTGTGGGGAAGGGTCTGCAAGGCTGCAGGGAAGGTGGAGTCAGCAGTGGTGCCTCAGGAAGGCCTCAGGCTGGGGCCCCCGCGAGGAGGCCTCAGGTGCACGTCAGTGGGCTGGGCACGCAGACCTGCGCGTCGGACTGACTGCCAGGGTGGGAGGCCCAAAGCCCCGCCTGCTGCCCCGCGGTGCCGGCTGGTTCTGCTGGGCACCAGGCTGGGGTGGGGAAGGCCACTTCTCCTGGGATGTCTGCCAGGGAGAGCCTTGTCCTTGCCTGTGGTCAGGCCTGAAAGTGCACATAGGATTTTGCCTGGCGCTGGACTCCTCGGCGACTTTGTCATTGACTTCCGAGGTTTCCAGAGGGAAGAGAGGGTCCCGGCCACAGCACAGCCCTGAATCCAGCGGCAGCAGAAGGAAATCTGGGCTCTCACTTCCCCTCGCCGCCTCCCCTTGCTGCCGGGCTCAGTCAGGGCGCCGGGGAGCTGCCTGCAGGAGGGGCAGTTGTGCCGGAGCCTCTGCAGAGACCCCCTCAGCCCCGTCTCCCAGCCCCCCTGACCCCACGGGGAGCAGCACTGGGCAGATGCAGTCCCCTGCGCTGTGGCCTCCGTGGATGACAGAGCCGCAGGCCTGGGTGGGGCTGGGGACTGAGAGCCGGGTGGTGCGCAGGGGGCTTTATGGATATGATTTTTCATCCTTGCAACGACCTATTCACACTGTGGGTGTCAGGACTGTTTCTCATCAGACGGGGAAACAAGGGCACGAGCGTGTGGCGCGGGGGCTCAGAGTGAGCAGTGCTGAAATGAGGTTTGAACCCCAGGCCTGGCCTTGCCGTGCTCCTGGGGGCCAGACCTTTCCTGCGGGCACAGCTGTGCTCCCAGAGGGTGCCGCTGCATGTGGCAAGGGGAGCGAACTGCTCAGGGCCCTCCGTGGGTCAGGTGTTTGCAGACGCCACCTGCTCGCTCAGCCCGGCGGGGGGGGGGCTGCCTGGGGGTCGGGGAGCTCTGCAGGTGCGGCTGCGGCCCTCACCTTGTGCCCGTTGCTGCCCTTGTGCAGGTCAATGTGGGTATCCTCATCGCTGTGACCAGGGTCATTTCGCAGATCAGCGCGGACAACTACAAGATACATGGGGACCCCAGCGCCTTCAAGTAAGTTGGACTCTGGGCCATCCATGGTGGTCCTGCCTGCACAGAGCTGCTCAGGGGTAGTGGGGCGGGGGGTCACTGGGGAGCCCTGGGCTCGAGTCCTCGCTTGGCTGTTAGTCACCTCCTCTGACCAGGACCAGCCCTTTAAGCCTTGCTGCCCCATTCGGAAAGCAGGGGCCTACTAGGTGCCATCTGGGGGCTGCTCAGCCCTGCGGTGAGAGGCCACTTGCGAGACCGAAGGAGGAAGGTTCTGGATTTGGTCCTGCCTCAGCCCTGGCCACTGGCCCCCTCCGTGCCTTGCTCTCCTGTCTGTAAAGGGCTGTCATGCAGGTGAAGCTCCTCAGGGTAGAACTTCCCGAGGTGCTGCAGGGCTGGTCCTCACGCAGGCAGGATTCCCCACGCCTCCTGCCCTCGAGGGGTCCTGACCCCGTACCAGTGAGGGCTCCACTGACTGCCAGTGACAGAAGATCCAACACAAACAGCCTGAAGGAAAGGGGGATTGATCCACACAGGTATCCTCAGAGCCCAGGAGGGAGTCTCGAATTGCTTAATCCGGGGGACCCAGCTCCTTCTGCATCCTTCATCCCTGTGTCCCCTGTCGGCTTCATGCTCAGATGGACCTGCCTCCTGGTGACACGGGAAGACCCTCCCTCCCACCTGTTCAGACAGAGGTCCTGAGCTTGGAGGCCGGGGCTCCGATCGGGTCCCATGTCCACCCCAGAACCAGTCACAGCAGAATGGAAGTGACCAGTTCACCCGGGCCTGAGTCCCATGGTCCATCCTGGCTCTGGGATGCACTCAGCACCCCCAAACCACAGGGCCAGGGAGTAGGGGAGGTGACTCCCGACAGGGAACTTGGGGGCTGTTATGAGCATTTAGGACAGGAACAGTAGACACCTAAGGTTCTGTAAGTTACTTTAGCTGCACTTTATCTTTTCCGATCTGAGAGCAAAAGCAGTAAATATGTCAGCAGCAAATCGATAAGACAATTATTCTGTAATGAATTCCCAACACCGTGAATTGGACTGAAAGCAGCTCTGGCCCTCGTGGGTTTGCTCAGCCTGCAGACACCTTCGAGGGCAGCACCTTGGGGCAGGAAGGGGTCTTGGGTCAGGGAGCGCATCCGTTTTTTTTCCCTGGTGGGAGAGGGCAGTGCTGCCCTGTGAGGCTGGCCTGTCCCTGCCCCGCGGTGGCCTGGCCAAGGGGGACCCTCCCTCCCTGCAGCCCAGCTCAGGGCCAGCCAGTGTCCCCAGCCCTCGTTTCCAGCAGAAGGCCTGGCTCTGCTGTCTGATCCTGGCCCCACCAGGACCACGGCTCTCACTGCCCAGAGCAGCCGTGAGCTCACCCCACCGCGTGTGCCCTGTCGTCCCCCATCACGGGCCCCAGGAAGCAGCCTCCCTCCCTCCACCACTGCATCTCTGCTCCCCGAGTGGAGGCTGGCCCGGGGTCAGGGACCAGGCACGGGGAGCACATTTCCGCATCTCTGCAGAGCCTTGGCTGCTGGCCAGACCGCTGAGGCCTCCCGTGTCCTGTACCCGAGGCCTAGGGTCACGCTCCTCCCAGGAGAGCTCAGGCGGCGTCTCTGGACAGACAGGGGGCTCTGCTGTGTGACCCGTGCAGGGGCTTCTCTCCTCCACGTGGCCGAGCCTGGCTCCGTGGGACCCCTCACTGTCTTCTGGGGTCCTCTGTGTGGCGTGTGCCCCCGGGCTGCAGACCAGGCAGGGGGACGGCAACTGCAGCATCCTTGGACAGCGACTGTGGCTCCTTCCTCCTCCCCGGCCCTTGGTTTCAATCTGGGGGTTTCCTCTGTGCGGAGCAGCTCCTCACTCAGTGACTCACAGGACGACGTGCTTCCTCAGGAGCCTGGAGGGGCTTCCACGCCCTCCTTCGTCTGTTTGCTGGGGGATTCCAGACTCCCAGAGAGGAGCAGAGAACATTCCGTTTTCACAAGGGAGGTTTAGGCTCCCGGGGGCAGGGGTGAGGCTGTGGACCACGAGGACGCACCCACGAGCCATGGGAGGAGGGGGCTCACGTGGACTGAGCCCCACGCAGGGCTGGCCTGGAGAGCAGCGGGACAAGGGTGTGTGTGGGTGCTGTGTCCACCTGCCCGGGGCCTCCCCCAGGGCAGGGAGCTGCTCCTTCTGTGTGTGACAAGGGGACCCCGCCAGTCTGGCCCCATTAACAAGAGGCCTCAGAGAGCTCCAGCTGCACACGTCTCCCCCAAGATCTTGTTTCGATGCTTCAATTTTTAAGAAAAAATGGCACAATTTGAGACCCATTTCTTGAGACTGATCTTTTCACATGTGGGTTTCCGAGATGTAGAGGTGAGACTACGCAGTCCGTGATAGTTGGTTTCCCAGATTCAGGCGTTGGAGTGTATTGACTTGAGGAAGTTGCGGGGCTGCCGTGCCCCGGCAGCTGACCTGTGGGAGCCTTCCCTGGTTTCAGGGTTTGTGGCCAGGAGCTGCCGGGGCCGGGACCCTGGGCCTCCCACCAGGAAGCTCAGTTGGCCGTCTTGCACCTCTTCCCAGAGATGCTGGATGTTGCGGGGCCCCTGTGCACGCTCGTCGGTCTGTCCGTCACTCACTCGCTCATTCCTTCCTTCATTCAGCGGTCACTTCCTACGAGCCGCTGGGCCCTGGGGCAGGGCTGCGCTGTGGGGTTGCAGCGAGGAAGCCCCGGCCCGGCCATTGGGAACTCGTGGTCGAGTGAGGGAGGCAGATGTGCACCCAGTGATAAGCACAGCTCCCATCTGTCTGCAGGCTCTCCTCTGAAGCCCAGGTGCAGAACCCCCCACGTGCCAGGCTGAGCTGTTTCAGAAGCCAGGGTAGATGCGAGGTCTCTCAGAAACGGCCAGGAGTCAGACGACCATGTGGGCATTGCGTCATTCGTTCAGCTGGTGTTCCCTGGGGGCTGACTGGGTGCCAGCACTGCTCTGGGCTTGCAGAAGCAGCAGGGACCACGTTCCGTGGAAGCCACGTTCTGACAAGGAGCCCGTGAGGCTGATTCTGAGCATGCCTCCTGCCCTGCGGTGTCCACCCCGCTGGAGCCTTGGCTCTGCTGTCTTTGTGGGCACCTGGGGGCGCCCTCGATCAGCACTGCTGCCAGCTGGATCAGGGTGACCCGTGGAGGGCGCCCAGCGCCAGGTGCAGGGGGGCAGAGACAGAGCTGCTGGCTTGGCAGGGACCCCGTCTCGGCTCCTGAGCGTCCACTCCTAACCCGAGGTTACCTGCAGGATGGAGCTCAGGTCTGGCCCCCAGGAGGGCTGTGTCTGCTCCCTTTCAGAGGCCTCACGTCGAGAGGCCAGTGCCCTAGACTACCCCCCTTGCCTGCCTGCCCCCCTGAGTGGCCATCTCCATTTCTCTTTCAGGTTGACAGCAAAAGCCGTGGCCGTGCTGCTGCCCATCCTGGGAACTTCGTGGGTCTTTGGCGTGCTTGCTCTCAACAGCCAGGCCTTGGTCTTCCAGTATATATTTGCCATTCTCAACTCCTTACAGGTGAGTGCCTGTGGGACTGCCAGCTGGGCTGTCAGCTAATGAGTGGATGAGTGTGGAGCAGGTTGCCACCGGGGCAGGAGGGAGACCCTCCTCTCCGTGCTTGCCACACACCCTGCGAGCCCATAGCACGGGCATGCCCGAGGGCCGAGGACGGAGGTGCGATGGAGCACACACCACGGTCTCTGCACACAGGGTCTGCCGGACCATCCCCTGTTCGCAGCGGGGCTGCTCATCGTGCTGGCAGTACTGGTGGGAGGCACAGCTAGGCCTCAAGGGGAGACAGTCGCATGTGTGCAGCTCCAGAAGGGGAGCCAAGCGCAGAGAGATGGCGATGATGTGTACTCAGGTCTGGGTTCACATGTGTCCCCTGCAGGGAGGGGCAGGGAAGGGCCAACAGCCTGGAAACCAGAGACCTGGGGTGCTCAGAACCTGTATCCCTAGACCCCCCAACAGAAGGGTGGAAGTGAGTGCCTGCCACCACCCACAGCCCGCACAGCTGAGCCTAAGGCTGAGTCCTGGTGAGTGTGAGCACGGCCCACCTGTCCAGTCCTTGTTGCGGTCTGGGTCTCCTGACCAGAGCTGCATCTTCGGGAAGTGTGTGGGGCTTCTAATTTGTAATAAGGGGCACACATTGTTTGCCTCTGATCGTTTACAGAAAAATGTGATCAGTTGTCCTGGCTGCAGCCCTTATGCACCCTGGGTCCTGGGGCACCTCGCTTATCCTCTCTGCATTCCAGTCCCTCCTCCATAAAACGGGAACAATATCAGGACCCACTTCTGGGGCTGCTTCAGCACTAAGTGAGATAACTCACGGGAGGTGTTGCCCTAGTGCCGGACACACAGTAGCCATCGTCAGAGTTTGGGGACATCCTCATTCTCGTGCCCATTTCATTGTTATCATCATGTTGTCTGAGCTGAGGACGCCAAGGCTCAGTTTAGTTGATTGTCTGATGTCCTCACCTTTGTCCGTACTCAGCATTTTACTCATTGCTGGGCCTGTCCTGTCTGGGAGTTCACCTGTCTTTGTACCTTTGACCAAACAGCATAGTGGTCCCAGTGGTGCCAGCCTCTAGGCTAGACTTCATGGTGGGATCCAGGACGCCCCTCCATTCTCAGGGGCTCCAGACCATAGGATTGTCACACGGCTCACTAGCAGGCTCCCCAGCAGGGAACCACACCAGTGCCACTCCCAGCACCCACGTGGCCTTGGGAGGAAGCCTCGGGAAGTGCTGTGACAAGATGCGAGGGCCTAATCCTGTGTTCTCCCCTTCCTCCCCAGGGGTTTTTCATCTTCCTTTTCCATTGTCTCCTGAATTCAGAGGTACGTCTACTCTACTTTCTAAAAACGTGAAGACGATTTTTCATTTCTGAAAGGGCACACGGTGCAGGAACGGTCTTGCCTCCTCGGGCTGGTGTCCGGGGACGCAATCCTGAATAGGCTTTGGTGGTGGCGACAAGCTGTGTGCAGTGGGGCTGCTTTCCGTCAGCCCTTCCTTTGCACCCTGGTTGCTGAGTGACATCGAGGCATCCCCTTCCTGGCATCACACAGGCCCTGCTGGCTCCATGGAGGACAGGGGCGATGGAGCAGTGGGGGCAGCCAAACTGCAGCTTCTAGACCTGCTTGCTTGCTGTCCGGCACGTTAGGGAGAGTAAGATGTAGACGTCCTTCCTGCAGTCTTCCCCAAAGGCATGAGGCTGTCTGGGGTATGAGAAGGACATCTCCTGACTGCAGGGTTTAGGGGGGACTGTGTCACATGCCCTCCACGGGCATTGGGGCAGCTGCAGTGGGCTCGTTCTCAAGTACAGTCTGGGCATTGACCTGCTGTGCACTTGGCCATGGGGAGGGTGGAGGCTACTCCAGACCCTGTTTCTCAAGACCCACACTTACCCTTACATTGTGGGCTTGATGTTTGAGACCCCACCAGGCTTGGTCATGGGGAGGTACTCTGGAGCAATGAGTGGGAACAGGAGGAGAGGTACCACCCCAAATGTGCCATTTCTGCAGAGGGTCTGTTTGTGCAGAGATAGCGATCAGGCAGGAGGGAAGGGATGTCGGGGGAGGGGGGTGAGTGGGGCAGGGTGAGTCCTCTGAGGAGGGTGATGACCAGTGCTGGAGGGATTACATGACGGCCAAGCCAGCGAGCGGCCCAGCAGGGCCCAAAACTATGTCCACGAGGTGGGAAGGGGACGTGGCCTTGAGCCATGTATGGCCCACCCCGTGTTCGCATTCGTTCACTTTCTTCTCCGTTGTTTCTGCTGCCGGTCACACTCTGCTCCCTCCACCATTCCCTGTTGAGCGTGTCCGGTGCCCTGTCCAGAAGTGGTATGAGGCCAGCAGGGGCCATACCGGACCCCTCTCTCCCTCCGCAGGCCCTGGTACGGTGGTGGGGACAGTCTGCACCTGCTCAGTGAGGCAGTTGAGTCTGGATGCGATGCTTCCAAGTCCTGCCCATACCCTGCAGTTGGTATTCTGGGACTTTATTTCAGCGCAAAACCTAGGGTCCTAGGAGAATGACCTTCTATTGTTGCTGTTTCCGCCACTGAAATTGCTTCTAACCAGCCCTCTGTTCTGCCTTCAAAGGTGAGGGCTGCCTTCAAACATAAAACCAAGGTCTGGACCCTGACGAGTAGCTCCGCCCGCAACACGAACGTGAAGCCTTTCAGCTCCGACATCGTGAGTGCTACCAGTGTCTTGTCTGCCTCCCGCCTCTTGCTTGGATCCTGTCCTGCGTGCCTGCACCCTTACCCTCAGACCCGGGGGCTTTTCTGTCCTCGTCACCTGGAAAGCCAGAGGGGCTTCCAGCTCTGCTGGGTGCAGCAGGCCTATGCCTTCCTGGGCCTCCTAAACCCGGAGCCTCCAGCACACCTCTCCTTCCTTCCCTGAGCCTGACCTTGGCAGGGCCGCGGCGTGCATGCGGCTGCCCTGCCGGGATTGTGGTGCTGAGGCTTGGGTGCCAGTGGTTGCTGCTCAGCCTTCATACCTGGCATGGCCTGCAGGCTGCATGCGCTCTGGGGTGACCTTGTGCCCACAGCAGGCTCCTCTGTCCCCGTGGTATCACATGATCTCCTGCCCATTTCCCAGGGTCAGTACTTCCATGTTGACTTAAGAGGACGGGAGGATCCGTTGACCAGGAGGCAGACACTGGGCGTGCTGCTGGAAGTCGGCAGGGACAGCCCGACCTCCAGGGAGCTTATCTGCTGCACGGGTCTCTTCCCTCCACAGACACCCGAGCGCTGGGGTCGTGGTGTTCAGGGATCCCGACAAGCCTGTCATCTCCACGCCGGGCTTGGTTTACCTTCCTTCTGTGGGAAGTGCAGATGCAGTCAGGGCCCCCGGGTGCCTGGGGCAGATGACATGTGTTCTCATGGTGCCACTGCCTCCTACCTGAGCCGGGCCTGGCTCGGGGCTCCGTCCTCAGGAAGAACTTCCTGGGCAGTGTGGAGTAACGGCGCCCCCCGGTGCCGTGTTGTGCCGCGGCCACCATCTGCGTGTTCTGGTTATCGATGCGTGTGTGGCTGTCTTCTGCCTCCCACTGGCGGGTACATCATGGGAACAAGGATCTGGTTGGCACTGTTCACTACTGTGACCCCAGAGCCTAGGGCAGCAGTGGGGTGTGCTGTGTGAGTGCACGGACAGACAGAGGGGAGCACAAGTGAACGCGTGCACACACCAGCTCCTGGAAGTGGTGAGCGAGGAAGTGCAGAGGGCGGAGAGCAGTGCGCCCCTGGAGTCCAGGGTTCTCGGCCTTGGGGAGCAGTGGGGCCCTGACGGGGTGGAGCCTCATGCAGCTTTGTGGCCCAGCGCTTCTGCACTCCCTGCGATCTGGTTTCCCACCTCGGGACCGAGTCTTCACAGCTCACTCCTTTGTGATTTGCAGATGAATGGGACCCGGCCAGGCACAGTGTCCACCAAGCTCAGCCCCTGGGACAAGAGCAGCCATTCTGCCCACCGAGTGGACCTGTCCACCGTGTGAGCAGGGAGGCTGTTGACTGGCCATCTTGCTGCTCAGAGCACACCCCGCAAACTAAACACAAGAAACACTCTGCCTTCACCATGGGACCCTCTCCTCGTTGCTGTTTGGACATGGGGGTCCTGGCCCCCATGACAGGCTGTCTCACCTCTGGCCCTCCCCGTGTGACAGAGCCCACTGCTGGGCCCGAAGCCTGACGCACAGTGGTGGGCGGCCCTCCCGGTTCTCGTCCTCCCGTGGCCAAGTGACTGTCCCCTGGGGCACCCACTGTGCGCATACAGGACCCTGGGGCTGCGGCACGAGGAGGGCCAGTTAACCTGGGCACCGTGATGGGGACTTGGGTCCTGCAGGGAAAGTGAAGACCCCCAGGCACCCGCAGAGGGTCAGGAGGAGGCAGATGGATGTGTGAGGAGCGTGAAGAATGTCCTCGACCTGCTGAATCAGCCCCAGCAAGCTCTGAGAAGAGGGGCCCTGTGCAGGCTGGTGCCCCGTGGGCCACCTCGCCTTCTGGCTGTGCAGGGGCTTTGGGCTGGGGGGCGCTGACCACAGGCCCAGTCGCAGGCGAATGCCTCTTCTGGGGGAAGAGCCAGGTGGGGCCGCTGCAGGGAGAGCTCCCAGCCCCCCTCATGAGTGCTCTCTCCACATTCACTGTCCGCCTTGCCTTGGACCCCGTTGCGCACACCTGAGCCCTCCCGTGGCCCCACAGCTGGTAGCTGCCCTGCAGCTGGGTTTCCCACGGCCTCACTTCCCCCGAGCTTTCTGTTGGTCACGTACAGACACCTGTGTTTCTCACGGGCAGATGCCGGTGGTGGGTAGCAAGTGTGTTCCGTGTGGCCGCAGAGGCCACAGAGGCCACTGCTGCCCACATGGCCGCTTGTGCCACGCCCTGGGCAGGGTGGCCTGATGGTGGCTGTGTCTTCTGGTCGCTGTTGGTTTGTGGACTGGGGCTGGGCCCCCAGGAAATGGAGTGACCGTTACCGCTGCGTATGTGGTCAGGGCCCTTGGGACACCAGGGCCTGTGACCTTAGATGTGACCCCCAGTGCCATGGAATATGGGGAAGGAGGCTGGGAAAGCTCAGACCGGGTGTCAGCGGTGACAGTGTGTGTGAGCCGCGTGGGTCAGACATTCAGACCTGTAGCTGATACTGGAAAATCTGTAAACTGTGACCGTGGTGGCACCAAGCCTTGCCCGCCCCACATGCCTGCCGGGTCTCGGGGGCCTTTCCTGTGTAGTTCTGCGTGCCTTCTCCCTCCTTCTCAGGTGCCACCCCGATCACGATGGTGCCGTAGTCACCCGCAGGCACGTCCCGCGCGGGGAGGGGTTGGACCGAGAGCCGCGTGTCGATCACGGCACATCTTTGTCCCCGCGAAGCCCCGGGTGCAGCAGCCGACCCAGCACGGGGTGACCCAGCACGGGGTGACGGCGCAGTTGCCTCTCTGTGGCCCCCGGGGACGGGCGGGGGCCTGGAGCGCTGCTGAGACCCCGCGCATAGTGAAAAGGCCGAGTGTTCCCAGCCCCTGCCCAGGCTTCTCCTCGCGATTCCAGAAACCAGATGGCTTGTAACTGGGTGTTGGATCCTCGCCGTGCCCGCGAGCACCTGGAAGTGGGAACACTGTATTCCTGACATCTACACGTGGGTTTTTGTCTCTTTCGTTTCTGGTGAAGCAAATCGTAAGGAACCGTCTTTCCTTTAGGTGAAATTCTTTGTTTCAAACTCCGCGTATTTGCTCTCGCGGCTCCTGCACCAAGCGGAGTCACGAACAAACCGTTTCTAATGAAGGAAAGCAGCGCCCTTGATCTATAGGCTATAGATTAGGCTTCTGCAGCGCGTTATCATCTACATGTAATTGGGCCAAAGATAAGAAATTGGAAAGAATCGTGTGTTTAGAGTAGTTCACAGCACAGGAAAAATGACGAATGCCACTAAGTAGTGAAAATATGTTGTGATTTTTTATGAAATAAACTCTCAATGTCCTTTAGATAAACTGTGGTCCTAAAGTTTTTTGCTTGTGGGAAGTGAGCGGGATGGGGTCTCAAGACAAAAATGTGGAGAAATGCACGTAGGTGACCTCCCGCCCTGGGACTCAGTCAGCAGACGTTTATTCAGCACCAACTGTATACCCAGCACATCCTAGCTCTGGGGACACCATGGTGGACGACACCCCGCTCTCGGGAGCCTCCCTCCCCTGGGGCAGGGCGGTGGGGGGCGAGCACCAGCCCCTGGGGAGGAGCCTCCGTCAGCACCGGCGCCCAGCCCTGCGCACGGCTCTCGCACACGGCTCCAGCGTCCCTGCAAACAGGCAGACGCGCCTTCTTTGTCCTTGTCATCTGCCCCCGCGGCCGCCCGCTTTCAGACTTCTCCTGTGCGTGTCAACCATTTTCCAAGTCGCTGTGTGTCGCTCATAACTATACTCGTAGCGGATATGCGTAAAACATACCGTTACATGCGGTATTTTGCTAGACCCTTGAATTATTTTACAAGGAGGTGACTTCCGTGCTTGCATGTTACATACGGCACGTACGTATCTTACGGATAGGCGTATCAGGTTACTGTTTGGGCGTGTTTTCTGCCTACGTATGTGAGGTGAGTGGATCAAGAGGCATGTTGGTGTCTCTGATGTCATTCTGCTTATGGCTTGTTTCCCTTATTATTTTCCAGGTTAAAATTTCAAATTGGGTTTCTGCATCAAAAAGGAAATAATTCCATGGCCCCTGAAACATTTTGCTCAGTTGCTTACCAAAACAGGTGTGGGGCCAGTGCTCGCTGCTGCTGAGAGATGAAGGGCGTGTTACCGGCAGAGAGCGTTTGCCGCCAACCCGGTCTCATCTGCACCTCTTTGATCCCTGCAGAGACTGCAAGCTTCCCTGTGCCTTTTCTTTCTCTTCTTTCTCTCAGGACGGGGCTGGCAATTCTGAATGTCCGGGCGTAATAAAACTGTCCTTCCAGTGAGCTCTCATCTGTGCACCCTGAGCTCCTCTCACTTCCGTGCTCCCGTGGTTGGTGTGGAGTGTGCGGACACGAGCCCGAGCTACAGCAGGCGACCGTGGATCAGAGGTCTCCTGCTCTGAGACTGGCCACGCAGCCCGTGCTTACCGCCCGTGGAAATGCCTCCACGCGTCTCCGGGCGTTCCACCCATCCGTCTGCAGTGCGGTTCCCACTCACTCCTGCTGCCACGTTGGGGAGGCAGGCGGGGGGGGGGGAGGCGCTTGGGTGGTGACTCCGAGGTGAGTCACGTGGCCATGCAGAGGGGCCCTGATGCCCCCCCGGCCCCCGCCTCCTCCCACCGGAGCCCCCACCACCTTCCACAGCGTCCCCCTCCCCCACCTTGCCGCTCCTGCAGAATTCTGCACGCCTTGCAGGCCATGCACACAGGTCCTTATCTTCCTGGGTGCAAATAGGCCTTTACGGTATTTCCCACCACGTTTAGGGTGTTTGGCCGTGAGGGCTGGGGCTGGGGCTGGGGGAGGTAGAGGTGCTCTGTTCACATCATGGGCCCAATCCCTACTTGTAGATAAAAATTTAGTTCATTTATTTCTATTGGGAGAGAATTGACATACAGTATTACACTGATTTAGCTGGACAACATGGTCTGATGGTTGTGTACGTGGTGAAGTGGTCCCCACGGTGAGCCCGTCCGTCACCACACATGGTTGCAGACGATGGGACGTGTATTCAGTGAGCCGCCACCGTGCAATCCGTTCCAGCCGGGACCTCCTCGTTTTAGAACTGAGTGTACCTCTTGACCCCCTTCACCCTTGCCCTGCCCTCGCCTCGCCTCTGGCAGTCACAGGTCTACTCTGCTTCCGTGGGTTTGGCCTATTTCCATTCTCCACGAGTGAGATGATACAATGGGTGTCCCTTTCCGCACAGCGTCCTTCCGGGCCTTCCACGTTGTCCCAGACGGTCAGTACTCAGTGTGTCCACGAACCACACTTTCTTTCTTCATTCATCTGTTGATGTGGATTTCGGATCCTGCAGCCCTGCTGTAGGATTTGGGTGTCTTTCATTCTCGTTTCCTGCCTGAGCCCCGCCAGGGCCCCAGGTCCGTGCTGGGCAGGAGGGTGGGGACAGGCCCCCTGTCTTGCTCCTGACGTTTGAGACAAAGTTTCCGCCTGTTCGGTGTTGCGTGTGTTACCTGTGGGCTGGTCACATATGCACTTTATTAGGTCAAGGATGTTTTTTAATCATGATTTTGACTTTTGTGAAATGCAGCTTCTGCGTCTGTCCACGTGATTGTTTGATTCTCCTCTTTCATGACGCCGATGCCGCGTGGCACGTTGTCTGCATGCGTTGAACCTTCCAGGCAGGAATCGCAGCGGATCGTGGCGGATGGCTGTTTTAATGAGTCACTTGGCCAGCTTCCGTTGAGAATTTCTGCATCTGTGTTCATCAGGGATAGTCGCCTGCAGTCTCCTTTTCTTCGCTGCTCTTACCTGGCTTAGATATCAGGAAAATGCGGCCAGGCCTCCTAAAAGAAGAAGCCTGGGGGTGTTCCCTCCTTTTCAGTTTGCTGAAGAGTTTGGGAAGGATTGGTGTTTTTTTTATATGTTTATACGCTCTCTCTCGACCCTGCAGAGTGCTGGCCCAGCGGACAGCCTCCCCTCTGCTTCCCCAGGGTGGCGCCGCTGGCCCAGACGCGGGGGTTTGTCCGCGGCCCACACAGGCCGATGCTTTGTGCGCATGCTCACCAGCCACCTTTCCTGGCCTGTTCCCGCTGCTCTGGGGAGCGCACGCGGGGAACTGCCCACAGGCGGCAGGGCTCAAGGGCTCCTGTGTGCCAGTTAGGGCATCATGGCCCAGCTTCCCAACGGAGTCTGCAGCGTGCTCAGCAGCATCCATGTCCTTCGGACGTGCTCCGAGAGCCCCGGCTGTGTCCTCTCAGCTGCTGCCTGTCCCCCCGTCCTGCAGCTTCCTCGGTACTCGGCCGGGATGAGGAGTGGGTGTCTGGCAGCATCCACGCAGCAGGGGAAGCCAGGCGCTCACTCGTGGCTGTCACTTCACCCCTGGGAGGAATCATGGGCCAGAAGGTCTCCTGGCAGCAGGCTGTGCGCTGCGGGGGAGAGGACCTGGGTGCTGCGAGGCTGTTCCCCTCCCCTTCCCAGCGGCCAAGTGCAGGGTGTCTGCTCCAGCCATGAGCCACAGCTTCCTCACGGGCTCCCCGGCCTCCATGAGAGCCGCCTTCCGTGGATGACCGTCTACCTTTAACTTAAGTAGACGGTCCTTTAAAAAGTGAGTTCTGTATACTGTCGGAGGTTCACGCGGAGACCCTCGCACAGCCAGCGGCACCACCTGTCCGATAGCGGGCTGTGCTCTCGTGGACTTGTCCTCGTTCCTTTGTCCACGGTCAGTTGACCTCTGTGTTTGTGAGGTTCCAGCGCTGAGACCTCCTCTCCGTCCACGGATTTGTCTCCTTTCCTCCCGAAACCCCACCGTCTGGACTGTCGTAGCTTTGTGGTAAGTCTCGAAACCGGGAAGCCTGAGTCACACACGTGGCTTTTCTCCCCCAGAGTTGCGTTGGCGGTTCCGGATGCTTTGCCGTGTCTGGGGCTCGGTTTGTCAGCATCTACAAAACCGCTTGCTGGGGTACCGATGGGGATTGTGACGCAGCACGGGTCAGTCCTGAACGACTGGTTTCCTCACGGTGTCGAATCTTTGAACACGTGAATGTGGCGTCAACTCTGGACGTATTGACATCTTTAGAATTGCTGTAATTGCATCTTTAAATGTTTGGTAGAATTCAGGCAGATTGGCTTTCAGATTCCGACATGTATCTTAACTAATTTTTTAAGCAGTTTCCTAAGCACAGGGAGTCTTTCCTCAGCTGTGTTTGGCCTGCCGATGAACCCGCCGGGCCGCCTTCACTTCTCTCAGAGGGCTTTTGATCTCCAGCGTTTTGTGTTGCTTCTTTCTTCAGGGTCACACCGCTCTGCTGTCATTACCCGTCTGCTCTCACGCGTTGTCTACTTCTTCTGCTGCAGCTCGTAACATATTAACCACGGTTGTTTTAAGTTCCCTGCCCGAGGATCTCAGCATCTGCACAGCGTGAGTCTGGTTCCGATGCTTTTTCCTTCTTGACCTCTGGGAAGCCTCGCAGCATTGCTGTTGCTAAAAGCTGGCCGTGTTTGAACTGGGTAGTAGGGCCAAGACGCGGGAGGTCAGGTGAGAGTCTGGCTCACTGGCCGGGAGTGGGGCTGTGTTTGCTGCTCCCCGTGGCCGCAGGTGCCTGACGCTTCCGAGTCCGCTGTGGTCCTTGTTCTTGTCTTCGATCCTGACTGCGGACTTTCCCTGGCCGCTCCCCAGAGACGCTGCAGCTTGCAGCTCCGTCAGCCACAGGCCACAGGACCCCCTGGACCTCTTGCCACAGTGCTGACATGCGGGGCAGGGAACTGCTGTGATCTTGTGATAAATCTTCACCTTTCCTGGGTCTGTGTCTAGGGTGGTGACCCTCAGAAGTGTTTCTCCAGTGAGCAGGCATTTTTCCCCTTTTTGGGGGACCCAGGAAGACCAAAGGGCCTGGAAGGAATGCCCTCCCCTGGATAGGCTGGTGCTCTGACACCGGGTTGCCCATTGATGAGGATATGGCGGGCGTAACCATGGCTCCTGGCATCCCCCTCGAAGGGGGCATCTGGGCTGCTGGGAAAATGACCGCTTGAAGTCGTCTCTGGAGACTTGTGGGACCGAGGTGGGGAGCCAGACCGCAGGCTCTTGGTGGCAGCACCTGGGGATCTGGTCCTCCTTCCTTGGGACTTCGGTGCCACATTAACTCCCTTGAACTTGGACGTAACTCTGGAAAGCAGGTGGCCGTGAGGGTGCACAGTCCCCGAATCGTCCGAGGTTGAGCTGTCACTGGCAGAATGGAATCGGAGACAAGTGGGCAGTTTCTCCATGTCCGCGTGTGGACGCGTCCCGGGTCCCTGACCGTTGGTGGGAAGTTGTTTTCTGTACAAGCAGCAGCAGTGGCGGTCGCTCTAACTTTGCTATTCACACAGCCGTGTGGGGCCGGGGGTCTCCACTGACTCCTGCGTCTTCCTTCCTGAGAGCCCGGAGTTTTCTGGATGTCCCTCCCCCACGTGACTCAGGGAAGTGTGACCCCAGCCCCAGCTTGGGGCGAATTCCAATTGCTCTAAAATGGGCTTTGTGGTCCCATTCTCCGTTCCAGGGGCTGGTTACGGAAGGCATGGTCACACCTCAGCCAGTGATGCTTGCACGGATGCTGGCATCTGCCTGGGAACCCCGAAACCCTGGTGTGGCCCAGGGGAGCTGGCCAGGCCACAACTAACCCCCAGCGATGGCCGTGGGAGGATGGACGTTGCTGGGGTCCCTGATTGTGGATGGAGCTGCCTCTGGCCTGGTCCCGGAGCCACGGCTGGGAGGGAAGATCCCTGCTTCCCTTGAACCAGAGAGAGTTTTCTGACATTCACACAGAGGGCCCTGGTGTCCGTGAATAGCAGGAGGGCCCTGTGTGCCTGCTGCCTCTGTTTGGGGCTGGGGGGAAGAGGCTGTGAGGGCCAGTCCTGCGGGGACGCCCCCTGCCGCCCTCCCGTCTCCCCAGCCGATGTGGGACTATTCCTCCCGCTGCAGCCCTACAGGGAGTTAATCAAGAAGATTAATGGGCCTAATGGAGTCTGTCCAGATAAATGAGAGCGTGGCCTGACCCTGCATGCCGGGGAGCCTGTTCACGTAATTGGATATCCTGGCACCTCCTCTGCTTCTATCAGGTTAACGAGCTGTGTTTGTCACACTGCAAGCGGCTCGGTCCCTCTGTTCTCCTGGCTTCACGGACCCCCCGGTTCTGAGAGGTTGCTCTTCAGCGAGTTGACCGTCTTCCGTCCTGGTGGGTCCCCCAGATGGACACGGGGCGGGCTCTCTCCCTGTGGGGGCGGGGAGCACGGGGCACCCGGAAAGCTGCTGCCTGGCTCTGCGGGAGAATTCCCGTGCCTTCCTAGCGCTCACCCCAGGACGCGGGCTGCAGCTGTCCTGCCTTGTGTGGAGTGGCTCACCAAGCTTGGAGGTGGCCGGAGAAGGTCAGGAGTGTAGGGTCGGCTATGGACGGTGGCCTCCCGTCCCGGCAGCTGGAAGGGAGGTGCGAGGACTGGAGCTCATGCAGCCCTCCTGGACATAAGGAGGACTCTGATATGGAGAAATTCCGAGAATCGAGAGAGAGCAGTGTCCTTCCTTTACGCCTATGACCCGCCAAGCCAGCCTGGACTACACTTGCCCACGCTCGGCTTTGGTGAGAGAGAAGTCACTTGTGTCTGGTCTAGGCTCCCGTGGGTTGTGGTTTCCTGTGGCTCACAGCCGCCTCGTACCCTGGCCCGGGCAGCCCGGTGCACGTCCTGCCCCTGCACGCTGTGCTGAGTGCAGACGGCAGCTGCGCCTGGCGGGGGCTCAGCCCCGGGCCCCTCAGAGTGTGACGTGGGCTGGGGCTGGGGCTGGGGCCGGGGCCACGGCAGGGGCTGATTCCTAGGCCCAGGCTGCGTCTGTGACAGGCTCCCGGGGCGTATCCGGCTGCAGGTTCCCGAGCCCACCGGGAGTAGCAGGGGTCCCAGCCCGGCTGTTCTCACCTCCTGTCCACGTCCTGTCTGCAAGCGCAGCCCCCGAGAAAAGCAACCAGCAGGGAGGGTTTTCACGTGGGTGGGCCCGGCTCACGGGGAGGGAGGGCTCGGCAATGATCGTGGGTCCTGGAGGCCGCTCCGTCACTCCTCTGCCTCCAGTGACAGACATGCGTTAGCTCCCCTGTCCTGGTGGCTCCCGCCAGCTTCGCACCACGGGACAGTATGGCACCTGTGAGATGGGACGTGGGGCGTCGGCGGGGGATGCCTGTAAGCAGCCCGGGAAGGGTCCGGAGGGTGCATGAAGAGTCGGGCAAGTGGGTTTCCGAGTTGCTGGTTAAGATTGGCTCCACTTGGGTTTTGTTTTTTTTTTAATTAATTAATTTATTTATTTGACAGAAAGAGACAGCCAGCGAGAGAAGGAACACAAGCAGGGGGAGTGGGAGAGGAAGAAGCAGGCTCCCAGCGGAGGAGCCCAATGTGGGGCTCGATCCTGGAACGCCAGGATCACGCCCTGAGCTGAAGGCAGACGCTTAATCGCTGTGCCACCCAGGGGCCCCAACACTTGGGTTTTCTGACGCGTGGCTGGCGACGGGAGGCTGTGGGTGGGGCGGACACAGCACACTCACACCCCGTGTACCATCCTGGGATTGCCGAGCAGAGAGGTCATGAGTCGCTCCTTTGCAGAGCATGTTACTTCCCCGGGGGTTCTGCACTGCCCCTCCTCCCTCTGGCATGGTGGTCAGGGCAGCAGCCTGGGTCCTGAGGTCCTGAGGAAAAGTCGGGGAGGAAGGAGCAGAGGCAGGGTGCGACCCAGGTCTGTGGAGAGGAGGGAAGCGTCGCGGGAGGAGGCGCAGGAAGAGACTGGGCAGGGCCACGTCACGGGGAACGCTGAGAGACGTGGATGCGGCAGCGAGCCACGGGGCCATCAGGGACGAAGCCCACAGCTGTGTCCTGAACGCACGAGCAGCTCTGCCGCGGACACTGGATTCCACGAGGGAACGCTCCCAGCCCTGGGGCAACACCTGCGAGGGCATGTCATCTGCTGTCTGCACGCTTCCTCAGGTGCCAGCACAGAGGGCCGTGGATGTCTCCAGAATGTCCGTAGCCCCGGACTCCAGATGCCCCCAGGCTCTCGTCAGGTCGGCCTTAGAGGTCAGAGAACTGCACTGTCTCTGTCGGTCTGCGGCGGGGAGTGACGAGCCTCGCTCAGCTCCGGTAAAACGTCCACATGCTCTCCCAGAAATAATCCCATGAGATGTCTCCCCTCAGCCTCACGTGACTTTGTGGAAGGTTCCTCCTGGAATGAGAGGTCTGCCTGGTCTCCACCCGACGACTCCATTGCACAGCTGTCCATTTGTTTCAGCGCGTTGTGGGGTCGTGGGGCGTGCGTGTCTAACCCGAGGATCTGTCTGTGCGCCCCGGCACCGTCCTCTCCCCCTGCAGACACGGGACCCTCCACTGCCGGGAACCACAGGGGCTCAGGGGTGGGCACGGGGGCCAAGGAGGAGGGAGGGAGGGCTGGCTGGCGGGTGCGGCCATGCGGGAGGCAGGGCAGAGCCGCTGGGGGTGTCGGGAGTGGGCGACATCAGATCTGATCCTGGGGCGGTGGCCGGCGGCCTGTGAGGGAGGCGCTGCGCTGCTTTGTCAGACACAGCATTTCCAGGGCAGACGCTGCAAACGAGGCCCAGCGGCCGGGCAGGACTTAGCCCGGTCAGCGCTGCAGCGGTTCAGATGAGCACCAGGAATGGAGAAGTTTCGCAGGCAGTTCTGATTTCTGGACGTCCTTGTGCAGTCAGGGCTCAGGCAGGCCCGGGCCATCCCACATGGCAGCCGTGGCCGGTACTGGCCATGGACACCCCTTTGTGGGGCACGTGGCCACCTGCACCCCAGTCCCCGCCCTGCCCACTGTGTCCCATAACCACCGCCCAAGGATGTCCCGAGAAGTCAACTTGGCATCCAGTCACTGAATAGACCTCTGGAAATTTGAGGCTACTCCTGACCTTGAGAAGGTTTGTGCCCGGGTCAGAGGACCGGGACAGACAAGCAGTTTGGCAAATCACTGCACCACATTCCGTCAGGGAACTGGACTGGGAGAACCTCCATTCACGTCTGTAGTGCTGTGCCTGGCAGAATGACGTCCCCGAGGATGTCCACACGCTGACCCCAGAGCACTCGACTGTGTCACCTTACAGGGGAAAGTGCGAGAGGAGCTCTGAAGTCGAGCAGGGGGCCCAGAGCCAAGACACTCCCACGGCCCCTCAAGGTGGAAGGGCCCTCGGCTGACAGCCCGAAGGAAAGAGGGAAGCAGTCCTACAACCACAGGAATTCTGCCAACGACCTGAATGAACAAGGACGCGGATCCTGCCCTAGAGCGTCAGGAAGAAAGGCAGCCAGGTGGTGCAGAGCTCTAGCCCTGCGAGCCCCACGTCAGACCTGTCACCTGCACGGCTGTGAGAGATGAAATTCTCGTCTACGCCGCTGACTTTGTGGGAATTCCTTAGGTCAGCAATAGGGAGCAAGAGAGATGATTCCGGGTTTGGAAGGAGCAGAACCCACCTTCAGCGGGCACAGACTGGAAGGCTGCCCCACCTGAGAGCCGGTGTGTGCCAGGTGCTATAGCTGCCGCCTTGGGAGAAGCTGGTTCCCCACGGCAGAGACTAAAGTCAGAGCGGGGAGTGACAGGGACACCATGCTGTTCCATCGTCTGCTGTCTGCGGCTCCTGAAGCTCCCACCTGTCTGCCTCCTGCAGTGTGCTGGCCCACCCGACCCAGGTAGGATCCAGGTGGGACCAGACGGCCCACCCAGCGCGTGACCGAAGAGTCTAGGCTTGTCCTCAGAGGTGCAGGCCAGTGAGGGGGACCCACAGGAACACAGAAGCACCCCTGGCCTCGTAAGAGTGGGGAGTCTTCATCCCGGGCTTGTCTGAATGACAAGGGAGGAAGCAGGGTTTCTGGGAGCCAGGGAGAGCTGTAGCCTGGGGAGAGAGGCTGTGGGCAGGATCTGTGACCTTGGAGAAATGCAGCCTCCATCAGAGCCACAGGCCAGCCTCCCGCTTCTCCTGCCCTCCAGTCTCCTGCCAACTCCCCCACCGGCTGAAGCCAGCCAGGAGCTGAGGAACTGCTTCCAGGCAGGGTTGGGACCAGCCTCCCTGCACAGAGCAGGGCAGGGAAGAAGGGAGAGCGGGACAGGAGGGTGCAGAGGACAACCAGCTCAGAACCCTTCCTCGTGGTCCTCGACCAGCCAATGCCCCTTGACCTCTGGCATTTGGAATTGTGTTTCTGTCGCCTGAAACCGGCAGTTGTGACTCCTCGGTCTATTTCCATGACTCTCTGCTGGACCGCAGTCTGATCCGGGACCGTACTAGCCCGGAGCCAGGTGCACAGTACGTGCGCAGGACCATCTGTGGGATGGCTGTTTGGGTGGACAGTAACATCTCGTGTAGATGCTGCAGGGGACGAGACTGATGGATGATCCCTGCCTGGGCTGATCACCTTCTACCCCGTCCTCAGGTGAGAAGAGCGTGTCTGCCATGTCGTGCTGTCCGAGAGCGAGGGAGAGGTCGGGCGAGCCGTCACAGAGCCTCTCTTTTGCAGAGACTACGGCGCAGCAGGGCCCTGAGCTCTTAGTGGTTAGTCAGTGACTGTCTTACATGACGGAAGAAAAGGGCGCAAGTGACCGCTTCCGTGTCAATTGGAAACCACGTGCGCCTCCTACAGAATGGCCCCTGACGCTAGGACTCCAGAAGGGCGGCTTCCTGGGATGGTCCTGACACGGTGGCCCCTCATTCCATGATCCCACTCATCACGAACCACACTGGACCTCTAGACATGAGCCAGCCTGAGGCCCTGGTCCCCAGTCACCTGCTCGCACAGCGGACACACCTACGCCTCTGAGCACAGGCTCAGCCTGGCTGGAGCTCCTCCTGGCCTTCGGCGCTTGGTGCCCGGGTCCTGCTGCAGGCGCACTGCTGGGAGCTGGAAGGAGAGGCAAAGTGGATCTGGTTTTGGATAAGAGCTGGGAGAAACGCTGAGGTCCTGGCAGGTGGCCTGAGTCTCCGGGGAAGTGCGCAACTCTGTCCTGAAGGGAGTGCTGATTGCTCTGATGGAGTCTGGGGTCTGGAGTGTGCGCTCAAGGTGGCAGAGCCTAGCCCAGTCTTCCCAGAGCAGTTCCTGCCGCAGGCGAGGTGTGTTTGCTGTGGAGTTCTCTGCCTGGACAGCGTGTGACCCAGTCTCCCTCCCCCACCCCCACCTCTGTGCAGGGCCAGCATGTCGTCCAGTCCCTTCCCTCTCCCCTGTGCTCATTGCGTGGGAAGGGATGCTTCTGCTGTGGGAAGCCGCGGGATTCATCCCAGCGCACTTCAGCGAGGCCGGCCTGACGTCGCTCTGTCCTTTGTGCATTAGGCAGGAGGGTTTGCGCTCCTCACAGAACTCAGAGCTGAGCTCGGCTCAGGACTGATTCAAAAGCTGCTGGGCAGCTCCCTAAGGGAACATGTGGTCACGGCCTGGCCGTGCTCCTGAAACCGCACGGATCCTAGGAGGGCGCTCCCCACCGTCCTTTCCTCTGGAACTGTGGCTGGCCCAGGCAGGGGGCTGTGGGTAGGACAGGGAGACATAGAGTAGTGCCTGGAGAACTCTGGAGTACGTCATTCCAGCCCCTACAGGTGCAAGAGACAGAAAACCCCAGTGCCACCAGCTAAATAGATGGACTGACTCCATCTAGCTGAGACATAGAAGTAGGTGCCTGGAAGAACTCTGGAGATACGTCATCTTCCAGCCTACAGGTGCAAGAGACAGAAAACCCATTGCCACCAGCCTAAATGATGGACAGCTCCTCTAGCTGAACAAATCAGGAAAAGTTGGACCAAGACTTGAAAACACGATGTCAGATCTGTCTTCTCCGACCATCTTGAGCTTCATCTTCTTTGTGTTGAGATTAATGACGCCTGACTGCTCCCGAAGGTGGATGCTGTGCTACTAGTTTAACAACCCGTCCCTGGACTAGTTTAAGAGCCGACAGTCCTATACTAGTTTACAGAGCGACAGTCCTTTACTAGTTTACAGAGCCTATTAGTTTACAGACGACATCCTTTACTAGTTTAGAGACATGCTACAGTTTAGACGGCGGTCCCTGTACTAGTTTACAGACCGACAGTCTATACTAGTTTACAGACCAACAGTCCTGTACCTGTTTACAGAACGACAGCCTGTACTGGTTTACCAAGACGACGAGTCCTTACTAGTTTATACAAAGGCATCCCTGTACTAGTTTATGTAACAACAGCCCCTGTACTAGTTTTGTAACAACTTTCCCTGTACTAGTTAACATACACTCTGTACTAGGTTATAAAATGACAGCCCCTGTACTAGTTTAAGTAGACAGTCCCTGTACTACTTTACACACTGCCTGTACTAGGTTATATAATGGCAACACCTGTATTGCTACATAACGGATCACCCCCATTCCCCGGTGGCAGCCCCATCTCCAGTCCACAGGCCCAGGTTCAGATCCTGCAGGAAGGGGGCTCTTTTCTGGGACCACCCACAGCTCCCGGGACTGTGATTGGTCTGACATGAGTCATGTGCACACTCTCAGCCAATCACATGAGTCCCGGCACTCGAGGCTTCTGATTGGCCAGGCCAGGCCACGCGGCAGGTGGGAGCTGGTTCCCAGGAGGGACTGTTCATAGAGAGGGCTGGACATCTGGCACTGGGTCTTCCAGAACGTGCTCTCGGCTGTGTGAGCTCCTGTCCATGAACCAGGAGCTCTCGGAAACTGAGACCACAACTTGCTACCCTCACAAGGGAAACAGGGGGTGCTTCCGGTTCCCAGGCTGCGCGGACTCCCAGCAGCACTATGGGACCAGGAGCCCCAGGCCCCCGGCAGTTGAACCCACCTAGGGTGAAGCCTGTGAGGGGACTGAGGAGGGGATCAGAGCTCAGCCCCGATGGGGTCTGGGACACTGGTCGCCGGGCTCAGAGGATTCCCCGGGCGTGAGCCACAGGACCGACTCGCTGCTGGCGCTGCACAGGTCGGTGGTGTTCAGCGGCGTGCTGCAGTGTCCCTCCACCTGCCATCTCTGGGGCCGTGGTCGATAGCCTCAGGGGTGGTCAGGTGGGTGTGGCCTGAGGCCAGGGCCTGCCCGGATCCTCTGCGTTCAGATGGGCGCCCAGGACTCCAGGAGGCGGGGTCTCAGGACGGGATGCCGCCCGGGGCTGTGGACGAGCCGGGCTGCAGGAGACCTGCGCCGTGCGGGTCCTGACCGTTTACACCCTGCGGATCAGGACAGGACTTGCGTGCTGCGGCTGGCTCTGACATATGGCGTCAGGGCCCGGATTCCCCAGCAGCATCCTGGCAGGACACCCATCCAGCCCAGGTGCGGAGGTTCCTCACGGAGCCGTTCTCCTCCCGGGGCCCAGCTCCTGCTTAGCAACCGGTCACAGGTGTCCCCCTTGGACTCAGAGTGGGTCGCTGGGATCAGGTCAGGACCGGTTCTGCCTGTGGCCCGTTTCAGACCTCTTCCATCACAGAAGGATGGCAGAGGAGAGCGGCTCTGGAGGCGGGTCACTGGTGCTGCGGGCTCTGTGGGCAGGTGGGCCCAGGGAGAGGCTGTGTCTGCCTCATCTGGCTGGACACACACCGTCCGCAAGGAGCCTGATGGTCCTCGGTGCCGGCAGTGTCCTTGCAAGGAGATCCGACCTGGCCACGGGGGAGGAGCCTGGACTTCCCGCCAACCCGGGACTGGACAGGGCTCCTCCCACTGCCGCACCTCCACCTCGTCTTCCTTCTGGGGCCACTCGCTCTCCCCCAGCCCCTGGGAAGAGGCCTCCATGTCACTTCTCAGCCACCGCGGGGGAGGCTCCCTGTGCCCGGTGTCTCCACGCGTGCGTGAGGCATGCGTGTTAGTGCGCTGCTCGGGTTACTCTCTGCTTAATCTGCTTTCCTTGACGGGTCTCAGCCAGCGACTCTGGAGAGGAGAGAAGGAGGTGCTTCCTGCCCCGTGTGAGCAAGGATGAAGCCCCCGACTCACACCTGGGCCCTTGGTCAGGTGCCGACCCTCCCGCTCTGAGCTCGCTTGTCCGCTGAGCGCAAGGCCGCCTGGGATGGAGACGCCCAGCAGAGACAGCGTTGCTGGGGGAGAAGAGTTCCCCTCCTGGGCCCCGAGGACGAGTCTCCTGCCCCGGGGGAGCTGCAGTGCCCGCGGCCCCTGAGCTCCCACGCCGAGCCCGACAGCAGAGAAGTGAGTTGGAGTCAGTGGTCCCAGGAAGAGGCCTGCCCGAGTCCCAGACGCCTCTCCCGGCATCTCAGGCCGCAGCTGGGAGACTTCAGGCCCTTCCCACAGTCCAGGCCTCTGAGAACCCCTGCAAGGATCCCCAGGTGAGGCCCTCTAAGTGTGGACCCCTCCTTAGATGTGGACCCCAGGTGAGGTCCCCCAGTGAGGTTCCCACCAGGTGCGGTTTCCCCTGAGGTGAGGTCCCCCCTACCCGGGTGAGGTCTCCCCAAGTGTGGACTCCCAGGTGAGGTCTCCCCAGGTAAGGTTTCCCCAGGTGAGGCCCCTAAGCAAGGACCACACCCCTGTGAGGTTCCCCAGTGAGTTTCCATCCAGGAGAGGCTACCCTCCCCCAGGTGAGGACTCAGGAGAGGGGTGCCCTCGGGGGTCTGAGCCCACGGACGTGATGGGGAGCAGGCCTGGGCCCCGGGGTCCCTGGGAGGGAGGCTGACGGCGTCCCCTGCTCTCACCCGCAGACTGTTTCTCTGCCTGCGGGAACGGGCTCGCCTGTCTGCAGAGACCGGGGTTTGTAGCAGCTGTTTCTCCAACACGGGACACCCGGGTCCCCAAGCTCGTGTCCTCGTGCCCCCTGCTGAACTCAGGGCTGGCCGTGGGGCAGGAAGCCTGTCCCCGTGCATCGTTCTCACCTGCCTGGGTCCCCAGGTGAGTGGCTTTGCAGTCAATGCCCCGAGCGTGGGGCGGGGCCCTCCCAGGGGCCGCTCAGCCCAAGCATGAAGGGCAGGTGTGTTTGCTCTGCTCCGTGGCCTTAACTGCAGGTCTGAGCAGCAGGAGGAGGGGTTTGAATTAAGCTCCTTTGGAGAGAGAGAGAGGCTCAGAGGTTTCTGGAAGGCAAAGCAGCCCTCCTGCCTCAGAGTCCAGCCTGAGATTGGAACCACAAGGTGACATGCTTCCTAGCCCTCACCCCGGGGGGCTGCACGTGCGGGGGCAGCAGAGCCCGGACCCCAAGCTGAGGATTCAGTCCTTCCCTTGCATTATGAACGTCGGTGCAGGTCAGAGGCAACGAGCAGGCAGAAAGCAAGCCCAGCATCTGGTGGGACCCCTCTGGGCCCCAAAGGTTCCCTTTTGGGCTGTCAGATGGAACCCTGCCTGGTGCCTTGTGTGGGCAGTGGGGAGTTTGCTCTGCCCCTGAGGCTACAGGGGCGGGGGGGGGTGTCTGGGTG
>NW_024425897.1:28758391-28759429 GCF_017311325.1 Ursus maritimus
GGGGGGGGGTGTCTGTGGGGAGAGGGAGCATAGGACCAGGAGTCCTGGGACACCTGCCTGCTCTGGGGCCTGAGGGGCTGTCGGGAGCTGTCTGGGAACAGGGGTGGCTGGGGCAGGGGCTCAGGTGGAGACCAGACTCAGGAGAGCAGGAAGTGGGGGTGCAGGATGGAGCAGTGTTGTCTGCAGAGCTCGGCCAGCAGGGAGGCATTTCCCACCATCCCATGGGAGGCTGCTTCACTGATGGTGAGCTCCCTGTCCCCGGGAGGATCCAAGAAGATATGGGTGATGGATCTGCAGTCAGGGGCTCGGTCCTTCGGGAGCAGTTGGACCTGACCAGGACCCCATGAGGGTTCCCTCGTGATAAATGTGTGCAGTGGCACCGGGGAAGCTTTAGGCCCTCCCTGCAGAGTCAGCCTCAGGGTCTGGGGTGGGGCCCGAGGACCCCCTGCCTCTGCAGCTGCTCCTGGGTCTGAGAGTGCCAGGCCCAGGACCCCACCCCGTGCACCAGGGCTCCAGGAGGGCAGGGCTCTGTGCCCTGGACCGTCCATCCCATCCCTGGGGCAGGGACAGCACCCAGCTCGGCGCTGACCCTCACTTAGCGTGTGTGGATGGAGTGCACTAACGGGGAGGGAGGTGCCCCTTACCTCTGCAGGCCCCTGGGCTGTCCTCGGAGCCCTGATCGTGGGGCTGGAGCGTCCAGCCTGTGCAGATGAGCCTGGACGGGGACGCCCCAGCACGGGGGCCCCTGGGAGGAGGCAGCCCTCGGAGATGCCGGGCCCCAGCCCACGGTGGGGTCGCTCAGGAGGGGTCTCCTCTGCGACGACTCAGGACGTGCTGATGGAGTCCCCCCTCCCTGAGCTGTCGGCACAGGGTCCGTGTTTTGAGATCAGACTCAAACGGGAGCCTCCGTGGGCCTCAGGTGTGTGTGTGATGGACGGATTGTCAGGCACGAAGGCTTGTTTCTGGTTCAGGACCCCAGGTCCGCCCCAGCCCCCCAGTCCCTCTGTGGCATGTGGGGAAGGGCAGGGAGGAAGGCCA
>NW_024425897.1:28759750-28760464 GCF_017311325.1 Ursus maritimus
GAGTCCCCGCAGGGGTGGGGAGAGGGGGCCTGGGAGGGTTCTCAGGTGAGATTCCCAGAACACCCTTGCGTGCCTGACCTGCAGCCCTCACAGGGCACCTGAGCTTCATGCCCCAGGAACCGACTCTGCTGTTTCCCACCTGCCTCCTGCCCAGTGCTGCCCGCGAGAGCCTCACCCCAGGGGGGGACCCCGGGGGCTGTACTTGTGGTTTGCAGAGGAGACCTCAGGTGGCTGAGGATCTTAATGTAAGCAATTCAGCAGGAAGCATAAAAATCACGCTGGACATGTTTTTGCTTAAGGACAAAGCATGTGAAGACTTTGGATTATTTATTCCCTTGATTTCTCCTCAAATGCAACCATAAATCCATATTAGATTTTTAATGAATATTAATTCTCAAATGAAAGTCAGTTTCTGACTTTCTCTGAAAGGCCGAGGGAGGGAAGCAGACTGCGTTTCTCAGGCTCCAGAGACCCCGACTCCGGGGGGCAGGTCCTGGATGCTCCGAGCCCCCAGGCAGCATCACCAGCCGTGTGCGTCTGGGGGTCTTCGGAGGTGGGAGCGGCGTATCCCCCGACCCTGAGAAGGAGAGGGAGGCAGGAGCCAGGTGCGGGGTTGGTGGCAGAGACGCCCCCACTGGTCCCCTTGGTTGCAAGGCTCACTGAAGCAGAGGCTGGAGTTCTGAGCCTTGGGGGCCGGGCTGGGCATCAGGGGTG